>NC_057808.1:483412670-483739579 GCF_018294505.1 Triticum aestivum
GTGCCCTCAACATTTCAGCAGTATCTAAGCCTTCTCCAACTACTCACATTTGTTATTTTTGACCGGCCATTCTGTTAGCTGATTACATTACCCCTCTACTCGGAGCATAATCTCCTTCTTACCTTTGCAGTGCGAGTTATCAGCTGTGTCTTCCAGCATTTGGGGCTCAAGACCTGCACAGAATAGTGCAAAAAGCATTGTCTATCTGAATAGTAACTACTAAGGCCTGGCCGTGCTATTTTTATTGCACAATGCGGCAGCCACAGGATGGGCCACCTTCGAAATATTTCATGCAACAACTACTTGATATGTGCCTTCGGGGATGCTATTGGCAATGACTGCAGCAATTTCTGAGCGACCAGTTTATGCTTAGGGTGGAATTTGATTGGTGCACTGCATCCAATGAAAAATAGAATGAGGGCAGGCTTCAGATTCAGAGACACCGATCCCAGTATACCATGCAGTTTGACACCATTCCCGGTTTGCCCGACTCAATCTGTTGCTCCCAAGGAGATTGACCTGCAAAACGAAGCAACATCATAAACCGAGATTAGACACCAACAGCGCATGTCTGACTGAAATAGATAAAAGGTCATGAAAAGAAGCTTAAATTTGCAGAGTCAAAAAGAGAGCTACTTTGGTTAGAGTATGATAAAAGAGAGCTGAGTTCTCTGCCCAAGTAGAGGAGACACTTACACTGCTGGATATACGTGAGACACTTCAGAGGGAGAATCCATTTGCAGACCAATTAGGGACCAATTCGTAGTTGCAGTGGCCCGTGCTGTATCACGTCAAATGCACAAATGATTCCCCAGACTGCACTGCAGTTTTCACCGAGATAACAGATTGATAATATCTGCAAAGCATAACATTGGCTTGGATTACTTATGAATAGCAAGCTTGATTACTTTTACTAAAAAACTATATTTCATTACTTATGAACAGAGAGCAATGAACTGCCAGACACAGACCAGGCTTAGTTTGCAAAAGTGTTTTTCTAGGACAACATAACAGGAATAAGGTCCTGATAAACTGGGCTGGGACATGCGCTGAATGATTGCCCCCGCTGAAGCCCAGGTTGGTAGCCTATTTTTGGTGCCATGAAATGAAATGTATTTTATCAGCAGTACTGCATATTTTTACAGTGAGCTGTACTAAACGTTGAAAACACACAATGGTGATGGTGAGCAATTTAGTGAAGGATTTCGAGACATAACTCCTGCCCTCTTATAATAGTTAGTTAGAGCTGAAAAACAGAGTGTTCATGTAGGAAAAGATAAGTGTGTACCATTGCACTGTACATTCTAATAAACACAGTGCTACAAGCTTTAGTCTCAGACAGTTCAAAACTGCAAACCCAAAGAGTAGACAGAGACAACGATTGTATGATGCCATAGTATTACAAATTCTGATCAACTCATAAACTTACTGTGCAGCTCTGCCAGTCTGTGGTGACATGTAGTCCTTGGAAAGAAAGGATCTTCTGAAATCTTAAAAGACACTGTCCTGGGGTATCAGTAGAATGTAGACTGGATACAAAAATACAAACCTTATCAGTGGCAAAACACTGAGAACTGAGTGCTTTCCATAATTATGCCATGATGACCTTTTGAACATCAAACTGAACTTTCCAGATACACCATCAAGTCTTCATGAGCTTTGGAGAACTATAGACACAAGTGGTACTAATAGCAAAGTAGCAGAAAGCCATCAGAAGCACAAGATGACCTGAACAGCAAGCCATCACAAATCAGAATGCATCAACACCTGGTATTGACAATAACGTAGAGTGGATGAAAATATTTTATACCCTTAATATGAGTTTCTTCAGTTCTTAACTCATTCTCATTTATTCCATAATTCTGATTGTGAAACCCAAATTATGCAAGTAGACTACCGCGTCTTGATGAATAAGAATAACCCAAATTTAAAATGCAAATATGAAGAAGCCTACAAGATCGAACGAACACCCGCACACATAGAACCAAAACAAATAAAGAAAAGAGAAGAGACTTGCAGAAAGTATTAGCTGCTAGTGACGTTGGTTTTCTCGCCTTGTGGAAAGATAAGGGGCGTTGACAAATAAATCTGAGATATTTTCACTATCATTGAGAAGAAAATGAAAATCTGATACGGCGGGAGTATATAAGTGTTCATTTTAACTTTTTGCGGCGAGTATAACGGAAGTGGATATAAATAATATGGTACAGCAGGAGTGAAGTTCCATACTCACCGGATAATTTGTACAGGAAGGAAGACAGCATCCACAAGACCCTCAGGCCACCCATGTGGCAAGTGTGTATGTATGGAAAGAGCAGAGCACTGCAGGGCTAGAAGAATGTACAAGGGAACTCCAAGGCATTGTCCTGAACATTGGATGGGAATAAATGCAGTGTTATTAAGTAGGGTCGCAGGAAAAGGGCAACATGGAAGAACACAAGAAAGTATGTTTGTGTTACCTTGGATCATCCTCTTATGATTTTGGGGATGGTTCCCAACATCCACCTGCACTGCCGTTTTAGCACCTCGCTGCAGTCGTAGACATCTAGCTTTTCCAGTGATTTGGGGAGGCTGGGCAATGACGAGACGGCAGGACAGTGGTTGATTGATAATACCTTGAGGCTGGTAAGGTTGCATAGCCCTGCAGGGATTTGCTGAAGATGGCGGAAATGCCTAAACTCAAGTTTCTGGAGGGAGGAGAGGAGCTGAAGGGCATCCTCTTGCTCCTTGCTGAAGCGCTCCATCCCTTCATGCCCATACCCATGAAGTTTCAGCTTGGTGAGAGAGGAAGAAAGGAAGCTGCAGATTGGTGCAGCAAGGAGCCCTGCTGTGTCATCTGTGCAAAGCTTCCGCAGTGTGGATGAAACAAGCTGTGTTGGCTGCTCTTCTCCTCCTTCAACATCCTCCAAAGCCCGTCTGGGATTTGGATCCCAATTAGCAAAGAATATATGGCTGCCCCTGACTTCCAATTCGTTTAGCTGGCCCCCGGTGGTAAGGAGAGACTGCAATCCCTGACATTTGAGATCCTTTCCACAAAATTCCAATACTAATCTGGTAAGAGAAGAAAGGTTTGAGAGAGGCTCTAGTGTCCCCATCCCTTCTAATTTCGTAAGCTCCAGGAATTGCAGGGAGGAAGGGAAGATTTGACTGGAAAACGAGAAGGCGGATAGAAACTTTGGGCAATACTTTATGCTTAATCTCTGGAGGGATCGCAAGGCTTGGAGCCATCCTCCTCCAGGAACAAGCGTTGGCGGGTTCACCAGGACCAGCTCTGGGCAGAAAAGGAACTTCAATTTCTGTAGTGAGTCACAGAGATGAGCTGGGAAGAGCAGCACTCCATCGTCCTCTTCCTCTGTTGCTGCTGTTATTTCACCTCCCCCCATCTCTGATGCTGTTTGTCGCAGATCCACCCCCACTACCAGCTGTTTTATGTTTTTACAATCCCGTATCTCCAATTTGGAGAGCTTTGGGAGGTGTGGGAAGAGCTCTGTCAATTCATTCCAACTATTACCATTTAAGTGGCAGATCTCGATGTGCTCAACAGGGAGCTGCCATTCCACATCACCCAGACCTCCTAGTGGTCCAGCCAGACCAGCCAGACCATCTGAATGCCTTACAATCAGTGTCTTCAGCGAGGTTAGCATCAGAAGGTGCTTCAACTCCAAAGGTGGGCATCTCTCGAGTGTCAGCTTCTCAAGACCTGTTTCTTTATCAAAAACTAACACTTGGTCTAAGCTTTGCAGATCACCCCATCCAATGATTTCCAAGTGTGCTCCATTTGATGATTTTGAGTATGCAAACCTCTTTAGTAGCTTGACACATTCAATCGTGACGCGGCGCAAACTCTCAATCCAGGAGGTGGGAATCACGGACAAGAATTCTGGACAGTCCTGTATCTCAAGCTCACAAAGATCCCCCATGTTCTGTAAAGAAGGGAAAACCTTCCAAGAAACACCAACAAGACAAAGAGATTGTAGAGCTTCAACAGCAAGCTCATCACCCAGCCATGTTGGACAAGTGGGGCCTCTGTGCCCTCTAATGCACAACACTTCAAGATTTTCATGTGGTCAAAGGCACTCAAGAACCATTGTTTCCACACCAGGCTCATCACTAGATCGCTTACTATCCCAATCCAATGTTAACCTCCTCAAGTATTTTTTCTCAAACAGTTTTGCTTGAGCTGCTTCTTTTTTTGTATGTATTTTCTCAAGGTTGTAGATGCCAAGCTCCCATAGCTTGGTCAATGGCTCTAGTTGCTTTGGTTCAAATCCTTTATTTTTTTATTGACCCGAAATACCTTCAACTTTTCCAAGAGCTGAAGTTTTCCCACATTACATATATCATAATGAAGCTTATCATCTCTTGGGGTATAATAATGGCACAATTTTGCAAGGTTGCTCGTGTCTTCAGGAAAATCACCACTGCCAGACCATGACTTAAGATCTAGAACCCTTAGATGATAAAATTTAGAGATGTTAATTGGCAAACACCCTAGACATAGGAATCGTAGGTGGACAAGTCCTGAAAAATTATGTAACATGGACTCCACGGGATACTTCAGGAGGGGCAAATAAAGAACATGAAGAGCATTTGCTTCCCCGAGAAAATCACTAAATATGTTAGCAAAACCTTCATCCATTTCTCCAAATAACATCAGTGTTTGCAAATGTTCAACCTTCAATGTTGTCTTCAGCTTTTCCAATTCCCTCTTTAACTTTTTACCATTATATTCACCCAAGTTCTCTATACTTATAGACAAGTGTCGGGTGGATGGCTTAATTTCTACCGATCCAACATCAGGGAGACGAAAACGAACACAATCATGTGATGCAACCTTCAATGCCAACTCATGCAGTAAATCATGCATAACATATCGGAGACCACCATCAGTTTTATATTCTCTGAAAAATCCATGGATGACTAAATCATTCAAAATGCTCAGACCTATGCCTTCAAAGGTTGGGTTTTGATCGGAAGGTGTCAAAATATCTAGTCCAATCCATAGGCTGATGAGCTCACAGCTTCTGAAACGGTAATCTTCAGGAAATAATGCAGAATAGGAAAAACACCGTTGCAAATGGAAAGGAAGAAAGCCATAGCTAAGCTCCAAGGCAAGCATAATTCCATTGGTCTGGTTCGCCCATTGTTTACTGTTTAGGACCCTTCTCCAATGAGCCAAACTAGGGTCTGTCCTCAGTAATCTACCAACGGTCTTTGCTGCAAGAGGGGAACCCTTTAGTTTTCCCATTATCTTATCTCCAGTGTCAAGCAAAAAACGTTTATCCCCTGGACATTTCTCAACATCAAAGACATATACAAGGAATAACTTCTTAAACTCTCCAGGTTCTAAACCGTTCAGTTCTTTTGGATCTGCACTTTTCTTAACCTGGTCTGCTATTTCTTTTTGCCGAGTTGTGACTAGAACCATGGAACCCTTTCTTGTGACTTGCCGAGTATCAATAATAGTTTTTTCCAGTCATCCACATCATTAAACTGCCATATATCATCCAATACAAGTAAGAATCTTTTGTGTTTCAATCTGTGTTCAATCAGCTCTTGTGTTGTACTACACCCATTTTCACCTTCAACCGTAAGGGTATCTTCTTTAATCTGTTCTAGCACCTTACCCAGGTTGAAATTGAACGACACACATATCCAAATCCTGACTGGAAAATGATTCTGCACTTGTTGGTTGTTATATATGTGTTGTATCATAATTGTCTTCCCCATTCCCCCCGGACCAATAACCGGAAGCACAGTTAGACCCTTGTCACAGTATTGACCCTCGGTGATATCATGTATCATATTATTCATGACATGGTCCCTCCCATACAGTTTTGGCTCTGCACTCTGAGGTGTGGTGGTGGCACGACGCTGAGCAATGTCTAGGACAGTTCTAGGGCCACAAGTCTGCAGGATATCCTTAACATCATTACGCATAACCTTTAGTTGCTCTACAGTGTCCTTCATCCTTTGGGAGAAATCAGCCCTATTAAACTCAGGCATTGGTGCTTCTTGCGCATTGCCATGATCTTCATCACCACGAACATGTGGATGTGGAGAACATGAGGAAAGGAGCAGTTTACCGAGGCTGGACATGCATCCGCTGACCTCCTGGTTGGCATCTGATGCTGAGAACGAATCGCCACGTGACCTCTGCTGGAGCTCAGCACGCTGCCATGGGAAATAGTTGATCAGTTTGCCAAGATCTTTGATTGTGTGGCGAGCATCACAGGCGAGGTCACGGAGGACACCGTCGCCGGGCTGGTCGGCAGCATCGTACGTGCCGTGAAGCTCGTCGTGGATGCGGAAGTAGTCCAGCTCGTCCAGCAAGTCCTCGGCATTGTGCGCCGAGTCCCACAGCTTCTGCAGCATCTTCTCCGTGGCCAGCCCGGGGAGCTCCTTGGTGGCAGCTATTTCGAGCGTGGCCTGCACCTTCTCCAGTTCCGTTCTGAGGGCCTGGATGTTGAGACCAAATGTCCTGCTGGCCGCCCAAGCCTCCAGCACGCCATCGGCAATGGGGGCTAGCGCCTTGCACACCACCCATTGTGCGGCGCCGAGGGCGGTCTCGGCCATCCCCTGGCCGGATGCAGGGATGGACAACGGCGCCTGCATCAAGGAATCAAAAGGAAACCGACGGTAAACAGGCTGTTGGTAGCTGCAAATTAAAGGAGAGGAGTGTGCACTAGTACATACCTTGATGGTCCGCCGGTGATGGATGCCGCTGCCGCCTGCCTGATCCTAGCTAGCTGCAAAAGGGGGGTTGGGTTGGGCCGAGTCGGTGAGAGAGCCCTGAAGTTAAGTTGGTTTGAGAAGTCTGGCCAATTTTTTTGTGAAAACCCGATGATGCAGCCAGAGTGTACGTAGTATGGGCGCAAGCAAGCTGACGTACAGGGAGAGAAGCATTGGGTGATTGTGATGGTGGCGTGTTGGTACAATGGCATGGAATGGGCAGTCTGGCCCAGACCTTTTCTTGCGCTGGGCCGAGAGCAAAGCTAGAGGCGGTGCCGGCATCGCACATGAGCTCTCTCTGCTCCGTCCCAACATACTCCCTCCGTCCCAAAATAAGTGTCTTGAGCTTAGTACAAATTTATACTAGAGTTAGTACAAAGTTGAGACACTTATTTTAGGATGGAGGAAGTATTTGTTAGCAAGACTAGTCAAGATGATAAGTTGGATGGCATCCGTCCGTAGCTGCTGCCAATCTAGTCTTGTCCTGGCCAAAGCAGCGGGAGCCACTGCGGCAAGCGAGCGTGGACATGACATAGCGGGCTCTCTCCCTCTCGTCGAGCTAGGTAGGTCGCGGCGGAACGAACGTTGTGGGCATAAGCACAAGCACATGGCGGGCATGCGGGTGGGAAGGGATGGAACCTGACCGACCTGACCCGGTGGCGCTTGCTTCCAGTTCCAGCGACGGAGGAGACGCCGGGCGACCATGCCGGCCGTGGAGCACAGCAGCCCGAAGACGACGCGCCTTCACCCTTGCCCGCCATCCGGTGTCTCCGCGCCGTCGCCGCCGTCGTCGGGAGCGGAGCAGAGCAGAGAAGAGAGAGCAGAGGAGGAAGGAAACGGTTGGGCGATGGTGGGCCACTCAGGTGCCATGACTAATTGCGTACATGGGCCGGCCTATCACTACATGGTGTGTCATGCATGCAACTACCCATTACACACACTAGATCGGAATCGCGCCTTGGCGCGAGGGTGCCGGTCTCAGCATTTTACCGAAGCATATAACACTATATTAATAGAAACCAGGTATAACATTTGCACTTATAGAGGATAATAAAGTAAAGAAACATTTAATTGTGATAGAGCTTAAGATCAACATAAGTTTATAAGGCAGGATCAAGCTCAGTGCATTCATACGACCGCAAAAGATAACCATTCGACACGAAGTTCGATACAAAAATAAGAACACATAAGAGGAGGTAATAAGAACGGGACATAATAAAGAAGAGCCAACTACGGAGCCATAATCAGGAAGCATACTAATAAGTGCCGCAATTCATCTGTCTTGTCGATGTACTTCATAGGGACTGCCTCACACGAACCTGATACTATCGAGCATCGACCACATTACTTACAATTCCTCTATGCTTTTGTATGGCCAAACGATAGCACTCCAATCATTTGGATTAGAAAGTTTCTTACAGAAGGACATGATACATGAATTTTTCAATCTGAACATAAGTACACAAGGCCTAAACAGTATCTATAGTTCTATGCTAATTTTCCATATCTATTCCATGGTTTAATAAATCTTAAGCACATGTAATGTTCAACACAAGCACATGAGTTGCAGGGTACCACAGGAATATGATCAGGCACGTGATAGTTATACCACATGAATACCTGATGGACAAAATTATTATAAAAAGTCAGTAACCAACTAAATGTAACAGTACACCTATCAAATTGAGTATACACATGCGCCCTGCATGGGTCGGTGGCCCAAATCCTAACTCTGTGTGCAAATAAAAGTGTTCATACACAATTAGTTCATGCAACAGATTGCCCACCACATTCTTCTCAAATAATGATGCAGGCATGATTCCAAAATAAAATAAATACAGTTAACAATCCCTCCCCACGAAACACAACACTATGAATTAATTGTAACCATGTTTATTTGATCCATAATCACATTCTTTTCATCAGGAACAACTAACTGCTTACGGACACTAGTACAAAACAGGGCTTTCGTCATAGGGCAATATTCACATTAGTCCTGGTTCAGTCACGAACCGGGACTAATGTGAGCATTGGTCCCGGTTCGTGCGGCTAAGGCATTAGTCCCGGTTCACCTGGGCCCTTTAGTCCCGGTTGGTGCCACGAACCGGGACTAAAGGGTGCGATGCCCATTAGTACCGGTTGGTGGTACCACTAACCTTTAGTCCCGGTTGGTACCACCAACCGGTACTAATGGGCTTTGAGGCATTAGTACCGGTTCATGGCACGAACCGGTACTAAAGGTCCCATTTTCAAACTCTACCCCCCTGACCGCCTTTTCAGTTTTAGAAAAAACAAAAGAAAATGATGGAAATGTCAAAAAAATAAAATAAAATAAGTTTCCCATGTGATATGTGGTCTAGTTGTTGGGAAAATTTACAAATATGAATTTCGACTTTATTTGCAAAATCTCTCTGGAATTTGTAAAATGGGCATAACTTTTGCATACGAACTCGGATTAAAAAGTTTTTTATATGAAAAATCATCTACTCGGAAAGTTACATCCGATTTTAACCGGGGGAACCCCGTTAAACATTTTCAAAATCCTCAAAAACCTAATAGAAAAAAGTTACGGGGCTTTTAAGATCTGGAGAGGAAAAAAATTCAAAAAAATTCAAACTTACTAGTGGGAAACTTACTAGTAACAGAAAAAATATAGTTTCAAATTTTATATTTGGAAAAAATGTGGTCAAATCTGGTCAAACTGTGGTCAAACAATGGTCAAACTAATTATTCTAGAATATTAGTGTTACTAAATAATTATTTCAGTTTTTTTGAATTTTGGTCAAATCTGGTCAAACCGTGGTCAAACAGTGGTCAAACAGTGGTCAAACAATGGTCAAACTAATTATTCCAGAAATATTAGTGTTACTAAATAATTATTGTTTTTTAAAACAATAGTTTCAAACTCAAACAGTGAAATGTGTCACTTCATGCTCAAGCTAAATTCCCGAGGGTTAATAGGATTGACATCTTACTATTGTCAGGAAAACAACAAGTGCAGACTTGGAAACGAGGGAGAATAGAATCCAGAAGTTAAGCGTGCTCAGGCTGGAGTAGTGAGAGGATGGGTGACCGTCCGGGAAGTTAGATGATTTGGAATGATGAGGGGTGATTAGAGATTAGAGGATAAATTGAGCAGTGATGAGGGGTGGTGATTAGAGATTAGAGGTTAAAATAATTCAGAAATTTGAAAATCAAAAAAAAATTCAAAAAAAATTCATAAAATTTCCTTTAGTCCCGGTTGGTAACTCCACGTGGCCGCGGCCTAAGAACCGGGACTAAAGGGGGGAGGCATTAGTAACGACCCTTTAGTCCCGGTTCAAAAACCGGGACTAAAGGCCCTTACCAATCGGGCCAAAAGCCCCTTTTTCTACTAGTGGGATTAAAATATAGATTGGCTGAAGCGCCACACAGGCATCATCCAACAATTTTAATTATTTGCTAAAATCCCCGCTACCCATGGCAACAAACACCAACCTTGTTATTTTAATATTTTCTATTAACTACATTTCTGCCGAAAAGTGGTGGCACTTTCTACTCAAATCCGCAAGATGTAATTCAGCCAAACACTATATGATCGGGAATCTGACATACCTTCTAGTCTATCCAGGCAATTTGGGATCGATCTGTTCTATGGATTAATCAGATGAGTGAGCGGAATCCCCAATCGCTGCCTCTACCCCCACTTCTGCCGCACAGATTTGGCCGTCGACACTGCTTTCCTCATGGTGCGTCTACATAACCCCATTTACCAAAATTCAGGTTAGATGCAGAAATGCGGAAACAAATCCTTGCGGAACTGCGCACATCACTAACACAAATCTGCACCTGTTAATCGGCTGCAGCAGGAACCCCATCTTCACGGGTATCCGCAGGTCCCTTCTCACAGACGGTGGCTCGCCGAGGCTGTCGCTCTCGATAAAAGATGGATCCAGGCTCGAGAGGTAGGAGACAGCTGCTCCCAGCGACCCATGCTTGCGTTTACTCGGCTACTGTCGGAGTTACCGGAAAGCATCAATCCTGACCCATGGATCAGGACAGCGAAAACGACTCGAGCCACGGCTCTGTTCAGATCGCTCGATGGCGTTTAACACTCATATAGCATGCAACTTTCTCTCGCACTAAAACCGGAATAAGGTTTTCTAAGCAAATATTATTTAGTAGCAAAAGAAAACACAAAATCCAATCATGTTAATACAACAGATGTAATATCATTTGGATACTAAGGAATAATAATGAATGGGATACAAAATTAGTGTTTTAACTTTACATGTTTCACAAAGAAAATGCTACAGTGGGCCATGAGAAGCAAAGGTCACCTGACTTGTTCATGAAGAGTAAAAAGATCATGTAGATCTTCTGTCGAAAGAGAATTCCACTGTAAAAGTGAAAACAGAGCCATGAGAAATCAATTTACTTGGCTGTTTGAAGGATAAAAAAGCAAAAGATAACTTTATGTACTTGATCCTGCAATTTATCATTCGCTTGTGCCTGATGAACAAACTTTCTGGAGGCATTCTTTTGTCATTTGACGTTGATATACCTATCGATGAATGTGGCAGATCATAGTCAGTGGAAGAAAGTAACCAGCAACTCGGTATTTCTTCGCTAGATAGTGTAAAAAGTGAAGTCATGAACTACAAGATCTGCCTGACGGCTGCAAGCCATGTGAGCGCAAATACCACAAGACAAGAGCAGCAACACGTCCTACTATTTGGGCATTATGCATTCTAGGCGCAAATCTTGCAATCAAATACAAAACAACTGCATTATGCAATGTTGAACCATGCTCAAATAGATGCTCCAGGGCTAAATTTCCAAGTAAAACATATATGGTAGAAGTTGCCAAAAGATACTTATATGGTGCTCAATATCACATAGAAAAGTTTCAACGAAAATAAAAGAGCTGCTACAGACATCAAACTATCATGGCATTAGCATTTCTCAAGACATGTCATATCTCAGTTTTTAGTCCACTTCCGATCTGCAAAATAAGAGAAAATCGAGATTGAGAGAGATATGGACCTGAAGGTCATCGACAGTCACTTTGATGATTTTTTCCATGGAAGCCATCGTCACATGCCCGAGAAAGCTAAAGTTCTGGTGTAATATCGGAACCTACAAGCAAGCACAAACAGTCCATGTTCTTAAGTTGAATCTGAACTTCGCAAGCAAAATAATATAGGAAATGAATAATTCAATAAGTAAATAGGGTACCATTGATTCCTATATTGCAAGGAGCCGAGGTATTTGCAGTTCACAATACATATAAATCAAACCGTGAGAAACGACAACATGTAAGCAATTGACAGTTGATGGGTTAAATTGTCAAGAAAATGTCCCTTTCCAATTTTCAAGCAAGTAGACAAAATCCCTGAAAATATTACATTTAGAGAGAACCTTTGTTGTGTTATTTTTAAGCTTCCGAAAGACCCCATGGAGAAAATAAGCACCTCCAAGTTGTTGCTGATATGATTCAAACATTCAAATCTTTATTGTGCCTGACAAACTTGCATAGGCGAAAGCTAAATTAACATCACATTGACTATCCAAAGGCGACAATGAAAAAAACAGGATCATGATGACAAATGAATTTGTAACATTCAGAGACCTCAGTCCAAGCAGGCAACCAAAATTGCGATATCCATCAATCCATCCCCTGATCCACATTAGCAGGAGTGGTTGAGGTGCAAAGCGAAATCCCATGAGCGTGATCCTTGTCACCATCGACTCTAATCGGCTCGACGATGTCAGAAGGCACATGAAAGAGGCATGGGGAGGGGGGCACCTCAACCAAAGGATGCCGCGTAGTGTCATGATGGGAGCGGCGGCTGGAGAGGAAGAGGAGCACATTGATGGCTCAATTCAGCCATTAGAATTATGGCTTAGTTCAGATAAAAAAGAAAGAATCACTGAATGTTTCCATATAGCAGAATTTTGGCTGAAAATTGTAATTGGAGTTACGTCTCTTGAACAAAGCTAAGTCCCATGAAACACACACTTTGAAACCAAGAGTGCTACTAATTTATCTATGCAAACCTACAACAAAATTATGGCTGAAATGACATGCCATGAAACTGGAGGTGCTAAGCAAACATCAGTATACTTCAATCTAGCAGGTTGTAATGCTGCAATAGTCTAGCAAGTCTTGCCACTGAGCAAATATCCAAGAGTAGAAATGGATAAACCTAATGACCTCTGAACAACAATTAACCTTACACATTCCAACCCTTTCGAAGAACTCGGTACTCAAATCATTTTCATGAATTGCACAAAAGCATCATTTATTTACAGCTATTTCTACTCCTGAATTGCACATTCCAAAAGCATTGTCATGAATATTTGCATATTATAGGCCACATGCCACAAGCAAGAGAATAGCAACAACACAATGGAAATAAATACAGAGTTCGAGCAGGACTTAGGATATGATGCTATTAGCCAAGCAAGTAATATATACTGTATATGTAAAAAAGAGAAGCCTAGTAGCAGTTATGAATTAGGAGAGGCGGCATCTAATAACGCACCCTTTTTTCTAGATGTCCTTTCAAGCAGCTGCTTGTGTCCAATAACTTCAGAATCGTCAACCTGCATATATAAAAAACAAAGCAACAAAAAAATACTCTTATGATATGCAAATCGGATATCCAAAAGAAGAAACAATATAATTTCTAACAAATCATTAGCCTGTTTGGTTCAAAAATAACGGTTATTGTTGGGATTCCTGGGATCCAATCCCAATGAGTCCATTTGATTAAAATGACTGGATTACTGGAATGAGAATACCAAAAGAACAATATATAGTCTACAAAAAAAGAATACAACCAATCCCAATCACCGTTTTCCCCTCTGGTTCAACCCTCTCACAATTTAAAGCAAAAATCAATATGGACCATCCATTCCTAGTTTGCGTAAGTATCTAGTTTTAAATTACCTTCACAAGAGCACCAACAACACCCAAGCTGGTAAGCCTCAAGTACTCAAAAGGTCTGGTCTTGCTGGTAGTATTTAGGAACAGGTACAGTGGGATGTGAGCTGCAAAGGAAAAGGAAGAAGACTCAATTATTAACCACGGCTAGTTAAGATTTACTTATTCTGTAAAGTCATCAAAATGAGGAAAGCTTTTTAATCATTATAAACGATGGAAATATTTAAGACTTGGCATAGAAACAGTAGCGCTTAGTACCATTCAAGAACGAGATCCTGGTCTCAGGGTGTGAAGCAACACACTGCAATTAAAAAAAGAAGTAAAATGAAATTGAGGGGCAGATGACAAGCAAGCATGATATGAAAGCAGTAGTCTTCTCAATCCACCAGAAGGCCCACCAGGAGTGAGGGTTTCCTTTCTTTCTCATGTAAAAGCATACCTGAAGAAGTGCAAGTGCATTGCAGACACGGTTTGATGCAACTGGCAACAAAGTAGGAGATGAAAGTGAAGGGTAGATTGACACAATCTCCTGCATATGTTTTCAAAACAGCAAGACAGGCTGGATAAGGAGAATGCACAGAACCATCAATAAATTTTATATTGAAAGAATCAATACACATGCACAACCACCCTAACTCAAATAACCAGAACTGCACAAGTACATACTTACTCTTGCCATTGCAACTGAATTTAGAACTTTGCAATAATTGTAACCTACCTGGAGCAGTGCAGCAACGATGCCAAAGGAGTGCCACAGCAATGGAGCAAGGTCTTGAAAAATCTCTTGCTTCTGAAAGAGGAAAACTGAGAAACTGAGAAACTGAGTAGACAATGAATTTTAACCTCCTGGATCCCAGATTTGCAGCCATACTTTAAATGTTAAAGTAAAATGGTTCCATGTATCAACTGTCCAGTTTGGGATATTGTCTTTGGAAAGTTGATGTTTCCCTCAGAACATAATGATAATGCTTGCAACAGTGGCTCATACCATGGTTGCTAGATAAAGAAGTGACAGGGAAAAAAATACTAACTAAACTTCATCACTTATCTAGATAATCTGCATAAGTAGAACTGACTATTTCTAACCTATAAATGTCTTCCTATATAGTTCATAAACTGTTTAGATTTCTTAACACCGCCTCCTGATAAGTTTGCAAAGTCATCAACAGGAAAGGATTTCACAAAGTTTACACACCCTCCCTCTCCTTGAACAGGGCATCTCCACCAGATACTAAAATTAAATATGCACAGCCGAATACATACCTTGTAGCCTGCTCCAGCACAAAAATATTCATTGGAAGTTCGCTTTTACCAAGAAACAAATACATCAGGAAGCAGGAGATATTAACAAAAATGCGCTTGTGGTATTCACTCCCGAGAGATTGTATATGATAACTGCAGTATTTACCATTTTATTCAAGGGTACAATAGCGGAAATGGGCACGTGTCTTGTTGTATGCAATCCTAACAGAACAATGTATAAGATAACGATGGTATTTTCTATTTTAATCAGAGCAAGTAGAATTAAAATAAATACAAATATCTGATGCAAATATTGAAATCTCCATCCGGGTGTGTCCAACAGAGATCAGCAACCGTTCTTGCTACTGTTGCTAATAATAAGTACAACAAAGCACATGTTTAAAAGATGTATCATAATAAAAGCTACAAAAATCACATGCCCTACTTGCTTTCTCTACATATATCTACAAGTCTACAGCAAGCTAAAGTACTGCACAAAATCACCAAATTCTTATCATACTCCAGATATGAGCAGGCAGAGTTGCAGTAAATTACCCACCACCACAAGCTAGTCATGGAATCGCGCTCGGGAGATCGATGACACATCCAAGCTACTGCAAAGACCTTGTCCTGCCCTATGATAGTGGTGACCTGCAATCCAAGAGAATTAGATGACCGGCCGTCAGAGAGAGAGAGAGGGAGATAGGTGAACCTGTAGCAGCGGCCTGGGTGGAGTTGCAGTCCACGGAGGTGCAGATGTGTGCGAGGGTGCAGGCCCGACCTTGAGGAACCAAAACCTTCTAACAAACGCTGACTCAGGAACTTGTGTGACCAGTTCATTATACCAGAGTTTACTGGCCTGAAGAATTGAAAAATGAAAGAAGCTAACAGTTGGTGCATGCCTAATTTTACTCTGTAGTACCAGGTACACCAGAAACATGCTTACCTGTTAGCGCTTTCGAAGATCGTCCTAATCCCATTTTAACCGTTCTTCCTTGAAAGGAGCCTAAAATGCCCCCAAAGAAATATATGATCAGTGGAACCTAAAATGGAATAGTACAAAAAATAACGCTTCAGATAGCTTCTCTTAAATGGCTCTCATGCTCAACACTGGCTTCTATGTTACATGCATGTAGACATGTTTTTCTATCTTCCAATGTATTATTTGGTCATACAGGAATTAACCAGTCCAACAATTGGGAAAATCTTACTAAAAGTAAACAAAGGAACATAACATGGAGGAGCTTACAACCTGATAGACTTAACTGGGCAGTGCCAACGGTAGTCAACAACCTTTGAGCCACAGAACAACAAGATCGAATTGAGCTTTTGGCCAAAATTATTCATTTGAGAGGCTTGCTCACTGCTCAAAGAAAATTGTTTTGCAGTTTACTTTTGTTGACAGGGTGAAAAGAAAATAGCAGCCCAAAAAGAATAGCTATTACCTGCCCGTAAGATCAACCAAGGCAAGGTTTCCACGAAGAACTTGACTACCACATCATCCTCTCTGCTTGTGTCTTACAGTAATCTCCAGTACAACGCGTGAACTTGAAAAAAAAGAGGAACAAACAATATTTTGTGTGTGAGAATAATGTACAAAAATCAGGGGAGCGATTAATTGACCATAACTACTGTAACTCTCTATAGATTATAGACTCAGAATCTTAACAATTTATACTATGATATACTATCAAATCAAACCATATTTGTACTTCAAGATACAAAAAAGAAGAGGACTCAGTTCGGTCATCCACGTGAACGCCCCTCCAAGAAAGGGCTCTTGTTCTTTCTCCAGGCAGTAAAATAAACTCAAAGTATACTACGAACTCCATTGATCCTGTCTCACTAATTAATAATCCAAGAAGCGGCAGGTTAATTAGGATACTGACCACGGCTTGGGCTCGAAGGGGTGCTCCGCTTAGAGGTGCGGGAAGAGGGATTCTCTTTCGAACGGGAAATAAATATGAAGAATTCCCTAAGACTAAACCTTCCAAGTATTTTGCTATGGGAATAGCCGATAGAGATTACAGAAACCATAACAAATCTTTTCCATCGATCAAGTCAGAGATTACAGAGCAGATATGGTAGTTAAGGAGCATTGCCAATTTGGCATTTTAAAATTCAAAGCATGGGTGTTATGTTACCATCCAAGTGTATGTAAAGCTTCAAATATCATGTGTGCTTTCAGAACAGGGTATTCGGCATACTTGACTGACTAATACAGTAAGCACTAAATACTAAGCTGCCATACTATTTTTTGACAAGAGCTGCCATACTAAGTAATCATTGACCCGCCAAGCTTAACTTAAGCCACATGGTTTATGATAAAAGTAAACTGCATATAGTTCAATGCAATGTGGAGTGGGCTGACGTGGTCAACTATTTCTTAGAAGATCAAAAGATATTCATGATTTTGTAATATAACAGATGTATGAGCAGGTATAAATTGGAATATCCAGGAGAACTGTTTCTTAGAAGATCAAAAGATATTCATGATCTAGTTATAGAAGTAAGGTCTCCCAATAAACATATTAAATCTGAATATTGATGTCAATACAAATGTGACCATCATACACTAAACAAAAAAGACTGTCAGAACCTCCTTGACCCTCCTAATAGCAATGATGGCCTGCTTTTGAATACTCCCAAGATTAATTAACCATGGAAACAAAAGGAAATTCTCCTGACAGAACCTCCTTGATTCTCCTAATAGCAAAACCACACACACACACACGTACATCAGACATCTTTGTAGTACTAATTCAAGTAGATCAAGAAAATGGGTAGCCAAATAGCATGGCATATATATAATTGTAGATTAGTATCTAGTATAACCAGAAAAGTTGAAGAGCGCCGCTACTGCCGCTGCTCGATCCCTCACATCGCTGGGTCCGTCCCTAACCCCTAAGGTCTCCCAGGGCTCAATGGACCAACTGTTCGGAGGAACCAGCGACCGACCAAACCGAGCGCTGCACAAACACACACACACACTCTCATGGCGAGGGGGTGGGTGAGAGGGGGAGATGGAGAGGAGTGGAGGTACCAGATCGAAGCACGGAGGAAACGAAGTGGAGGGGGCGGAGACGAGCACGCCGAGGGCGGCGCAGGCGAGGGCGGCGAGCGGGACCCGGTAGGACGCCGGGGCCGAGGGCGACCGGGGGTCCTCGAGCTCGAGGGCGCAGACGGGGACGGGGAAGGCTCTGGTGGAGCCGAGGGGGCGGGCGCAGCGCGCCGTCCTTGCCGCCGTCGCCCCATGGGAGGAGAGGAAGGAAGAGGACGCGGAGGCGAGATGACGGCGGTGTGGGGCTGGCCCTGGACGGGAGCGGGGCAGGGAGGCGCAGGCGGGAGGAAGAGGAGAGGAGGCGACGGCGGCGGGGCTTGGAGGCGGGCGCGGGTTAGGGTTTTGAGGGAGAGAGAGAGGCGAGGCGGGAGGAGCTTGGCGCGGGGGAGGCGCGGGTGCGGGAGGGAGGAGGCGGCTTAGGTCATCCCACGGCAGCGGCCCACTTTTTATACCCCTGTACGCGAAATGACAGAAATGCCCTCGGCGGGGCAGCGAAATTACAGGCGGTGGCACACTGGAGGGCATACAACGGTCTATTATTCATTGTAGCAGTAACTTTTTTGATCCAATGGCTGATATCAACCAGGAGCGAGATCGAACGGTCCACAACGCATCAAAAAATCGATCCGACGGCCGAGAGTCGCTAAGCTCTAAGAAGCATCATGTTCTCCCTAGATACTTATATCAGGATTCTTCTAAAAAAACATTACACACAAAAAATGTCTTCTTTGTCTTAGAAAAATGTCTTCTGCATAAACAAAAAAATATAATCCTAAAAAAAACTATGCCTTGCATGCTCTAAAGTACATGCCAATACTAGGCTCCAATGTAGAACCAAATGGAAATTTTAAACTAGCGGCAAAATCTAAAAAATACCCCAAAATTTAAAAGTAAGATTTTGTCGGTTTCACTATGTTAAAAAGTATTTGTCCCATGGTGTGTGTTCCGATCAGTGGCGTTTACACAGTGGTTTCCTAGTGATTTTATGAACTAACTTCTTCCCTTTCTCGTTTCCTGGCTCTTTTGTTATATATACAATGGGAATGGGTCATGCCCGGTTCAAAAAAAGTTTAAATTTTTTTTACTTCGCTGATACGCAAAATATTCATGTGTTGATGTGAAGTATGGTTTAACTATTGAGAGGTCAATTATTGTTATTTATTATTTGTTTTTTCTTTTTTTAATAGGTTATCCCAAATATTCCAAAACTTTATCTAACTTCCCCGTGTTCCTTGGTACCAGAGATTTCGGAATTTATAGATAAACAGTGGAGTAATCAATATTGTCAACTACTCCCATGTTTATCACACCCAGAAAAAGCTACTCCCACCCAAAACAGATGGTCTTTCTGAAAAGATACTTATAAGATATAATGTCTATTTTAATTCATCAGATCAAGATGTAGTAATATATATCTACACCTGTAGTATAAACACAAGTTATTTTTCACTCTCTCCTTTCCAAATATATAAGGTGTATTAGTTTTTACAAAAGTCAAACATGTGCATGTTTGACCAAGTATCTAGAAAAATGTCTATAAGAGCATCTCCACCCGTCCCCAGGAAGGCCCCCAGGAGCACTTTTTCACCGCCGGCGGACGAAAAACGTCCCACTCGCGCCCCCACAACCTCAATTAGGGCCGGATTTGGCCAAAAGTCTGACCGGCGAACCCGCCCCAAACCCAAGATCCCGGGGGGCAGCTGGGGGAGGAGAGAGACTGTTTTGCATGCCATTGGGCCCACCGTCAGCCTCCCACTCCCCCTCTCCTCACTTTTCCTCCGGGGCCCACCCACGTGCTTCTCTCATCTCTTCTCCTTCTCTCCACACACGGGCGCAGCAGGGCGGGCAGCCACGGCGGGGTGCGGGCCTGGGCGGGGCACAGTCGAGCTCAGCGGGGTGCGGGCAGTGCGAGCTCGGCAGCGCGTGGCGCGGGCGGTGGGCGCCGGCGTGGCGCCGACACGGGTGAGCTCGCGATGCGCGGGCGCGGGCGCGGTGCAGGCACGGGCGAGCTCGGCAGCAAGCAGCGAGGCGGCCGATGAGGAGGCGATACTTCACCAGGGACTTCCCGGAGCCGAGCTCCACCAGCAGCAGCGCGGTGAGGCCCACCATGGTCAGCAGGCCGTTGAGCCGCTCGCTGTAGGCGGTGAAGCCGAACTCCACGGGCAGGCCGAGGGGCGACCAGGGCTCCCGCAGCGGCACCGGCAGCAGCGTGACGGCGTTGGACTCGGCGGCGGCCTTCCTCTTGCGCGCCTCGGCGTGATACGTCTCCAACGTATCTATAATTTATGAAGTATTCATGCTGTTATATTATCATTCTTGGATGTTTTACAATCATTTTATAGCAACTTTATATCATTTTTTGGGACTAACCTATTGACCCAGTGCCCAGTGTCAGTTGCTGTTTTTTGCTTGTTTTTTACATTGCAGGAAATCAATATCAAACGGAGTCCAAACACCGCGAAACTTTTTGTGGATTTTGTATGGACCAGAAGACATCCAGTGGGCCAGAGAAGCAGCTCGGGGGTGCCCCGAGGGGGGGGGCACAACCCACCAGGGCGCGCCTGGGGGCCCAGGCGTGCCCAGGTGGGTTGTGCCCACCTAAATTGTCAAATATTCCAAAAACCCTCGGGGTAACCCTAGATGAGAAGTTCCGCCGCCGCAAGCCTCTGTAGCCACCGAAAACCAATCTCGACCCCGTTCCGGCACCCTGCCGGAGGGGGGAATCATCACCGATGGCCATCTTCATCATCCCGGCGGCCACCACGATGAGGAGGGAGTAGTCCACCCTCGGGGCCGAGGGTTTGTACCAATAGCTATGTGTTTAATCTCTCTCTCTCTCATGTTCTTGAGATGTCACGATCTTGATGTATCCCGGGCTTTGTTAATATAGTCGGATCATATGGTGTTTTCCCTCTCTATCTTGTGATGAATTGAGTTTTCCCTTTGAGATTTCGTTTTATCGGATTGAATACTTTTATGGATTTGAGAGCACTTGATATATGTCTTGCAAATGAATACTCGTGGTGACAATGGGGTATCATATTGATTCACTTGATGTATGTTTTGGCACTCAACTCGCGGATTCCCGAGGTGACATTGGGGTAATCTACGCATAGGGGTTGATGCATGTTCTTGTCTTTGTTTCTCTGGTAGAAATCTTGGGGGCACTCTTTGAGGTTCTTTGTGTTGGATTGAGTATTATGAATCTGAAATTATTTGGTGTTATTTTAGTACGAACTCTTGGATAGATCGATCGGAAAGAATAGCTTCGAGGTGGTTTCGTATCCTCCAAACGATTTCTTCTTTTGTTCTCCGCTAGATAGGAACTTTGGAGTGATTCTTCATCGCACGTTGAGGGATGGTTATATGATCCAATTATATTAGCATTGTTGAGAGATTGCACTAGCGAAAGTACGGACCCTAGGCCTCATTTTCAAGCTTTGAAATAACGTTTGTGCTCCGTTTTATCACTTGCTACCTTGCTGTTTTTATTTATTCAGATTATAAAAATATATTTCTACCATCCATATTACACTTTTATCACCATCTCTTCGCCGAACTAGTGCACCTATACAATTTTCCATTGTATTGGGTGTGTTGGGGACACAAGAGATTTCTCGTATTTGGTTGCAGGGTTGTTTGAGAGAGACCATCTCATCCTACATCTCCCACGGATTGATAAACCTTAGGTCATCCACTTGAGGGAAAATTGCTACTGTCCTACAAAACTCTGCGCTTGGAGGCCCAACACGAGTCTACAAGAATAAAGTTGCGTAGTAGACATCAAGCTCTTTTCTGGCGCCGTTGCCGGGGAGATGAGTGGATGAAGGTATATCTTTAGATCGTGCAATTGAATCTTTTAGTTTCTTGTTTTATCAGTAGTTTGGTTTATAAAAGAAAACAACAAAAAATGGAATTGAAGGTGGCATCATATTATTCGTCTTTACCATGTCTTTCTCAAAAATTATGGAAAGGAAAATTGTGCTCAATTGTTAGAAGAAGAATGTTGTAAAATGTTTGGCATAGAATCCATGAATGATGAGCATGATTGCAATGTTGCTAGTATGAATTCTTTGAATATCCATGATGCTAGTGATATGCAAATCCATAAGCTTGGGGATGCTATGTTTGATGAAGATGAAATTTTTATTCCCCCAAGTTTTGATGTGCAAATTTGTTATACTAGTAGCATGCCTCCTATTTATGAAGATTACAATGATGAATGTGGGGTTGGAAGAGTGTTAACTCTAGGTAATGATCCCACTATTTTGGAGGGTGTTGAATCTCATTACAATATTGATCAAAGTGGATTTGGAGAGGTCATGGCTTTATTTAATGATGATTCCACTATTTCAGAAGAGATTTCAATTGATTATGACAAGTTGTTGTCTATGATGATTATGGTGATGACATGTATGCTATATTTAATAATGATAACCATGAAACTTGTCATCATGATTTTAATTTCCAATTACATGATAGTTATTTTGTTGAGTTTGCTCCCACCACTATTCATGAGAATAAATTTGCTTATGTGGAGAGTAACAAAATTTCCTTGCTTATGTGTCATGAAAAGAATGCTTTATGTGATAGTTATATTGTTGAATTCATTCATGATGCTACTGAAAATTATTATGAGAGAGCAACATATGCTTGTAGGTATTGCAATAATATCAAGTTTCCTCTCTATGTGTTGAAAATCTTGAAGTTGCACTTGTTTTGCCTTCCTATGCTAGTTGATTCTTGTTCCCATAAATTGTTTGCTCACAAAATCCCTATGCATATGAAGTGGGTTAGACTTAAATGTGCTTGCCATGTGTTTCATGATGCACTTGTTATGTTTCAATTATTATCGTCTATATGTGAGCATCATTGAATCATCATGCCTAGCTAAAAGGCATTAAAGAAAAGCGCTTGTTGGGAGACAACCCAACACTTTTACATACTGTTTTTGTGTGTTAACATGATTATGCTACTGTAGTAATCATGTTTTATTTCTTTTGTTTCAATAAAGTGCCAAGTAAAGCCTTTGGGATAGTGTGGATGATAGTTGACTTGATTCTGTCCAAAAACAGAAACTTTTGTGCTCAGTCCAGGAATTTTGAAAATTCACTAGAAAGTGCTTTTGATCTCAATTTCTTACAGGTGATAGATATACAAATTACCCAGGTTTTCCTATTTTTCAGAATTTTTGGAGTAGCAGAAGTATGGTAGTTATCCAGATCATTACAGACTGTTCTGTTTTTGACAGATTCTGTTTTCAATGCATAGGTTGCTTGTTTTCTAGTTTCCATGGCTTATATTGCTCAATATAAATTGTGGAAATGATATGCTACAGTATGCATTGTGTGGAAACAATTATGAATCTTGTCTTTGACAGTACCAAAGTGAAATGGTTTGCTCTTTATCATACTAACCTATCTCACGAAGTTCCGTTAAGTTTTGTGTGATTGAAGTTTTCAAATTTTGGGTGAGATGTCGATTTGAGGAGAATAAGGAGTGGCAAGACCCTAAGCTTGGGGATGCCCAAGGCACCCCAAGGTGATATTCAAGGAAGATCCAAGCAACTAAGCTTGGGGATGCCCCGGAAGGCATCCCCTCTTTCGTCTGCAACATTATCAGTAACCTCACTTGGAGCTATGTTTTCATTCGTCACATGATATGTGTTTTGCTTGGAGCGTCAATTTATTCTGTTAGAATTTGCTTGCTGTTATTTAGAATAGTGTTTTGCATCTTTTATTTCAATAAAATTGGCAATGATAGCGTTTACTATGCTTATTTTGCAAGTCTACATGTTGCTGTTTCAAAATAGAAAGTTTATTGTTGTTGCAAAAATTCCCTAGAAAAGTCAGAATGTGATAAAATGTTGAAACTTTTTGCACAATAAGCTCCGATAAATTTTCTACAGTGTGGTAAATTTTCATAATTTTTGGAGTTAGGGAAGTATTGATACTCTTGCATCCTTTACAGACTGTACTGTTTTGGCAGATTGTTGTTATGTTTGCATATGTTTGCTTGTTTAATGATTCTATTTGAGGATAGGAGTTTTAAATATGCAGAGGCATTTAGTATGCAATGTTGAATAATGATTTTTGTGATTTGCTACAGTAGAGAATGATAAGGTTTTGCATTGATTTATACTAACTTATCTCACGAGTTCCTGTTGAGTTTTGTGTGGATGAAGTTTTTAAGATTTAGGGAAACCGTGATATAAAAGGAATTAAGGAGACACAAAAGCTCAAGCTTGGGGATGCCCAAGTCATCCCAAGATAATATTCCAAGAAGTCTCAAGCATCTAAGCTTGGGGATGCCCCGGTAGGCATCCCACCTTTCTTCTTCAACAATTATCGGTTAGTATCGGTTGATCCTAAGTTTTTGCTTCTTCACATGATGTGTGCTATTGTTGGAATGCCATTTTTTTCTTGCTGTTTTAATGAAATACTTAGATCTGAAAGTTTTAAATAAGAGAGAGTCCTCACATAGCTATCTTTTTACTTAACTACTCGCATGATCTTCACTTATATCTTTTTGGAGTAGTTTGTCATTTACTCTTGTGCTTCACTTTTATCCTATGAGTAAATTGTTGAATGAATTGAATGTAATGGAGTTGAAATTATATGGTCATATCATGCCTAGTGGTAGCTTCACATTGGGTTTAGAAAGTGAAATCTTTTGAGGCTTGACAATCACAATATTTGTCATACAAGCAATTCATGAATGATTAGTAGAAGGAAGAGAGCTTTCACATGAAAATACACTATCTTGGAAATCTTTTGTGATTGTGAGCCCCCATCAAAATATTATATGCCAAAATTGTTGACGTTGGACAAGGAAGACAACGTAATGATTTATGTTTGTTCATATTCACATAGAAGTTATATTGTCATGGATCCTTCAACATGTAGTGCTTTCCCCCCATCTTTGCTAACCAAAAATTCCGCACCAAGTAGAGATACTACTTGTGCATCCAAAAACCCTTAAACCCAAATCTTATTTTCAATATTCCACCATACCTACCTAAGGATTGAGTAAGATCCTTCAAGTAAGTTGTCATCGGTGCAATAAGGCAATAAAAAATTGCTTCTAAAAGTGTGAGATCATTTAGTGTAACAGAAAATTGAGCGTTGTACGAACTTGTGATGGCAAAGAATAAAAGCGACAGACTGCATAATAAAGGTTGCCATCACAAGGGGCAATATAATGTGACGTTCTTTTGCACTAAGGGGTTGAGCATACAAACAAATAAGCGCATGGCAACCTCTGCTTCCCTCTGCGAAGGGCCTATCTTTTACTTTATGTATTTACTTTTATGCAAGAGTCAAAAAATTTCTCTCTATTCCTTTTTATTTTTCTCCTTTGGCAAGCATCATGTGGTGAGGAAAGATCTAGGCACATATGTCCAGTTGAATATGGGTAGCATGAGTTATTATTGTTGACATCACCCTTGAGGTGAATACGTTGGGAGGCGAAACTATGAGCCCCTATCTTTCTATGTGTCCGGTTGAAACGTTTTGCTCATGTGTATGCGGTGAGTGTCAGTAATCATAGACTATATGATGGTTGAGTATGTGGAGCTTTTACTTAGACTCGGTTGAATAAGTTGAATTGCAATTGTTTGGTGACTAAGAATATAGGTTGTTGAGTTTCAAGAGCATACATTGTTTGAACCTTAACATGTGAATTAGTTGCTACTTTAACATGATGAGTTCTATGAAAAAGAATTGCTATTATGATGCTAGGAAAAGTGATTGAAATTATCATTGATCAAACGTATGCACTTTTCTAGCATACCCAGTTCATAAATTATTTCTTTTATCATTTACCTACTCGAGGACGAGTAGGAATTAAGCTTGGGGATGCTGATACGTCTCCAACATATCTATAATTTATGAAGTATTAATGTTGTTATATTATCATTCTTGGATGTTTTACAATCATTTTATAGCAACTTTATATCATTTTTTGGGACTAACCTATTGACCCAGTGCCAGTTGCTATTTTTTGCTTGTTTTTTACATCGCAGGAAATCAATATAAAATGGAGTCCAAACACCGCAAAACTTTTTATGGATTTTTTATGGACTAGAAGACATCCAGTGGGCCAGAGAAGCACCTGGGGGGTGCCCCGAGGGGGGAACAACCCACCAGGGCGCGCCTGGGGGGCCAGGCACGCCCAGGTGAGTTGTGCCCACCTCGGTGGCCTCCCGCACCCCCTCTTTGCCCTATAAATCGTCAAATGTTCCAAAAACCCTCGGGGTAACCCTAGATGAGAAGTTCCGCCATCGCAAGCCTCTGTAGCCACCGAAAACCAATCTAGACCCTGTTCCGGCACCCTGCCGGAGGGGGGCATCATCACCGGTGGCCATCTTCATCATCCCGGCGGCCACTGATACGTCTCCAACGTATCTATAATTTTTTATTGTTCCATGCTGCTATATTATCATTCTTGGATGTTTTATAATCATTTTAGAGTCATTTCATATCATTTTTTGGGACTAACCTATTGACATAGTGCCAAGTGCCAGTTGCTATTTTTTGCATGTTTTTTACATCACAAGAAATCAATATCAAACGGAGTCCAAACACCGCGAAATTTTTTGTGGATTTTTTATGGACCAGAAGACCACCAATGGGCCGGAGCAGCACCTGGGTGGTGCCCCGAGGAGGGCACAACCCACCAGGGCGCGCCTGGGGGCCCAGGCGCGCCCAGGTGGGTTGTGCCCACCTCGCTGGCCCCCGCACCCCCACTTTACCCTATAAATTCACAAATATTCCAAAAACCCTGGTGTCGGTGTCAAAATCGGCGGATCTCGGGTAGGGGGTCCCGAACTGTGCGTCTAGGATCGATGGTAACAGGAGACGGGGGACATGATGTATACCCAGGTTTGGGCCCTCTCTATGGAGGTAATACCCTACTTCCTGCTTGATTGATCTTGATGAATATGAGTATTACAAGAGTTGATCTACCACGAGATCGTATTGGCAAAACCCTAGAAGTCTAGCCTGTATGACTATGGTAATGAATATGTCCTATCCGGACTATGCCCTCCAGTTTATATAGACACCGGAGGGATCTAGGGTTACATAGAGTCGGTTACATAGGAAGGAATCTTCATAGTTGGTCGCCAAGCTTGCCTTCCACGCCAAGGAGAATCCAATCCGGACACGGGTACAGTCTTCGGCCTTCATGTCTTCACAGCCCATCAGTCCGGCCCATGGATAATAGGCCGGACGCCCGAGGACCCCTTAGTCCAGGACTCCCTCAGTAGCCCCTGAACCTGGCTTCAATGACGAGGAGTCCGGCGCGCAGATTGTCTTCGGCATTGCAAGGCGGGTTCCCCTTTCCGAACTCCAAGATAGTCTTCAGATGTAATGATTGTATCCGGACCTGTATACACAACTGCAGAGGATATAATATTTCACGAGTTCAATCCGCTGATAATTTTTGGTAATACGACATCACGCCTGCTCGGCCATTATTTTCGAACCGTTAGCTGGCCCACCGTCCCACGTCTCGAGACGCGGTTTTATTGGCATGTCTTATCCAAGCGGAGATCGTGTCTCCCCTTCTTTAGGGGGTCCTTGCCAACCCAGACGTGGGTAACCCAACCATCGCTTGGGTACAACTCCTTGGGAATAGGAAAGTTTCGAGGCCTCGGAGGAGACGTTTGATATTCACAGCCTTTATATAGGGGTACAGACCCGTCTTTTTCTTTCACGCTTGCTTCTTCCTCGACCCCTGCTACCCCGAGTTCCAACACCCGGGTTTCGGTCGCCTCAAGCCCCAATCATGACCGGATTCAGCCGTCAAGGCCGGTGGGTAGCTTCTTCTATCACGGAGGGAGATATTGCCAAGCTTCGGGCGGCGAGGTACCTGACCGCAGAAATCCATCATCGGCTTCCTACCGAGGGGCAGGTTATTCCCACCCCCCAGATCCGGCGAGAGGGTCGTGTTCGTAGCCCACTTCCTCCGTGGGTTAGGGTTTGCACTTAACCCCTTCGTCCGAGGGCTCATGTTCTATTACGGGCTAGATTTTCACGATCTGGCCCCGGACTCTATTCTTCTTATCTTGGCGTTTATCGTCACGTGCGAAGCCTTCCTCCGAACTCCTCCGCACTTTGGTTTGTGGGTCTAGACTTTTGATGTGAAGCCGCAGCGATAGAAGGGGAGCAAGCTGAGTGCGGTGGCGCTGCAGTGAGCAAACTTGCTAGCGCTGTTTGGCTGAAAGGATCCTTTGCCAAATCTTGCGATTTATGGCAGTAGGGGTGGTTCTATATGTTGGGGATCGTAGCAGAAATTAAAATTTTCTACGCATCACCAAGATCAATCTATGGAGTTTACTAGCAACGAGAGGGGAGGAGTGCATCTACATACCCTTGTAGATCGCGAGCGGAAGCGTTCAAGAGAACGGGGTTGATGGAGTCGTACTCGTCGTGATCCAAATCACCGATGATCCAAGCGCCGAACGGACGGCACCTCCGCGTTCAACACACGTACGGAGCGGTGATGTCTCCCACGCCTTGATCCAGCAAGGAGGAGGGAGAGGTTGAGGAAGAAGGCTCCAACAGCAGCACGACGGCGTGGTGGTGGTGGAGTGACAGTTCTCAGGTAGGGCTTCGCCAAGCACACGCGGAGGAGGAGAGGTGTTGGGGAGGGGAGGGGCTGCGCCCTGGATGTGGTGCTGCAGCCCTCCCCTCACCCCTCTATTTATAGGGAGAAGGGGGAAGGGGGCCGGCCCCTCTAGATGGGATCTAGAGGGGGGGCGGCGGCCAAGGGGGAGGTGGCTTGCCCCCAAGCAAGGGGGGCGCCCCCCTTTAGGGTTTCCCCAAACCCTAGGCGCATGGGCCCTAGGGGGGTTGGCTCCCAGCCCACTAAGGGCTGGTTCCCTTCCACCTACAGCCCATAAGGCCCTCCGGGGCAGGTGGACCCTCCCGGTGGACCCCCGGAACCCCTCCGGTGGTCCCGGTACAATACCGGTATACCCCCGAATATTTCCGGTGACCGTATGGTGACTTCCCATATATAAATCTTTACCTCCGGACCATTCCGGAACTCCTCGTGACGTCCGGGATCTCATCCGGGACTCCGAACAACATTCGGTAATCACATACAAACCTTCCTTATAACCCTAGCGTCATCGAACCTTAAGTGTGTAGACCCTACGGGTTCGGGAATCATGCAGACATGACCGAGACACCTCTCTAGCCAATAACCAACAGCGGGATCTGGATACCCATGTTGGCTCCCACATGTTCCACGATGATCTCATCGGATGAACCACGATGTCGAGGATTCAAGCAATCCCGTATACAATTCCCTTTGTCAATCGGTACGTTACTTGCCCGAGATTCGATCGTCGGTATCCCAATACCTCGTTCAATCTCGTTACCGGCAAGTCACTTTACTCGTTCCGTAATGCATGATCCCGTGACTAACTACTTAGTCACATTGAGCTCATTATGATGATGCAATACCGAGTGGGCCCAGAGATACCTCTCCGTCATACGGAGTGACAAATCCCAGTCTCGATCCGAGCCAACCCAACAGACACTTTCGGAGATACCTGTAGTGCACCTTTATAGCCACCCAGTTACGTTGTGACGTTTGGTACACCCAAAGCATTCCTACGGTATCCGGGAGTTGCACGATCTCATGGTCTAAGGAAATGATACTTGACATTAGAAAAGCTTCAGCAAACGAACTACACGATCTAGTGCTATGCTTAGGATTGGGTCTTGTCCATCACATCATTCTCCTAATGATGTGATCCCGTTATCAATGACATCCAATGTCCATGGTCAGGAAACCGTAACCATCTATTGATCAACGAGCTAGTCAACTAGAGGCTCACTAGGGACATGTTATGGTCTATGTGTTCACACATGTATTACGATTTCCGGATAACACAATTATAGCATGAACAATAGACAATTATCATGAACAAGGAAATATAATAATAACCATTTTATTATTGCCTCTAGGGCATATTTCCAACAGTCTCCCACTTGCACTAGAGTCAATAATCTAGTTACATTGTGATGAATCGTACACCCATAGAGTTCTGGTGTTGATCATGTTTTGCCCGTGGAAGAGGTTTAGTCAACGGATCTGCGACATTCAAATCCGTATGTACTTTACAAATATCTATGTCTCCATTTTGAACATTTTCACGAATGGAGTTGAAGCGACGCTTGATGTGCCTGGTCTTCTTGTGAAACCTGGGCTCCTTGGCAAGGGCAATAGCTCCAGTGTTGTCACAGAAGAGAGTCATCGGCCCCGATGCATTGGGAATAACTCCTAGGTCGGCAATGAACTCCTTCATCCAGATTGCTTCATGTGCTGCCTCCGAGGCTGCCATGTACTCCGCTTCACATGTAGATCCCGCCACGACGCTTTGCTTGCAACTGCACCAGCTGACTGCCCCACCATTCAAAATATACACGTATCCGGTTTGTGACTTAGAGTCATCCAGATCTGTGTCGAAGCTAGCATCGACGTAACCCTTTACGACGAGCTCTTCGTCACCTCCATAAACGAGAAACATATCCTTAGTCCTTTTCAGGTACTTCAGGATGTTCTTGACCGCTGTCCAGTGTTCCATGCCGGGATTACTTTGGTACCTTCCTACCAAACTTACGGCAAGGTTTACATCAGGTCTGGTACACAGCATGGCATACATAATAGACCCTATGGCCGAGGCATAGGGGACGACACTCATCTTTTCTCTATCTTCTGCCGTGGTCGGGCATTGAGCCGTGCTCAATCTCACACCTTGCAATACAGGCAAGAACCCCTTCTTGGACTGATCCATATTGAACTTCTTCAATATCTTGTCAAGGTATGTGCTTTGTGAAAGACCTATGAGGCGTCTCGATCTATCTCTATAGATCTTGATGCCTAATATGTAAGCAGCTTCTCCAAGGTCCTTCATTGAAAAACACTTATTCAAGTAGGCCTTTATACTTTCCAAGAATTCTATATCATTTCCCATCAATAGTATGTCATCCACATATAATATGAGAAATGCTACAGAGCTCCCACTCACTTTCTTGTAAACACAGGCTTCTCCATAAGTCTGTGTAAACCCAAACGCTTTGATCATCTCATCAAAGCGAATGTTCCAACTCCGAGATGCCTGCACCAGCCCATAGATTGAGCGCTGGAGCTTGCATACTTTGTCAGCATTCTTAGGATCGACAAAACCTTCCGGCTGCATCATATACAATTCTTCCTTAAGGAAGCCGTTAAGGAATGCCGTTTTGACGTCCATTTGCCATATTTCATAATCGTAGAATGCGGCAATTGCTAACATGATTCGGACGGACTTCAGCTTCGCTACGGGTGAGAAGGTCTCATCGTAGTCAACTCCTTGAACTTGTCGATAACCCTTAGCGACAAGTCGAGCTTTATAGATGGTAACATTTCCATCCGCGTCCGTCTTCTTCTTAAAGATCCATTTATTTTCTATCGCTCGCCGATCATCGGGCAAGTCTGTCAAAGTCCACACTTTGTTTTCATACATGGATCCTATCTCGGATTGCATGGCTTCAAGCCATTTGTTGGAATCTGGACCCGCCATTGCTTCTTCATAGTTCGAAGGTTCACCGTTGTCCAACAACATGATTTCCAGGACAGGGTTGCCGTACCACTCTGGTGCGGAACGTGTCCTTGTGGACCTACGAAGTTCAGTGGTAACTTGATCATGATCGTCATCATTAACTTCCTCTCTAGTCGGTGCAGGCACCACAGAAACATTTTCTTGTGCTGCGCTACTTTCTGGTTCGAGAGGGGTCATCTCATCAAGTTCCACTTTCCTCCCACTTACTTCTTTCGAGAGAAACTCTTTCTCCAGAAAGGACCCGTTCTTGGCAACGAAGATCTTGCCTTCGGATCTGAGGTAGAAGGTATACCCAATGGTTTCCTTAGGGTATCCTATGAAGACGCATTTTTCCGACTTGGGTTCGAGCTTTTCAGGTTGAAGTTTCTTGACATAAGCATCGCATCCCCAAACTTTAAGAAACGACAGCTTAGGTTTCTTTCCAAACCATAATTCATACGGTGTCGTCTCAACGGATTTCGACGGAGCCCTATTTAAAGTGAATGCGGCAGTCTCTAAAGCATAACCCCAGAATGATAGCGGTAGATCGGTAAGAGACATCATAGATCGCACCATATCCAATAGAGTGCGATTACGACGTTCGGACACACCATTACGCTGAGGTGTTCCAGGCGGCGTGAGTTGTGAAACAATTCCACATTTCCTTAAGTGTGTGCCAAATTCGTGACTCAAATATTCCCCTCCACGATCTGATCGTAAGAACTTTATTTTCCTGTCACGTTGATTCTCAACCTCACTCTGAAATTCCTTGAACTTTTCAAAGGTCTCAGACTTGTGTTTCATTAAGTAGACATACCCATATCTACTCAAGTCATCAGTGAGGGTGAGAACATAACGATAGCCACCGCGAGCCTCAACGCTCATTGGACCGCACACATCAGTATGTATGATTTCCAATAAGTTGGTTGCTCGCTCCACTGTTCCGGAGAACGGAGTCTTGGTCATTTTGCCCATGAGGCATGGTTCGCACGTGTCAAATGATTCATAATCAAGAGACTCCAAAAGTCCATCTGCATGGAGTTTCTTCATGCGTTTGACACCAATGTGACCAAGGCGGCAGTGCCACAAGTATGTGGGACTATCATTATCAACCTTACATTTCTTGGCATTCACACTATGAATATGTGTAACATCACGTTCGAGATTCATTAAGAATAAACCATTGACCAGCGGGGCATGACCATAAAACATATCTCTCATATAAATAGAACAACCATTATTCTCGGATTTAAATGAGTAGCCATCTCGCATTAAACGAGATCCAGATACAATGTTCATGCTCAAAGCTGGCACTAAATAACAATTATTGAGGTTTAAAACTAGTCCCGTAGGTAAATGTAGAGGTAGCGTGCCGACGGCGATCACATCGACCTTGGAACCATTCCCGACGCGCATCGTCACCTCGTCCTTCGCCAGTCTCCGCTTATTCCGCAGCTCCTGCTTTGAGTTACAAATATGAGCAACCGCACCGGTATCAAATACCCAGGAGCTACTACGAGCGCTGGTTAGGTACACATCTATAACATGTATATCACATATACCTTTGGTATTGCCGGCCTTCTTATCCGCTAAGTACTTGGGGCAGTTCCGCTTCCAGTGACCGTTTCCCTTGCAATAAAAGCACTCAGTCTCAGGCTTGGGTCCATTCTTTGTCTTCTTCCCGGCAGCTTGCTTACCGGGCGCGGCAACTCCCTTGCCGTCTTTCTTGAAGTTCTTCTTACCCTTGCCTTTCTTGAACTTAGTGGTTTTATTCACCATCAACACTTGATGTTCCTTTTTGATCTCCACCTCCGCTGATTTCAGCATTGAATATACCTCAGGAATGGTCTTTTCCATCCCCTGCATATTGAAGTTCATCACAAAGCTCTTGTAGCTAGGTGGGAGCGACTGAAGGATTCTGTCAACGACCGCGTCATCCGGGAGATTAACTCCCAGCTGAGACAAGCGGTTGTGCAACCCAGACATTTTGAGTATGTGTTCGCTGACGGAACTATTCTCCTCCATCTTACAACTGTAGAACTTGTCGGAGACTTCATATCTCTCGACCCGGGCATGAGCTTGGAAAACCATTTTCAGCTCTTGGAACATCTCATATGCTCCGTGCTGCTCAAAACGCTTTTGGAGCCCCGGTTCTAAGCTGTAAAGCATGCCGCACTGAACCAGGGAGTAATCATCACTACGTGACTGCCAGGCGTTCAGAACGTCTTGAGTTGCTGGGAAAACAGGTGCATCACCTAGCGGTGCTTCAAGGACATATGCTTTCTTGGCAGCTATGAGGATAATCCTCAGGTTACGGACCCAGTCCGTGTAGTTGCTACCATCGTCTTTCAGCTTGGTTTTCTCTAGGAACGCGTTGAAGTTGAGGGCAACATTAGCGTGGGCCATTTGATCTACAAGACATATTGTAAAGGTTTTTAGACTAAGTTCATGATAATTAAGTTCATCTAATCAAATTATTAATGAACTCCCACTCAGACAGACATCCCTCTAGTCATCTAAGTGATACATGATCCGAGTCAACTAGGCCGTGTCCGATCATCACGTGAGACGGACTAGTCATCATCGGTGAACATCTTCATGTTGATCGTATCTGCTATACGACTCATGTTCGACCTTTCGGTCTCTTGTGTTCCGAGGCCATGTCTGTACATGCTAGGCTCGTCAAGTCAACCTAAGTGTATTGCGTGTGTAAATCTGGCTTACACCCGTTGTATGCGAACGTTAGAACCTATCACACCCGATCATCACGTGGTGCTTCGGAACAACGAACCTTCGCAACGGTGCACAGTTAGGGGGAACACTTTCTTGAAATTTTAGCGAGGGATCATCTTATTTATGCTACCGTCGTTCTAAGCAAATAAGATGTAAAACATGATAAACATCACATGCAATCAAATAGTGACATGATATGGCCAATATCATTTTGCTCCTTTTGATCTCCATCTTCGGGGCGCCATGTTCATCATCGTCACCGGCATGACACCATGATCTCCATCATCGTGTCTTCATGAAGTTGTCTCGCCAATTATTACTTCTACTACTATGGCTAACGGTTAGCAATAAAGTAAAGTAATTACATGACGTTTCAGTTGACACGCAGGTCATAAATAAATTAAGACAACTCCTAGGCTCCTGCCGGTTGTCATACTCATCGACATGCAAGTCGTGATTCCTATTACAAGAACATGATCAATCTCATACATCACATATATCATTCATCACATCCTTCTGGCCATATCACATCACATGACACTTGCTGCAAAAACAAGTTAGACGTCCTCTAATTGTTGTTGCAAACTTTTACGTGGCTGCTATAGGTTTCTAGCAAGAACGATTCTTACCTACGCCAAAACCACAACGTGATATGCCAATTTCTATTTACCCTTCATAAGGACCCTTTTCATCGAATCCGATCCGACTAAAGTGGGAGAGACAGACACCCGCTAGCCACCTTATGCAACTAGTGCATGTCAGTCGGTGGAACCTGTCTCACGTAAGCGTACGTGTAAGGTCGGTCCGGGCCGCTTCATCCCACGATGCCGCCGAATCAAGATAAGACTAGTAACGGCAAGTAAATTGACAAAATCAACGCCCACAACAACTTGTGTTCTACTCGTGCATAGAAACTACGCATAGACCTAGCTCATGATGCCACTGTTGGGGATCGTAGCAGAAATTAAAATTTTCTACGCATCACCAAGATCAATCTATGGAGTTTACTAGCAACGAGAGGGGAGGAGTGCATCTACATACCCTTGTAGATCGCGAGCGGAAGCGTTCAAGAGAACGGGGTTGATGGAGTCGTACTCGTCGTGATCCAAATCACCGATGATCCAAGCGCCGAACGGACGGCACCTCCGCGTTCAACACACGTACGGAGCGGTGACGTCTCCCACGCCTTGATCCAGCAAGGAGGAGGGAGAGGTTGAGGAAGAAGGCTCCAACAGCAGCACGACGGCGTGGTGGTGGTGGAGTGACAGTTCTCCGGCAGGGCTTCGCCAAGCACACGCGGAGGAGGAGAGGTGTTGGGGAGGGGAGGGGCTGCGCCTTGGATGTGGTGCTGCAGCCCTCCCCTCACCCCTCTATTTATAGGGAGAAGGGGGAAGGGGGCCGGCCCCTCTAGATGGGATCTAGAGGGGGGGCGGCGGCCAAGGGGGAGGTGGCTTGCCCCCCAAGCAAGGGGGGGGCGCCCCCCTTTAGGGTTTCCCCCAAACCCTAGGCGCATGGGCCCTAGGGGGGTTGGCGCCCAGCCCACTAAGGGCTGGTTCCCTTCCACCTACAGCCCATAAGGCCCTCCGGGGCAGGTGGACCCTCCCGGTGGACCCCCGGAACCCCTCCGGTGGTCCCGGTACAATACCGGTATACCCCCGAATATTTCCGGTGACCGTATGGTGACTTCCCATATATAAATCTTTACCTCCGGACCATTCCGGAACTCCTCGTGACGTCCGGGATCTCATCCGGGACTCCGAACAACATTCGGTAATCACATACAAACCTTCCTTATAACCCTAGCGTCATCGAACCTTAAGTGTGTAGACCCTACGGGTTCGGGAATCATGCAGACATGACCGAGACACCTCTCTAGCCAATAACCAACAGCGGGATCTGGATACCCATGTTGGCTCCCACATGTTCCACGATGATCTCATCGGATGAACCACGATGTCGAGGATTCAAGCAATCCCGTATACAATTCCCTTTGTCAATCGGTACGTTACTTGCCCGAGATTCGATCGTCGGTATCCCAATACCTCGTTCAATCTCGTTACCGGCAAGTCACTTTACTCGTTCCGTAATGCATGATCCCGTGACTAACTACTTAGTCACATTGAGCTCATTATGATGATGCAATACCGAGTGGGCCCAGAGATACCTCTCCGTCATACGGAGTGACAAATCCCAGTCTCGATCCGAGCCAACCCAACAGACACTTTCGGAGATACCTGTAGTGCACCTTTATAGCCACCCAGTTACGTTGTGACGTTTGGTACACCCAAAGCATTCCTACGGTATCCGGGAGTTGCACGATCTCATGGTCTAAGGAAATGATACTTGACATTAGAAAAGCTTCAGCAAACGAACTACACGATCTAGTGCTATGCTTAGGATTGGGTCTTGTCCATCACATCATTCTCCTAATGATGTGATCCCGTTATCAATGACATCCAATGTCCATGGTGAGGAAACCGTAACCATCTATTGATCAACGAGCTAGTCAACTAGAGGCTCACTAGGTACATGTTATGGTCTATGTGTTCACACATATATTACGATTTCCGGATAACACAATTATAGCATGAACAATAGACAATTATCATGAACAAGGAAATATAATAATAACCATTTTATTATTGCCTCTAGGGCATATTTCCAACACTATATTACCGAGCCCCGTGGCTCCAAGTGGGTAGCTGCGCCTGCCTTTCGATCCAGCCCCCCAATTCAGCTTGCATCGTGGATTAACAAGGGGCTAGATTGGGGATCAACGAATGATGTGCGAACTCTGCAAAGTCGCATCCGAAGCCTCATTGAGAGGTACATCGACATAGCCAACGTCGTTCAAAGTAATGCTAGTTCGTCGGACCCTGCCGTGCCAGCGACGGCCTCTCCGCCTATGGGAGTTCAATCCAGAAGGGCCGCGGACTCTTCAGCACTTCTTTGGCACAACGCACGAAGGAATGTGGAGATTATTCTTCGGGAAACGAAGGCAATGGCCGGACACCACCGAAGATGTCGGCCTAGACCGTAACCATCCGGATACCTCGGTAAGTACCTATTTACCGAATACCTTATAGTCAGATACCCAGTGGCAAGATACCAACAGTATCATCCTTTTTCAGGGCTGGATAAAGAAGGTGGAACGAATTAGGTGTCCGGCTCCCCTTCCCGAAGACTCAGCTACTCCTGTGTTAACAAGGATGCTGGCCTTGGCGCCATACCAGGCACCAGCAGGGGAGGGTGAGAAGACCCAAGATGACCTTGGTTCCGGAGGTAAGTCGGACACTGATTCTGGAGAAATCAACCTTTCCTCGCCCGAAGACGAAGGCGGAAAAGGACCCAGTATCCCTTCTGTTGGGTAACGTAGCAATAATTCAAAATTTTCCTACGTGTCACCAAGATCAATCTAGGAGATGCTAGCAATGAGAGAGAGGGAGTGCATCTTCATACCCTTGAAGATCGCTAAGCGGAAGCGTTACAAGAACGCGGTTGATGGAGTCGTACTCGCTGCGATTCAAATCGCGGAAGATCCGATCTAGCGCCGAACGGACGGCGCCTCCGCGTTCAACACACATACAGCCCGGGGACGTCTCCTCCTTCTTGATCCAGCAAGGGGAGAGGAGAAGTTGAGGGAGAACTCCAGCAGCACGATGGTGTGGTGGCGATGGAGCTCGTGGTTCTCCGGCAGAGCTTCGCTAAGCACTACGGAGGAGGAGGAGTTGGAGGAGGAGAGGGCTGCGCCAGGCAAAGGTTGCGGCTGCCCTCCCACCCCCTCAATATATATAGGGGAAGGGGAGAGGGGCCGGCCCCTCTAGATGGATCTAGAGGAGGAGGAGGCGGCCAGGGGAAACCCTAGATGGGTTTGGACGCCCCCACCCCCTAGGAAACTTGCCCCCCAAGCCGGGAGGGGCGGCTGCCCTAGGGGTGGCGCCCCCACCTCTCCTGGTTACGTGAGAGGGGTTGGGAGGGGCGCACAGCCCCTTAGTGGGCTGGTTTGCCCCTTCCCCTTGGCCCATAAGGCCCCCCAACGCTTGTCGGGGCCTCCGAAACCCCTTTCGGACATGATGCCATAGCCTGGTACCCCCGGAACAATTCCGGACTCCAATACCCTTCGTCCAATATACCGATCTTCACCTCGGGACCATTCCGGAGCTCCTCGTCATGTCCAGGATCTCATCCGGGACTCCGAACAACCTTCGGTAACCACATACTATTTCCCATAACAACTCTAGCGTCACCGAACCTTAAGTGTGTAGACCCTACGGTTTCGGGAACCATGCAGACATGACCGAGACACCTCTCCGGCCAATAACCAATAGCGGGATCTGGATACCCATATTGGCTCCCACATGTTCCATGATGATCTCATTGAATGAACCACGATGTCGGGGATTCAATCAATCCCGTATACAATTCCCTTTGTCCATCGGTATGTTACTTGCCCGAGATTAGATCGTCGGTATCCCAATACCTCGTTCAATCTCGTTACCGGCAAGTCTCTTTACTCATTCCGTAACGCATGATCCCGTGGCTAACTCCTTAGTCACATTGAGCTTATTATGATGATGCATTACCGAGTGGGCCCAGAGATACCTCTCCGTCATACGGAGTGACAAATCCCAGTCTCGATTCGTGCCAACCCAACAGACACTTTCAGAGATACCTGTAATGCACCTTTATAGCCACCCAGTTACGTTGTGACGTTTGGTACACCCAAAGCATTCCTACGGTATCCGGGAGTTGCACAATCTCATGGTCTAAGGAAATGATACTTGACATTAGAAAAGCTCTTAGCAAACGAACTACACGATCTTGTGCTATGCTTAGGATTGGGTCTTGTCCATCACATCATTCTCCTAATGATGTGATCCCGTTATCAATGACATCCAATGTCCATGGTCAGGAAACCATAACCATCTATTGATCAATGAGCTAGTCAACTAGAGGCTTACTAGGGACATGTTGTGGTCTATGTATTCACACATGTATTACGGTTTCCATTTAATACAATTATAGCATGAACAATAGACAATTATCATGAACAAGGAAATACAATAATAACCATTTTATTATTGCCTCTAGGGCATATTTCTAACAGTCTCCCACTTGGACTAGAGTCAATAATCTAGTTCACATCACTATGTGATTGTAATGAATCCAACACCCATGGGGTTTGTTCATATCTCGCTTGTGAGAGAGGTTTTTAGTCAACGGGTCTGAACCTTCCAGATCCGTGTGTGCTTTACAAATCTCTATGTCATCTTGTAGTTGTAGCTACCACGCGCTACTTGGAGCTATTCCAAATAACTTCTCTACTATACGAATCTGGTTTACTACTCAGAGTCATCTGGATTAGTGTCAAAGTTTGCATCGACGTAACCCTTTACGACGAACTCTTTTTCCACCTCCATAATCGAGAAAATTCCTTAGTCCACTAGATACTAAGGATAAGTTCGACCACTGTCATGTGATCCATTCCTGGATCACTCTTGTACCCCTTGACTGACTCATGGAAAGGCACACTTCAGGTGCAGTACACAGCATAGCATACTGTAGAGCCTACGTCTAAAGCATAGGGGACAACCTTCGTCCTTTCTCTCTCTTCTGCCGTGGTCATGTTTTGAGTCTTACTCAATACTCACACCTTGTAACACATCCAAGAACTCCTTCTTTGCTGATCTATTTTGAACTCCTTTGAAATCTTGTCACGGTATGTATTCATTTGAAAGTACTATTAAGCGTTTTTGATCTATCCTTATAGATCTTGATGCTCAATGTTCAAGTAGCTTAATCCAGGTTTTCCATTGAAAAACACTTTTCAAATAACCATGTATGCTTTCCAGAAATTCTACATCATTTCTGATCAACAATATGTTAACAACATATACTCATCAAAAAATTCTATAGTGCTCCCACTCACTTCTTTGGAAATACAAGTTTCTCATAAACTTTGTAAAAACCCAAAATCTTTGATCATCTCATCAAAGCGTACATTCCAACTCCGAGATGCTTACTCCAGTCCTTAGAAGGATTGCTGGAGCTTTGCATACTTGTTAGCATCTTTCAGGATTGACAAAACCTTCTGGTTGTATCACATACAACCTTTCCTCAAGAAAATCGTCGAGGAAACAATGTTTTTGACATCCTATATGCAAGATTTCATAAATAATGCAGTAACTGCTAATATAATTCCAACGGACTCTTAGCATCGCTACGAGTGAGAAAATCTCATCGTAGTCAACTCCTTGAACTTGTCGGAAAACATCTTAACGACAAGTCGAGCTTTCTTAATGGTGACACTTACCATCATTGTCCGTCTTCCTTTTAAAATCCATCTGCACCCAACAGCCTTACGACCATCAAGTAGTTCTTCCAAAGTCTATACTTTGTTTTTATACATGGATCCTCTCTCGGATTTTATGGCCTCGAGCCATTAGTCGGAATCTGGGCCCACCATCGCTTCTCCATAGCTCGTAGGTTCATTGTTGTCTAGCAACATGACTTCCAAGACAGGATTACGTACCACTCTGAAGTAGTACGCATCCTTGTCGTCCTACGAGGTTTGGTAGTGACCTGATCCGAAGTTTCATGATCACTATCATAAGCTTCCACTTCAATTGGTGTAGGTGCCACAGGAACAACTTCTTGTGCCCTGCTACACACTAGTTGAAGTGACGGTTCAATAACCTCATCAAGTCTCCACCATCCTCCCACTCAATTCATTCGAGAGAAACTTTTCCTCGAGAAAGGACCCGTTTCTAGAAACAATCACTTTTGCTTCCAGATCTGAAATAGGAGGTATACCCAACTGTTTTGGGTATTCTATGACGATGCATTTATCCGCTTTGGGTTCAAGCTTATCAGCCTGAAACTTTTTCACATAAGCGTCGCAGCCCCAAACTTTTAAGAAACGACAGCTTAGGTTTCTCTAAACCATAGTTCATACGGTGTCGTCTCAACGGAATTGCGTGGTGCCCTATTTAAAGTGAATGTGGTTGTCTCTAATGCCTAACCCATAAACGATAGTGGTAATTTGATAAGACACATCATGGTATGCACCATATCCAATAGGGTGCAGTTATGATGTTTGGACACACCATCACACTATGGTGTTCCAGGCGGTATTAGTTGTGAAACAATTTCCACAATGTCTTAATTGTGTGCCAAACTCGTAACTCAGATATTCATCTCTATGATCATATCATAGACATTTTATCCTCTTGTCACGACGATCTTCAACTTCACTTTGAAATTACTTAAACCTTTCAATAATTCAGACTTGTGTTTCATCAAGTAAATATACTCAGCATCTACTCAAATCATCTTTGAAGTAAGAACATAACGATATCCACTGCGTGCCTCAGCACTCATTGGACTGCACACATCAAAATGTATTACTTCCAACAAGTTGCTTTCTTGGTCCATCTTACTAACAACGAGGCCTTTTAGTCATCTTGCCCATGTGGTATGATTTGCATGTCCCAAGTGATTCAAAATCAAGTGAGTCCAAACGATCCATCTGTATGGAGTTTCTTCATGCATATCTACCAATAGACATGGTTCGCATGTCTCAATCTTTTCAAAAACGAGTGAGTCCAAAGATCCATCAACATGGAGCTTCTTCATGCGTTTTATACCAATATGACTCAAATGGCAGTGCCACAAGTATGTGGTACTATCATTACTATTTTATATCTTTTGGCATGAACATGTGTATCACTACGATCGAGATTCAATAAACCATTCATTTTAGGTGCAAGACCATTGAAGGTATTATTCAAATAAATAGAGTAACCATTATTCTCCTTAAAAACCGTATTGCGATAAACATAATCCAATCATGTCTATGCTCTACGCAAACACCAAATAACAATTATTTAGGTTTAATACCAATCCCGATGGTAGAGGGAGCGTACGATGTTTGATTACATCAACCTTGGAAACACTTCCAACACATATCGTCATCTCACCTTTAGCTAGTCTCCGTTTATTCCGTAGCCTTTTATTTCGAGTTACCAACACTTAGCAACCGAACCGGTATCTAATACCCTGGTGCTACTAGGAGTACTAGTAAAGTACACGTTAATATAATGTATATCCAATATACTTCTGCCAACCTTGCCTGCCTTCTCATCTACCAAGTATCTAGGGTAGTTATGCTTCAGTGACCGTTCCCCTCATTACAGAAGCACTTAGTCTCGGGTTTGGGTTCAACCTTGGGTTTCTTCACTAGAGCAGCAACTGATTTGCTGTTTCATGAAGTATCCCTTCTTTCCCTTGCCCTTCTTGAAACTAGTGGTTTTACTAACCATCAACAATTGATGCTCCTACTTGATTTCTACTTTCGCGGTGTCAAACATCGCGAGTTGCTCAAGGATCATCATGTCTATCCCTGATATGTTATAGTTCATCACGAAGCTCTAATAGCTTGGTGGCAGTGACTATGGAGAACCATCACTATCTCATCTGGAAGATTAACTCCCACTCGATTCAAGTGATTGTAGTACTCAGACAATCTGAGCACATGCTCAACGATTGAGCTTTTCTCCCTTAGTTTGCAGGCTTAAGAAACTTGTCAGAGGTCTCATACCTCTTGATGTGGGCACTAGTCTGAAATCCCAATTTCAGTCTTTGGAACATCTCATATGTTCTGCAACGTTTCAAAAACGTCTTTGGCGCCTCAATTCTAAACCGTTAGCATTACGCACTGAACTATCACGTAGTCATCAAAACGTGTATGTCAGATGTTCGCAACATCCACAGACGACGCTCGAGGTTCAGCACACCGAGCGGTGCATTAAGGACATAAGCCTTCTGCGCAGCAATGAGGATAATCCTCAGTTTACGGACCCAGTCCGCATAATTTCTACTATCAACTTTCAACTAAATTTTCTCTAGGAACATATCTTAAACAGTAGAACCAAAGCGTAAGCTATGACATAATTTGCAAAGACCTTTTGACTATGTTCATGATAATTAAGTTCATCTGATTATTTAATGAACTCCCACTTAGATAGACATCCCTCTAGTCATCTAAGTGATACATGATCCGAATCGACTAGACCGTGTCCGATCATCACGTGAGACGGACTAGTCATCAACGGTGAACATCTCCATGTTGATCATATCTACTATACGACTCATGTTCGACCTTTCGGTCTCTTGTGTTCTGAGGCCATGTCTGTACATGCTAGGCTCGTCAAGTCAACCTAAGTGTTTCGCATGTGTAAATCTGGCTTACACCCGTTGTATGCAAACATTAGAATCTATCACACCCGATCATCACGTGGTGCTTCGAAACAACGAACCTTCGCAACGGTGCACAGTTAGGGGGAACACATCTCTTGAAATTTTAGTGAGGGATCATCTTATTTATGCTACCGTCGTTCTAAGAAAATAAGATGTAAACATGACAAACATCACATGCAAATCATAAAGTGACATGATATGGCCAATATCATCTTGCACCTTTGATCTCCATCTTCGAGGCGCGGCATGATCACCTTCGTCACCGGCATGACACCATGATCTCCATCATCGTGTCTTCATGAAGTTGTCTCGCCAACTATTACTTCTACTACTATGGCTAACGGTTAGCAATAAAGTAAAGTAATTACATGGCGTTTTTCATTGACACGCAGGTCATACAATAAATTAAGACAACTCCTATGGCTCCTGCCGGTTGTCATATTCATCGACATGCAAGTCGTGATTCCTATTACAAGAACATGATCAGTCTCATACATCACATATATATAATTCATCACATCCTTTTGGCCATATCACATCACATAGCATACCCTGCAAAAACAAGCTAGACGTCCTCTAATTGTTGTTGCATGTTTTACGTGGCTGCTATGGGTTTCTAGCAAGAACGTTTCTTACCTACGCAAAAGCCACAACGGTGATATGCCAATTGCTATTTACCCTTCATAAGGACCCTCTTCATCGAATCCGATCCGACTAAAGTGGGAGAGACTGGCACCCGCTAGCCACCTTATGCAACAAGTGCATGTCAGTCGGTGGAACCTGTCTCACGTAAGTGTAGGTGTAAGGTCGGTCCGGGCCGCTTCATCCCACGATGCCGCCAAATCAAGATAATACTAGTAACAGTAAGCATATTGAACAAACCAACGCCCACAACTACTTGTGTTCTACTCGTGCATAGAATCTACGCATAGACCTAGCTCATGATGCCACTGTTGGGTAACGTAGCAATAATTCAAAATTTTCCTACGTGTCACCAAGATCAATCTAGGAGATGCTAGCAATGAGAGAGAGGGAGTGCATCTTCATACCCTTGAAGATCGCTAAGTGGAAGCGTTACAAGAACGCGGTTGATGGAGTCATACTCGCTGCGATTCAAATCGCGGAAGATCCGATCTAGCGCCGAACGGACGGCGCCTCCGCGTTCAACACACGTACAGCCCGGGGACGTCTCCTCCTTCTTGATCCAGCAAGGGGAGAGGAGAAGTTGAGGGAGAACTCCAGCAGCACGACGGCGTGGTGGCGATGGAGCTCGTGCTTCTCCGGCAGAGCTTCGCTAAGCACTACAGAGGAGGGGGAGTTGGAGGAGGAGAGGGATGCGCCAGGCAAAGGGTGCGGCTGCCCTCCCACCCCCTCACTATATATAGGGGGAAGGGGAGAGGGGGCGGGCCCCTCTAGATGGATCTAGAGGAGGAGGCGGCGGCCAGGGGAAACCCTAGATGGGTTTGGACGCCCCCACCCCCTAGGAAACTTGCCCCCCAAGCCGGGAGGGGCGGCTGCCCTAGGGGTGGCGCCCCCACCTCTCCTGGTTACGTGAGAGGGGTTGGGAGGGGCGCACAGCCCCTTAGTGGGCTGGTTTGCCCCTTCCCCTTGGCCCATAAGGCCCCCAACGCTTGCCGGGGCCTCCGAAACCCCTTTCGGACATGCTGGCCATAGCCTGGTACCCCCGGAACAATTCCGGACTCCAATACCCTTCGTCTAATATACCGATCTTCACCTCTGGACTAGTCCGGAGCTCCTCGTCATGTCCGGGATCTCATCCGGGACTCCGAACAACCTTCGGTAACCACATACTATTTCCCATAACAACTCTAGCGTCACCGAACCTTAAGTGTGTAGACCCTACGGGTTCGGGAACCATGCAGACATGACTGAGACACCTCTCCGGCCAATAACCAATAGCGGGATCTGGATACCCATATTGGCTCCCACATGTTCCACGATGATCTCATCGGATGAACCACGATGTCGGGGATTCAATCAATCCCGTATACAATTCCCTTTGTCCATCGGTATGTTACTTGCCCGAGATTCGATCATCGGTATCCCAATACCTCATTCAATCTCGTTACCGGCAAGTCTCTTTACTCGTTCCGTAACGCATGATCCCATGGCTAACTCCTTAGTCACATTGATCTCATTATGATGATGCATTACCGAGTGGGCCCAGAGATACCTCTCTGTCATACGGAGTGACAAATCCCAGTCTCGATTCGTGCCAACCCAACAGACACTTTCGGAGATACCTGTAATGCACCTTTATAGCCACCCAGTTACGTTGTGACGTTTGGTACACCCAAAGCATTCCTACGGTATCCGGGAGTTGCACAATCTCATGGTCTAAGGAAATGATACTTGACATTAGAAAAGCTCTTAGCAAACGAACTACACGATCTTGTGCTATGCTTAGGATTGGGTCTTGTCCATCACATCATTCTCCTAATGATGTGATCCCGTTATCAATGACATCCAATGTCCATGGTCAGGAAACCATAACCATCTATTGATCAACGAGCTAGTCAACTAGAGTCTTACTAGGGACATGTTGTGGTCTATGTATTCACACATGTATTACGGTTTCCAGTTAATACAATTATAGCATGAACAATAGACAATTATCATGAACAAGGAAATACAATAATAACCATTTTATTATTGCCTCTAGGGCATATTTCCAACACCTTCTCCAAGCAGGAGAAAAAGGGCCGCCTCCGAAGATTGGGAGGGGCAGTCTTCCAAGAAGGGCAAGACGCCACCGTCGATCGGCTTGGGTTTGGAAAGCGACGCCGTCGAGCAGCTCCAACAGGGGGACAAGCCCTGGGCCAAGCCGTAAGAGAATCTGGAGTGCTTTGATAGCGTCCCGCTCCATTATTGTTACCAAAGACATGCGTAACGTATTTAAGCATTTTTACAGGTCGGCACAGAAATTTTCTAGGCGATCCTCTTCTTCGGGGAGTCTCCTCCCAGAGATGATGGAGAGCGAGACGCCTCCTCCGACCTCCTCGCCCAACAAGGCGGATGACTCTGAAGTGTCATCGCGGAGGGTCCCTTTAGACCAGGGGACAAAAGAGGCAGTACCCGAAGGTGGATCTCCGGCCGACCGGGATTATGGGGCTGATGATAACAAAGGCCCCGGACAGTCTGGCTCGCAGCTGATAGTGATTCTGGAGACGGGTGAACCGATTCCTTCAAAGGATGGTTTTGCTCCTAGAGCGGCTTCCGGAGACCTGGAGACTCCGGATATATTGCGGGACATGTTGCGGAAAGCATCTGTCTCGGGGGAGCAGTGTACCTTGATGGGTACAATGATCGAGAAGGTTCAGTCCATGAAAAGCGGATTAAATGAAGCCTTCATGAGCCTACTGAAGGGCTTCGAGGTTTGTGACATAATGTTTTTAGCTATGTTTCATTTGTGAAGATGCGCCTGTGTATAGGTAGTAGCCCCTAAGACTCGGGTTGTCTTCCCCGAGGAAGCAAACGGAGGATCGAAAAGGATCGCTGGAGGACTAACCTGATAAACTTGAACACAGGCTGCTTCCCCCTTGGCCACTTTCCGGACTATGGAAATTGCCGAGCTGCAACAGAAGATTGATGTGGCAGGGGATGATCTTGCATTAATCAATATGCGTCTTGACGAGTTGCAAGGTATGTATTCGGTGCAATCCCCATACATTTTTGTGGTATAAGCATGACACTAAAATCTATATGCTGGAGTATGCGTGGCTGCAGTTGGTGCTGCCACCGTTGAATTTCTTCGAGCGGAGCTGGCCCAGGCCAAGGAGCAGGCCCGGCGTAGCAATGCTGCTGCCAAAAAGGCAGCGGCCGAGCTGAAAGCGGAACAAGCTGCACGGTGCCAGGACAAGGAGAAGATATCCATGGTGGCGCTTGAACTGGAAAATGCCACTGGCCGCTGTGAATTTCTGGAGAAGGAGAATAAAGCCTTAACGGCTGAACTGGACAAGGCCTTGCAAGAGGCGAGGGAAGCGCGATCGGAATCCAGAGCAGTCCATGAGGAGGTTCGGCAGGCTAGGGAGATTGCGGCTGGAAAGCCATTTCTAGTGCAAACTAAGTTCGGTGACCCGAACTATGCTCAGCTTAACCAAGTGTGGAGTTCTCCGGACGATTTCTTGGACTTGCCGAAGAGTTCTTCTGATGCGGCGCAGTATTACCAAGCGCGAGATGGGTATGCAACGGAGAAGCTTTTTTGGTCGCAGTTTGGCGCATCGAAGCGCCCTCTATTGCTCAATGAACAGTTGTCCCAATGGGCCGAACTTCATAGGATATCCGGCGCTGCCATGAAGGATGTCATAATCCGGTTGTGGCCAACCGAGCCTGTTCCGAATAGCTATTTTGGTTTGGTGCAGAGGCTTGTTGACGCGGTGCCGCATATCGACGCTGTGAAGCGGTCAATGTGCATTGAGGGTGCACGGATGGCTTTTGCCCGAGTCAAGACGTTCTGGGGGAAGATGAAGGCTATCGATGTTGCGACGAAGAGTCCACCCAAAGGCAAGGACCGTCCGGAACCGGAGCATTATTTTGAAGACGTTCTAGAGGCCGCCTGCTTGATAGAGGGTCAGTGCTCGAAGGACATAATGTTTGAGTGATATGTATGGGAATTGTAAAAGACAATTTTATAGTTAATCTATTTTTATGTTTTGCTCGAAAGCTTGAATTCCTCCTGTGCGGCCGTTTTAATATAATCTGAAATTTTTCCAGTCGTCGGCTTCAGCCCCCTCGTAGGAAGTACGGGGGTGTTCGGAAAAGCATTTAATCACTCTTTATCCAACGTCTTGGTCCATGAAGGAGGTGATAATGCGGCGAACCAGGCAATCGGACTATAGGGCGTTAACACTTTCACTTAGCCATATGAGTTTTATGGTGGGACTACGACATAGCCCCTGGTATGTATGCGGCGTATGGTGCCTTACATATTTGATCTGAAAAAGATCCTTCGTGTGACACGGAGAATCACTAGAGATTCCAAGAAGTCGTCAAGTGGTTGACCAGCTCACGCCGCATCATGACAGTCAGTTTTCGGCTTTCTCTACTGAGGTGCTCGTCCGGTTTAGACCAGGGCACAATTGCAGTAGTTCTCTCTTTACTACCCTAGCCGATAGAGCGGAACGTAGGGTAGCAAGCACAGGAGCCGGGCAACGCAACTATTGACCCAAGACAATGATTCAGAGCTGATGCATATAAGGCCAAACTTGCGACGCCGAAGTATGCTATAGAGCTGTTCGGACTTTTACTGGCAACTCATTTGTTCCCACACCAAGCCCCTGGCAGGTTATGCCAAGGTATTTCTGTGAAATAACTGTAGGAGCCGTATTTTGTTGGGGAAATAATCTGGATGATTAGTTCAGGAATTGTTTACTGGGAACTGAGCGATATGCCAATGATTACTTTTGATATATATATATATATATATATATATATATATATATATATAAGCCATCCTCCCGGCTATTTGACATGCTCGGGGTTGGGAACAGGCATAGTATAGGCTCGAGAAATAGAGAGTGCGGTCTACAAAAAGTTATTTTAGACCTCCCGTCGCACGTCTGCGCCGCCAGTCCTCGGTGGGGGGAATCCTTGATGGAAATAGCCCCTTAGGTGGGTGTACGTATCCGGACTCCGATAGAGCCAGTTTTCAGATGTTTATCCTGTTCGTCGCCTATTTTTAAAGGATAGCGAAGGAGGAAATAAAGAGAAAATAGATAATAATAAAAAAGTTACTGGGGTGCTTGCAGGCTTGTCCGTATTGTGCTTCCACCAATGCCCATGGTATCTTGAGTGCGTAATGATGTATGCGCGGTACAAACTTCGTAGGTGTACGGAGTGGGCGGCGGAAGCCGGGTTGCTATTTCCGTTCTAGGAGTTGTTGATCCTCGGGTGGAAATTGCTTCTGACCCCCGGTATTTCGTTGGTGAACCTCTCCGTCATCCCTGTCGCCTGGCGGCCTCCTCCCCTTGTGTTCGGCGTTGAGCTTGCCAGCATGTTTAAAGACCTAGCAGTTTCTGTTAGTATGATTAGCTGGTTTATTGGGGTGGCCGTGAATCTGGCAGGGTCGGTCCAATATCTTGTCTAGGTTGGATGGTTCGTCTCGTTTCGCCTTGAAGGGCTTCTTCCGTTGGCCGGGCTTGGGATTGCTGAATCTGGCGTTGACCGCTGTGTCGCGTGATCTTTCGTTGTCATTGCGACTATTGTATTTGCTTCGTCGTGGCTTGCCGTTGCCGTCTCGGATTTCAGAAGTGCCCGGGTCGCTGGCGCTATTGCTTCTACGAGCGAGCCAGCTGTCTTCTCCCACACAAAAGCGGGTCATCAGAGCAGTGAGGGCTGTCATGGATTTAGGTCCTTCTTGGCCGAGGTGGCGCGCAAGCCATTCGTCCCGGACACTGTGTCTGAAAGCCGCCAGGGCTTCCGCGTCCGGACAGTCGATGATTTGGTTCTTTTTGACTAAGAACCGAGTCCAGAGCTTCCTGGCTGACTCTCCGGGCTGCTGGACAATGTGACTTAGGTCATCGGCATCCGGTGGCCGGACATATGTTCCTCGGAAGTTATCGAGGAAGGCCTCTTCCAAGTCCTCCCAGCTGCCTATGGAATTTTCAGGCAAGCTGTTTAACCAGTGCCGAGCTGGCCCTTTTAGCTTTAGTGGGTGATGAGGACATAGACCTGGGATAGGGTAATAGGCCTGACCTATACCTCCTACCTAAGGTCCTTGTCCTAGAAGCAAAGAGGTTCATGAGTAAATAGAGGGGACCCAACGAAGGTGTCGAATGCAATCCACTCGACCTACCATTCACTCGACGACCCCCCATGTTTATGTCACTCGACCACTAAACCACTCGACGTGCAAAAGACCTAAAGCCACTCCGCGCAGCAACGGTCGGGCATTTACTCTTAGACTTAATAGTCATTTATTATATTACTTTACTACAGATGTTACCTATAACGCTCCTTCTTTATGAACATTGAACTCCTTGTAACGCAGGTTGGCTAGGGTCCTGGCGCACTCTATATAAGCCACCCCCCTCCACTGGCACAAGGGTTCGCACCCCCTGTAACACACACGCATATAATCCAGTCGACCGCCTCCGGGCTCCGAGACGTAGGGCTGTTACCTCCTCCGAGAAGGGCCTGAACTCGTAAAACTCGTGCGTACAGCTTCTCCATAGCTAGGACCTTGCCTTTACATCCCTACCCCCCATTCTACTATTAGACTTAGAACCACGACAGTTGGCGCCCACCGTGGGGCAGGTGTTTTAGCGACTTGTTGGAGAAGTTGCAATTTTTCCGATCCCCATCAGCATGGTTTCAGGCGGAGGATTGACCGAGTGCCGCGAGATCCGTCTCGGCGCGCTCGTGTTCGTCGCCGACGACTCCGCTTGGCTCCAAGAGGCTCCACTCGACGTCGAGGCGCTCCCCGTCCGCGGGGCAATGCACTTTCGCGCGTGCGTCCGCGACGTCCTCCTGCGGCAGCCGTCGACCCAGTATCGGTCGGCTCCTGTGGCGTCTTCACTCCCTGCAGCCCGCCGGCACAAGCGTTCCGGTCGGTCGAGGCTCCAGCGGTGGGTGAGGCACGCGGTGGCTCGCCAGTCGGCCGCCCCTCAAGTCGCGGCAATCGAGCCTGATGAAACTCTCTACGGCCTGTTTGACCTGTCGACTGGCTCCGTTGAGACCGCATCCGAGTGTGACAGCAGTGACCCTGCGGCGGAAGTCCTGATGGTCAACGGACCGCGCAGTCCTCCTGGCTTCCCCCGCGTCGACGGTGGTGATGGCGGAGGCGATCCTTCGCGTGCCCACGAGGAGTACCGCCCCGAGCCCCTCTCTTCGCAGCAGAGGGAAGAGCTTCGCCGCCGTAACATGGATGCACTTCACACTCCTATCGTTGGAGAAACCCCCGAGGCCCGGGCCTTGGAGGAGGTGCGCCTGGCCAACTTGGCTGAGCGCACACGACTGGAGAATCTCCAGCACGCACTCGACGAGCGTGCTCGGCAGCGAGTTCGTGAATCCAGTCGACGTCAACTCTTTCCGCCTCCAACCTAGGTATATCGAACTCTGATCCAGAATCTCATGGCTGCTGCCCGAATAGCATAATCGATTCAGCCTTCCCAGTCGGAGGCTGGTAGGGGTTTGATGTAGATCCGGGCTTTGCTCCGGGCGGCGGGGGAGCAGAACACAGCAGTGTCACAGTCTTGGAATAGGATTCATAGTAGATCTGTGATGGCAGACATAGTTCAGTCAGCTCACGGCCCAAGATCGCCTCCAAGGCGTGAGGGACGTGGAGATCGACAGGATCAGTACAGGAACCGTGAGCAGTATGATCGTCGTCGAGTACCCACGCCTCCCCCAAGGAGTGGGTCATACGTGCCTCAGCAACACGATGACAGACGCCCTCACAGTGGTGGGCGATGGATTCCAGTCGACCCCCGGGAGCCGGGCTTTGACGCGAGATCCATTCTCGTTCAAGGTCTGGTTGACAGGAACAGAGCATAGAGATGGCCACGATAGAGATTACCCGACCGGCAGCAGGGTGCATGTTTCAGGTCCCGAGTGTGTCAGCAGAGCCATCAGAGCAGCAGTGATTCCTCCCAACTTCAGGTTGGCGACTGGAGTCAGCAAGTTCACTGGTGAGTCCAAGCTTGACACTTGGCTTGAGGACTACCGAGTGGCTGTGCAGATTGGTGGTGGTAATGATGAAGTGGCCATGAAGCACCTTCCTCTGATGTTAGAGGGCTCGGCCAGAGCGTGGTTGAATCAGCTAGCACCTGGCAGTATTTATAGCTGGGAAGAGCTCGCTCGGGTGTTTGTCAGAACATTTGAAGGTACATGCAAACGACCAGAAGGGCTGACAGAGCTACAGTCTTGTGTACAGAAGTCGAATGAAACTTTGAGAGATTATATATAGAGATGGATCACGTTGCACCACACGGTGGAGAATGTGTCTGATCACCAAGCAGTTCGTGCCTTCAAGGAAGGCGTCAAGTATCGGGAATTGAATCTGAAGTTCGGTCGGACCGGAGATATGTCTCTGAGTCGAATGATGGAAATTGCCACCAAGTATGCTAATGGTGAGGAGGAGGATCGGCTCCAGAGTGGCAAGCACAAAACAGTTGCCCACGAAACCGGGGGAGGGAACTCCAGTCGGAAGCAGAAGCACAAAGCCGAGCCAGCTGCTCCTGGAGAAGCCTTAGCCGTGACTCAAGGAAAGTTCAAGGGGAAGCCCAAAGGGCCATGGAACCCCAAGAAGGTAAAAGATCAAGATGGAAATGATGTGTTGGATTTACCGTGCCACATTCACACCAAAAAAGACGAGGAGGGTAATCTCATTTACCCGAAGCATACCACTCGACAATGTCGGCTCCTGATCCAGCAATTCCGAGAGAAACAGCCCAAAGAGAAAGAGAAAGAATCAGGCAAGGTTGAGGATAAGGAAGAGGACAATGATGGTTACCCCCACGTCAATTCAAATCTGATGATTTTTGCGGATGTTGAGAGCAAAAGTCAACTGAAAGTCATCAACAGAGAAGTGAACATGGTCGCCCCAGTGACGCCCAGTTATTTGAAGTGGTCTCAGACTGCCATTACATTCGACCAGTCTAATCACCCAACACACATAGCCACCCATGGGAGGCAAGCGTTGGCGGTCGACCCAATCGTCGAATGCACTCGGTTGACTAAGGTTCTGATGGACGGTGGCAGTGGCCTGAATATACTGTATGCGGAGACCTTGAAAGGAATGGGCATTCCGATGTCTAGACTCAGTGAAAGCAATATGAGTTTCCATGGGGTTATTCCTGGCAAGAAGGCTCAGTCACTCGGCCAGATCGCCCTTGATGTGGTTTTCGGTGATTCCAAGAATTACCGCAAAGAAAAGTTGACGTTTGAAGTCGTCGATTTCCAGAGTGCTTATCATGCTATTCTGGGCAGGCCGGCTTATGCACGTTTTATGGCTCGACCATGCTACGTGTACCTCAAATTGAAGATGCCTGGTCCCAAAGGAGTGATCACTATCACTGGCAATCGGAAGAAGGCAGAAGAGTGCTTCCAGAAGGGCTCAAAGATCGTCGATGCACAAATGGCACTAGTGGAATTGCAGGAGTATCAAAATAATGCAGATCCGAGTGATTTGTTGCGAGCTAAGAAGCCTGCCACCGATTCAGCTTTTCAGTCGTCTGGTGAAACGAAGCCGATTCATATTCACCCGACCGATCCCAATGCTGCTCCGACTCACATTTCGACAACGCTCGACTCCAAATAGGAAGAAGCGCTCATCCAGTTCCTCCGTGAGAACTGGGACATCTTTGCATGGAAACCTTCTGACATGCCAGGTGTTCCCAGGGGGCTGGCTGAGCACCGTTTGCGAGTCGACCCAAAAGTGAAACCAGTCAAAGAACATCTTCGACGGTCCGTAGTACAGAAGAGAAAAGCGATCGGTGAAGAAGTAGCTCGGCTCCTAGCAGCTGAGTTTATCCGAGAAATTTACCACTCCGAGTGGCTAGCCAATGTTGTCATGGTCCCCAAGAAGGACGACTCACTTCGCATGTGCATTGACTTCAAGCATATCAATCGGGCCTGCCCGAAAGATCACTTTCCTCTCCCCGCATCGATCAAATAGTCGACTCGACTGCAGGGTGTGAGCGCTTGTCCTTTTTGGACGCTTATTCCGGGTATCATCAGATCCGACTGTATGGACCCGATGAGATAAAAACAGCTTTCATCACTCCATTTGGGTGCTTCTGTTATGTCACCATGCCATTCGGCCTGAAGAATGCTGGAGCCACATTTATGAGGATGATTCAGAAGTGTTTACTCACTCAAATCAGTCGGAATGTGGAAGCATACATGGATGACATTGTGGTCAAGTCACGTAAAGGTTCCGACCTGCTGGCTGACCTTGCTGAAACTTTTGCCAACCTCAGAAGGTATGATATCAAGCTTAATCCATCAAAGTGCACATTCGGAGTTCCGGGCGGAAAATTACTCGGTTTTCTCATTTCCGAACGAGGGATCGACGCTAACCCAGAGAAAGTTGGTGCCATTCTCCAAATGAAACGCCCTGTGCGTGTGCATGATGTTCAGAAGCTTACAGGTTGTTTGGCCGCCTTAAGTCGATTCATTTCTGATGAAGAAGTCTGATAAGTTCGAGTGGACTCCTGAAGCTGATGCAGCATTTGCAGAGCTCAAAGCCCTGCTTTCCACCCAGCCGGTGCTTGCTGCCCCAATCAGCAAAGAGCCTTTACTGCTTTACATTGCAGCCACTGGACAAGTCGTCAGTACAGTACTTACGGTCGAGCGGGAAGAAGGAAAAGCCTATAAAGTTCAGCGCCCAGTATATTATGTTTCTGAAGTTTTGACTCCATCAAAGCAAAGATATCCACATTATCAGAAGCTTGTTTATGGGATTTATATGACCACGAAGAAGGTTGCACATTATTTCTCTGACCACTCCATTACAGTCATCAGCGACGCTCCATTATCAGAGATTCTGAACAACAGAGATGCAACTGGTCGAGTGGCAAAGTGGGCGATTGAACTTCTTCCCTTGGATATCAATTTTGAGGCAAAGAAAGCTATCAAGTCCCAAGCAATAGCAGATTTCCTCGCCGAGTGGATCGAACAGCAACTGCCGACTCAATTCCACTCGGAGCACTGGACCATGTTCTTTGATGGTTCCAAGATGCTGAATGGTTCCGGTGCTGGGGTGGTACTGGTATCTCCCCGAGGAGACAAGCTCAGATATGTTCTCCAGATTCACTTTGATTCCTCCAATAACAAAGCAGAATATGAAGCACTCTTATATGGGTTACGTATGGCCATCTCACTCGGCGCCTGTCGCCTCATGGTCTACGGGGACTCAGATTTGGTAGTCAATCAAGTGATGAAGGAGTGGGACGTCAGAAGCCCAGCTATGACTGGTTACTGCAATGCGGTGAGGAAGTTGGAAAAGAAATTTGAGGGGTTAGAGCTCCATCATATACCTCGACTGAAAAATCAAGCAGCCGATGATTTAGCAAAGATAGGTTCCAAGAGGGAAGCCATTCCCAGCAACGTGTTTTTGGAACACCTTCAGTTCAAGAAGATCCTTTCACTGAAGAGCCCCCGCAGCCTAAGAGCGCCACAGATCCGACTGAAGTCGAAGTCCCAGCCGTGGTCGACCTGATCATGGAGGTTTTGGTCATCACTCCCGACTGGACAGTGCCATACATTGCGTATATCCTTAGGAAAGAACTCCCAGAGGATGAAGAAGAGGCTCGACAGATCGTCCGTCGATCCAAAGCCTTTACTGTGATAAAAGGACAACTGTTTAGGGAAAGTGTAACCGGAGTCAGCCAGAAATGCATCACACCAGAAGAAGGTCGAGTGATCCTCAACGACATCCACTCGGGGACCTGTGGTCACCATGCGTCCTCTCGGACCATTGTGGCCAAAGCATACCGAGCCGGATTTTATTGGCCACGAGCAAATGAAATGGCGAAAGATATAGTCGACAAATGTGAAGGCTGCCAGTTTTACTCCAATATTTCCCACAAGCCTGCGTCAGCCCTGAAGACTATTCCACTCGTCTGGCCCTTTGCTGTTTGGGGATTGGATATGGTTGGACCCCTGAGGACTGGTAGGAGCGGCTTCACTCATGTGCTTGTAGCAGTCGACAAGTTTACCAAATGGATTGAAGCCAAGCCTATCAAGAATCTTGAAGCCAGTACTGCCGTCAGCTTCATCAGAGAATTGACATTCAGATATGGAGTTCCGCACAGCATCATTACTGACAACGGGTCGAACTTCGATTCTGATGAGTTCAGAGCCTTCTGTGCTTCCCAAGGCACACGAGTCGACTATGCTTCAGTCGCCCACCCCCAATCGAATGGACAAGCAGAAAGAGCAAATGGCTTGATTCTCAAAGGACTGAAACCCCGACTGATGCGTGATCTCAAGCACGCAGCAGGCGCCTGGGTTGATGAACTTCCATCAGTTCTTTGAGGATTGAGGACAACTCCCAATCGGTCGACTGGCCGAACTCCATTCTTCTTGGTTTATGGAGCTGAAGCTGTCCTACCGAGTGACTTGCTTCACAATGCACCCCGAGTCGAGCTCTTCTCTGAAGATGAAGCAGAACAGGCCCGGCAGGACGCAGTCGATCTCCTAGAGGAGGAAAGAGAGATGGCCTTAATCCGGTCGACCATTTATCAGCAAGACTTGCGTTGACTCCACGCCAGAAACGTGAGGGGCCGAGCCTTTCAAGAGGAAGACTTGGTTCTTCGAGTGGATCAGCAGAAACCACACAAGCTCGCCCCTGCTTGGGAAGGTCCCTTCATTGTCATCAGAGTTCTCCACAATGGAGAATATCATCTTTACAATGTCGAGCATCAGAAAGACGAGCCACGGGCTTGGAACACGGAGCTGCTCCGCCCCTTCTATACTTAAGTACTCATTCGGATGAGATGTAATAAGAAATACCTTTGTAGTTTGTTTATCAAAGACAAGAGCTTTACAGTCTTCCTAAATGGTTGTTGTTACTTTTGTTTGCGTCAGAAATCCCCCAGTGGGTGACTTTGCCGCGAATCCGTTTCGCCTAAGTTTGAAAAATCCTACTGAGTGGTGAGCAAGCCTCTCACTCGGGGGCTTAGCCGCGAATTCGTTTCGCCTAAGTTTGAAAAATCCTACCGAGTGGTGAGCAAGCCTCTCACTCGGGGGCTTAGTTGCAGTCCAGTACTCGCCTAAGTTTGTAAAATCCTACCGAGTGATGAGCAAGCCTCTCACTCGGGGGCTTAGCCGCGAATCCGTTTCGCCCAAGTTTGAAAAATCCTACCGAGTGGTGAGCAAGCCTCTCACTCGGGGGCTTAGCTGCAGTCCAGTACTCGCCTAAGTTTGTACAATCCTACCGAGTGATGAGCAAGCCTCTCACTCGGAAGCTTAGCTGCAGTCCAATACTCGCCTAAGTTTGTAAAATCCTATCGAGTGGTGAGCAACCCTCCCACTCGGGGGCTTAGCTGCAGTCCAGTACTCACCTAAGTTTGTAAAATCCTACCGAGTGGTGAGCAACCCTCCCACTCGGGGGCTTAGCTGCATTCCAGTACTCGCCTAAGTTTGTAAAATCCTACCGAGTGGTGAGCAACCCTCCCACTCGGGGGCTTAGCTGCAGTCCAGTACTCGCCTAAGTTTGTAAAATCCTACCGAGTGGTGAGCAACCCTCCCACTCGGGGGCTTAGCTGCAGTCCAGTACTCGCCTAAGTTTGAAAAATCCTATCGAGTGGTGAGCAACCCTCCCACTCGGGGGCTTAGCTGCAGTCCAGTACTCGCCTAAGTTTGTAAAATCCTACCGAGTGGTGAGCAACCCTCCCACTTGGGGGCTTAGCTGCAGTCCAGTACTCGCCTAAGTTTGTAAAATCCTACCGAGTGGTGAGCAAGCCTCTCACTCGGGGGCTTAGCTGCAGTCCAGTACTCGCCTAAGTTTGTAAAATCCTACCGAGTGGTGAGCAACCCTCCCACTCGGGGGCTTAGCTGCAGTCCAGTACTCGCCTAAGTTTGAAAAATCCTACCGAGTGGTGAGCAAGCCTCTCACTCGGGGGCTTAGCTGCAGTCCAGTACTCGCCTAAGTTTGTAAAATCCTACCGAGTGGTGAGCAAGCCTCTCACTCGGGGGCTTAGCTGCAGTCCGGTACTCGCCTAAGTTTGTAAAATCCTACCGAGTGGTGAGCAACCCTCCCACTCGAGGGCTTAGCTGCAATCCAGTACTCGCCTAAGTTTGTAAAATCCTACCGAGTGGTGAACAACCCTCCCACTCGGGGGCTTAGCTGTAGTCTAGTACTCGCCTAAGTTCGAAGTCCATCCCCATCCGCAAGGACGACGAGGTGCAGGTCGACTGCAACCTTCTCCTTCGGAGCTGCGCCACAAGTACAATGTGCACTCCATCCCTATCCGCAAGGACGACGAGGTGCAGGTCGACTGCAACCTTCTCCTTCGGAGCTGCGCCACAAGTACAATGTGCACTCCATCCCTATCCGCAAGGACGACGAGCTACAGGTCGACTGTAACCTTCTCCTTCGGAGCTGCGCCACAAGTACAACGTGTGCTCCTGCCCTATCCGCAAGGACGATGAGGTACAGGTCGACTGTAACCTTCTCCTTCGGAGCTGCGCCACAAGTACAACGTGTGCTCCTGCCCTATCCGCAAGGACGACGAGGTACAGGTCGACTGTAACCTTCTCCTTCGGAGCTGCGCCACAAGTACAACGTGTGCTCCCTCCCTATCCGCAAGGACGACGAGGTGCAGGTCGACTGCGACCTTCTCCTTCGGAGTTGCGCCTTAAGTACAATAGCTGCATCTCAAGTACAAAGATTATTCCAATTGAAGAAGCAAAATCCACTCGAAGGCAAACACAAGCATATTCAGAGATAAACCAGGTTCAGATAAATCCTAAAGTTCTGGACGACGGATCAAAAGTATTTGAGCATCAAGCCCGAAGAAGTTTAACGATTACACAATCACTCGGCATTCCGAGGCAAATAAAGGTGGAGCATAATGTTTTTCGGTCACGCGTCAGGTGAAGGACTGGCTGGGTCGCAGAAACTGTCAAGGTCTATGATGTCTGTAATACGAGTGGCAGCGTCAAGGATAGTGTCCATGAAGGATTGGAAGGTGTGCCTCTTTGTGTTAGCAACCTTGAGCTCCGCCAGCTTGTCTTCTTTGACGTCTTTGCAGTGCACTCGGACCAAGGACAACGCAACATCAGCGCCACAGCGAGCAGATGACTTCTTCCACTCTTGCACTCGGTCAGGTATTTGATTCAGTCGAGCCATCAGAGACTCGAGGTCTTCAGATAGTTCCGCCTGAGGCCAGAGTTCAGCATCAACCCGAGTCATTGCTGCCTTCAGGCGAGCAAGATAAGCAACCGCGCTGTCCATGCGAGATTCCAACCGCAGCACATTCATCGCAACATCATCCTTGACTGGAAAATTTATGGGATCGGGACTCGTCTCGACCCGCCCAGTTTCCACTTCAAAGTCTTGGCAAAGCTCTACACAGTCGAGTAAATGATGAGTCGACGATATAATCAAGCTGGATAGTCGACCGTAATAAGTCAGTCAATCATCAGTACCTTCAAGTTTTAGGACCAGCTTTGCAGCAAGCTGGCCCAGATAAGACTCCAACTCGCCCTTCTTGGCCTTGAGGCTCCCAAGCTCGTCAGTCAGCCTGTCCTTGTCTTTCTTTAGTCGCTCGACCTCCCGATTGGCGTCAGAGACAGCAGTCTTCAGTTTGGAGTTCTCCTCTTCTAACTTGCCGACTGAAGCAAGCTTCTTGTCAGCAAGCGCCGTTTTCTCTCGCGCTTCCTTCTGTGCAGCAGCAAGATCCAGATCCTTCTTCTCCAAAGCCTGCTTCATTTTCTCTAAAGAAATAACATTCTTCAGACGGGCTTGGAGTTGACGGTTTTCACTACATACATCTGCTCGAGTGGAGTCACTCGGTTCAAAAAATGGAAAGGAAAAGGGCCGGCAGTGAGAAAGACAGTTGACGATTGGTTACCTCCCATGGCAGCTACTTCATCACGAGCAGTCTTGAGATTCTTCTGGGCCAATTCCAGATCAAGGTTGAGGCTGATTTGCTGCTTGTTCATTGCGGAAAGCTGAGCCCCAAGATCACAAGATTTCTGCAGTTTAAGCCATATCAGTTGACCGAGATAAAAAGACATCACAGTGATAGCTACTCTAAGACTACCGCCGAATCAAACATTCAACGGCAGTCTCGGGGACTACACCCAGTGGGTGCACTTGGCGTGCCCCCACTGGTTTGAATAAACACTCGACATGGTCTGCCCAGTGCGAGAGTAAAAAAAGCAGTTCTCAGACCATAGTCGACTGCCCGCAGTCAACCACGGTCTCGGGGACTACACCCAGTGGGTGCACTTAGCGTGCCCCCACTGGCTCTGGTGTCATTCGACCTGGCCAGTCCAGACCGAGTGACAAAATTCGGATTCTCAGACCACAGTCGACTGCCCGCAGTCAACTATGGTCTCGGGGACTACACCCAGTGGGTGCACTAAGAGTGCCCCCACTAGTTCAAAGATTCAATCCAAGACGACTCAAATTGACTCGTGCAACTTCAAAACAGTCACACCCCAGTGGGTGATCGGACGAGAAATATGATCAATCGGAAATCAACTAACCTGGACATTGGTCTGCAGAGCAGCTCCGGCGTTGAAGGCCACCTGACTGGCCTCATGCACCACTTTCATTTGCCCCATCACAAGGTTCAACTGAAGAAGAGCTTCCTTGGCGGCAGACGGTGGGTCGTCCGGGGTTTGATACGCAGTGAAAAGCGATGATGGCAGAGCAGTCGGAGCAACCGCTGGGTCTGATGCGTGGGGTTGTATTGGTACAGCAGAAGTCTGAGCAGCTGATCCTGATGGGCAATCAGTCGACAGCGGGATAGCGAAAGTGACGTTGGTACGTGCCGGATCTGACGATCGTTCGACTGCCGTCCCAGGCATCTCAGTCGACTGAGGAACCTGGGCCTCAGGCGCTTTCCCGCTCAGTTCCTTGTCCCTCCTCCTCCTTCCCCTCAGCGGTACTTCTTCTTCATCGTCCGGGAGCACAACAACGTCCCGTGGCGCTGCAACAAACAGAGAAAGTCAAGGAGATAGCTGACAAACAATCCAGTCGTCCAAATAAACTCGAGTCGGGCAGACTTACTGGCTTTGGAGGTAGCTGCGTCGTCGGTTTCCTCGTTGTCTGGGGTCTTGTCGATATCCATATCAGTCGCAGCCGAGGCCGGGCTGTAAAGGTTCATCATCCACTCGGTCAGTACAAGAGAATCGGTTAGAACAAGAAAATATGGGGAGAACATTTACCCAGAAGCAACAGGAACGTCCATCTTGATTCTAGGCAAGGTCTTCCGAGCCTTCGAAGGATTGATCTTGGGCTGCTTGGTGACCTTCTCAGCCAATTCTGGAGTCGAAGACCGAGCGCGCTTTTGAGATGGAGCGCTCGAGGCCACAGCCTTGCCGCGCCTGCCCGCGGGATCATGGTGCTGCTTGGATCGACGTTCAGAACGAGGTGGTGAGTCGGCTACCTCCTCGTCGTCCGACTCATCACTCTCATCTTCATCATCGTCGGCTGGTGACTCCCACTCGCCGCTCTCCTCCGCGCTGTCCTCGCCTTCATGGTACTGCTCCAGAGCTTGTTCGCCATTGGGCATTGAGTACATCTCTGTATAAATCTACAAAACAAGGAGCCGAGTGGAAATCAGTCGGATCAACAAACAGTCAGAAAACACATCCAAATTCAATCAGTTGTAATGGCCAAACCTTGTCTGGCTGGTTGCTGTCGCTGAAAGGTTTGACTCTCCTGGCGCCCCTGGGGTTGTCCTTGTTCCCGGTGATGCCCCTCAGCCACTCGGCCACTGTTTTGGCCGTCACCTCCTCCGGATGAACCCGAGCGGTATCACCAGCCCCGGAGTACATCCACATGGAGTGGTCACGAGCTTGGAGTGGTTGAATGCGCCGACTGAGGAACACCTCCAGCAGATCCATGCCGGTGACACCTTGGTTGATCAGTTGAACTACCCTCTCGACCAACATGCCCGTCTCCGCCTTCTCCGCGGCGGTCACTTTCAACGAAGATGGAGTCTGAACACGATCAAAAGAGAAAGGGGGAAGTCCAGTCGAGTGGCCTGGGGTCGCGATATCCTGGCAATAGAACCAGGTCGACTGCCAGCCCCTGACCGACTCAGGAAGAGTCATCGAAGGGAAGGAACTCCTCTTCCTCTTCTGAATACCCAGACCCCCACACATCTGGATAACATGGGTTTTCTCGTCGTTCGAGTTCGCTTTCTTCACTGTTTGGGAGCGGATAGTGAAAATGTGCTTAAAAAGACCCCAGTGCGGTCGACACCCCAGGAAATTCTCGCACATGGACACAAATGCGGCAAGATATGTGATGGTGTTGGGAGTGAAATGATGGAGTTGAGCCCCGAAGAAATTCAAGAAACCTCGAAAGAAGGGGTGTGGAGGAAGCGAGAAGCCGCGGTCGACATGAGTGGCGAGCAGAACACACTCACCCGGTCGCGGCTGTGGCTCCGTTTCCCCCTCCGGCAGCCGCGCAGACTCATGGACGATCAGCCCTAGCTCGGCCATATCGTCCAAGTCTTCCTGCTGAAGTGAGGATCGGATCCAATCTCCCTGGATCCAACCCGACGGCAGCCCCGAGCGCGATGAAGATCCCCGATTCGCCTTCTTGCTTTTCGCCGCCCCCGTCGCCTTCTTCGCGCGTTCCAGCGCCGCCGTTTTCTCCTTCCCCATGGCGGCGGAGCGGCGGCGTCGAGAGTGGAGAAGCCGGACGAGGTAAAGGAGCAAGAGGAAGAAGAAGGAGAATGGGCACACACAGTGCGGACGCCTCGGCCTCGCCGCTTTTAAGGGCCTACTTCCGAGTGGCTGACGCGTGGGTCCGGGCGATCCTGTCAAATCCCTTAACAGTCGCACACGGGATACGTGGCGAAAAAGGTGGCACGGAAATCAAAACGCCCTACTTATCTACTCCGCTTACCACGGCGCGCTCCGCCTGGCGCGCTTCCACCAAAATTTCGAATCCCGCGAAATCCGGGATCCTCTACAACCGATCACGCCAAAGATTCCATGTCAAAGATAACACTCGACGGATGACGTTATAAAACCATTCGGTCATTTCTGAATCGATCAAGGCGACTGAAACGAAGACGAAGTTCCAACAACTGGCATCCATTTGGAGATGAAAGCAAGAGCCAGAGCAAGGTCAACTTCAACCTTCTTTTCACTCGGACCTCAATCCATTCGGGGGCTAATGATGAGGACATAGACCTGGGATAGGGTAATAGGCCTGACCTATACCTCCTACCTAAGGTCCTTGTCCTAGAAGCAAAGAGGTTCAGGAGTAAATAGAGGGGACCCAATGAAGGTGTCGAATGCAATCCACTCGACCTACCATTCACTCGACGACCCCCCATGTTTATGTCACTCGACCACTAAACCACTCAACGCGCAGGAGACCTAAAGCCACTCCGCGCAGCAACGATCGGGCATTTACTCTTAGACTTAATAGTCATTTATATTACTTTACTACAGACGTTACCTGTAACGCTCCATCTTTATGAACATTGAACTCCTTGTAACGCGGGCTGGCTGGGGTCCTGGCGCACTCTATATAAGCCACCCCCCTCCACTGGCACAAGGGTTCGCACCCCTGTAACACACACGCATATAATCCAGTCGACCGCCTCCGGGCTCCGAGACGTAGGGCTGTTACTTCCTCCGAGAAGGGCCTGAACTCGTAAAACTCGTGCGTACAGCTTCTCCATAGCTAGGACCTTGCCTTTACATCCCTACCGCCCATTCTACTGTCAGACTTAGAACCACGATAGTGGGAGGTATTTAATGGCGTGGAGGTCGTCCCCACGGGCCATATGGATGTGGAGGATGAAATCTTCTATCCATACCGCGGGATCGGTTGTCCCGTCGTACGATTCAATATTGACGGGTTTGAATCCTTCGGGGAATTCATGATCCATTACTTCATCAGTGAAGCAAAGCGGGTGTGCAGCGCCTCTATGTTGGGCCACACTGCCACCTAACTCCAAAGGAGTCCCTTTGCGGTTTTCGGCTCGGGCGTGGCGAGGTTTGATACGTCCGAATAGGTAGCCATCGTCGCGTGTTGAAGCATGCTTTCGCGATCCGTAGATCGGTCTTGCGTAGCCTGCTCTATTGTCCAAGTCCCTCTGCAGGTCGTCTGGGTAATCGTGACCTGCGTTGTTCCTGCCTTTATGGCAAGGTGGGCGGTCTGGTGTTCGGCTTGAGTTGCCTCTTTATCCGGACAGAGTTGTCGGCGACCTGCCGCATTGTGTGGCGATGGTATGGGCTCCAACGCCCCGTCATCGGACTGGTATAGCAATATGTGCTTTGGGTGGCTTTTGGCTAGGCCACTAAGGCCGTATTCTTCGGCGACCAGGACTTCGGTCCATCTGTCGTTGAGTAGGTCTTGGTCAGCTTGAAGCTGCTGCTGCTTCTTTTTCAGGCTCCTTGCCGCAGCTATCAGCCTGCGCTTGAAGCGCTCCTATTCGAGGGGCTCTTCGGGTACGATGAAGTCTTCGTCGCCGAGGCTTACCTCATCTTCGGAGAGCGGAAGGTAGTTGTCGTCTTCCGAACTGTCGCTGGGCGGGGCCTGTTTATCGGGGCTGGCTTGGCCGTTTTCCTGTTCCTCCTGTTCGGATCTTGCTCCAATAGGGTCTTCATTGTTTTCGGCATCGTCCAGAGTACTATTTTCTCCGGTGCCAGCCTTGTTGCGATGTGGCTTGGAGCGGTGTTTAGGGCGCCGGTACTTAGACTGTGTCTCAGGAGGTTTATTCTCAACTGTATCTCCTTTGTTATTGCCGCGAGGCTTTTTAAGTGTATCGACCATGTACACGTCATATGAAGGGGTGACCGTCCCACGCCTTATGACTGGCGGGTCTTGGCCTTGCTCCTTATCGGCATCGTCGTCTATACCGTCAATGTCTTCGAAGCCCGAAGCGGGCATGTCGGTTAAGTCCTCGACAGCGGCTATGAAGTGGGTGGCGGGTGGGAAGCGAAATTCTCCATTATCAGCCTCTAGCTCGAACCAAACATAGTTCGGATGTGAATCCTTCTCCAAGGACAAATTCTTTAAAGAGTTTAGCACATCACCCAAAGGCGAGTGCTGAAAGATATCTGCGGCGCTGAATTCGAAAATCGATAACCGATCCAGCTCGGTGTCCGCAGGCGTACATGGTCCGGAACTTGTAGCCGGAGACGAGTCTGGAGTTCCGTTGACGCAAATATTCCCTTGTGTTGAGTCTGTGTGCGGCTCCGGCGCCACGGACTCTATGGCTTCGGATGGTGCAATCTGCTCCGGACCTACGGCCGTAGCAGTTACAGGGACCATCTCCTGAATCTGGTCCGATGACAGATTTAAGTCATGTTCAACGGAGCGAAGGGGAGCGATCGCCGCGGTCTCGAATCCATTGAAGATCAAGTCTCCACGGATATCTGCGACGTAGTTCAAGCTTCCAAATCTGACCTGATGGCCAGGGGCGTAGCTATCGATCTTCTCCAGATGGCCAAGCGAGTTGGCCCGCAGTACGAAGCCGCCGAATACGAAAATCTGTCCCAGGAGGAAGGTTTCTCCTTGGATAGTGTCGCTATGGACGATTGAAGGGGCCATCGAACCTTTTGTCGACGGCACAGTGGAACTCTCAATGAAAGCACCAATGTCGGTGTCAAAACCGGCGGATCTCGGGTAGGGGGTCCCGAACTGTGCGTCTAGGATCGATGGTAACAGGAGGCGGGGGACGCGATGTTTACCCAGGTCCGGGCCCTCTCTATGGAGGTAATACCCTACTTCCTGCTTGATTGATCTTGATGAATATGAGTATTACAAGAGTTGATCTAGCACGAGATCGTAATGGCAAAACCCTAAAAGTCTAGCCTGTATGACTATGGTAATGAATATGTCCTATCCGGACTACGCCCTCCAGTTTATATAGACACCAGAGGGATCTAGGGTTACATAGAGTCGGTTACATAGGAAGGAATATTCATAGTTGGTCACCAAGCTTGCCTTCCACGCCAAGGAGAGTCCAATCCGGACACGGGTACAGTCTTCGGCCTTCATGTCTTCACCATCAGTCCGGCCCATGGATAACAGGTCGGACACCCGAGGACCCCTTAGTCCAGGACTCCCTCACCTGGGGTTAACCTAGATCAGAAGTTCCGCCACCGCAGGCCTCTGTAGCCACCAAAAACCAATCTAGGCCCCGTTCCGGCACCCTGCCGAAGGGGGGAATCATCTCCGGTTGCCATCTTCATCATCCCGGCGGCCACCAAGATGAGGAGGGAGTAGTCCACCCTCGGGGCTGAGGGTTTGTACAAGTAGCTATGTGTTTACTCTCTCGTGTTCTTGATATGTCACGATCTTGATGTATCGCGGGCTTTGTTAATATAGTAGGATCATATGGTGTTTTCCCCTCTCTATCTTGTTGTGATGAATTGAGTTTTTCCCTTTGAGATTTCGTTGTTATCGGATTGAATACTTTTATGGATTTGAGAACACTTGATATATGTCTTGCAATTGAATACTTGTGGTGACAATGGGGTATCGTATTGATTCACTTAATATATGTTTTGGCACTCAAATCACGGATTCCCGAGGTGACATTGGGGTAATCCATGCATAGGGGTTGATGCACGTTCTTGTCTTTGTTTCTCCGGTAGAAATCTTGGGGCACTCTTTGAAGTTCTTCGTGTTGGATTGAGTATTATGAAATGAATTTGCTTTGGTGTTATTTTAGTACGAACTCTAGGATAGATCGAACGGAAAGAATAGCTTTGTGTTATTTTAGTATGAACTCTTGAATAGATCGAATGAAAATAATAGCTTTGAGGTGGTTTCGTACCCTACAAACAATTTCTTCGTATGTTCTCTGCTAGATAGGATCTTTGGAGTGATTCTTCATCGCACTTTGAGGGATGGTTATATGATCCAATTATATTAGCATTGTTGAGAGATTGCACTAGCGAAAGTATGGACCCTAGGCCTCATTTTCAAGCATTGCAATATCATTTCTGCTCCGTTTTATCAATTGCTACCTTACTATTTTTTATTGTTCCTATTACAAAAATCAATATCTACTATCATTACTACGCTTGTATCACCATCTCTTCGCCGAACTAGTGCACCTATACAAATTACCATTGTATTTGGTGTGTTGGGGACACAAGATACTCTTTGTTATTTGGTTGCAGGGTTGTTTGAGAGAGACCATCTTCATCCTATGGCTCCCACGGATTGATAAACCTTAGGTCATCCACTTGAGGGAAAATTGCTACTGTCCTACAAAACTCTGCGCTTGGAGGCCCAACATGAGTCTACAATAATAAAGTTGTGTAGTAGATATCAAGCTCTTTTCTGGCGCCGTTGCCGGGGAGGTGAGTGCTTGAAGGTATATCTTTAGATCTTGCAATTGAATCTTTTAGTTTCTTGTTTTATCACTAGTTTAGTTTATAAAAGAAAACTACATAAAAAGATGGAATTGAGGTTGCATCATATTATTGATCATCTTTATAATATCTTTCTTGAAAATGAAGGATCGGAAAATTGTGCTCAATTGTTAGAAGAAGAAGTCAATAAAATGTTTGGCACAAAATATTTAAATGATGAGCATGATTGCAATGTTGTTAGTATGAATTCTTTGAATATCCATGATGCTAATGATATGCAAAGCCATAAGCTTGGGGATGCTATGTTTTATGAAGATGATATTTTTATTCCCCAAAGATTTGATGTGCGAATTTGTTATAATTATTTCATGCCTCCTGTTTATGATGATTATAATGATGGAAGTGGATTTGGAGAGGTCATGACTTTATTTAGTGATGAATCCACCATTTTGGATGAGGCTTCAATTGACTATGATAACAAAGTTGCTATCTATGATGATTATGGTGATGACATGCATGATATAAATAATAATTATAACCATGAAACTTGTCATCATGATTTTAATTTTCAATCCCATGATAGTTATTTTGCTGAGTTTGCTCCCACCACTATTGATGAGAAGAAACTTGCTTATGTGGGGAGTAATAAAATTTATATGCTCATGGATCATGAAAAGAATGCTTTATGTGATAGTTATATTGTTGAATTCATTCATGATGCCACTGAAAATTATTATGAGGGAGGAACATATGCTTGTAGCAATTTCAATAATATCAAGTTTCCTCTCTATGTGTTGAAAATCTTGAAGTTATGTTTGTTTTGCCTTCCTATACTAGTTGATTCTTGTTCACATAAGTTGTTTTCTCAAAAAATCCCTATGCATAGGAATTGGGTTAGACTTAAATGTGCTAGTCATATGCTCCATGATGCTCTCTTTATGTTTCAATTCTTACCTTTTATGTGAGCATCACTGAAATCATCATGCCTAGCTAAAAAGGCATTAAAGAAAAGCGCTTGTTGGGACACAAACCAACACTTTTACCTACTGTTTTTGTGTGTTCACATGATTATGCTACTGTAGTAATCATGTTTTATTGCTTTTGTTTCAATAAAGTTCCAAGTGAAGCCTTTGGGATAGTGTGGATGATAGTTGACTTGATTCTGTCCAAAAATAGAAACTTTTGTGCTCAGTCCAGGAATTTTGAAAATTCACGGGAAAGTGCTTTTGATCTCAATTTCTTACAGGTGATAGATATACAAATTACCCAGGTTTTCCTATTTTCAGAATTTTTGGAGTAGCAGAAGTATGGTAGTTATCCAGATCATTACAGGTTGTTCTGTTTTTGACAGATTCTGTTTTCAATGCATAGTTTGCTTGTTTTCTAGTTTCCATGGCTTATATTGCTCAATATAAATTGTGTAAATGATATGCTACAGTAGGCATTGTGTGGAAACAATTATGAATCTTGTCTTTGACGGTACCAAAGTGAAATGGTTTGCTCTTTATCATACTAACCTATCTCACGAAGTTCCGTTAAGTTTTGTGTGATTGAAGTTTTCAAATTTTGGGTGAGATGTCGATATGAGGAGAATAAGGAGTGACAAGACCCTAACCTTGGGGATGCAAGGCACCCCAAGGTGATATTCAAGGAAGATCCAAGCAACTAAGCTTGGGGATGCCCCGGAAGGCATCCCCTCTTTCGTCTGCAACATTATGGGTAACCTCACTTGGAGCTATGTTTTCATTCGTCACATGATATGTGTTTTTCTTGGAGTGTCAATTTATTTTGTTATAATTTGCTTGCTGTTATTTAGAATAGTGTTTTGGATCTTTTATTTCAATAAAAGTGGCAATGATAGCCTTTACTATGCTTATTTTGCAAGTCTACATGTTGCTGTTTCAAAATAGAAAGTTTATCGTTGTTGCAAAAATTCCCTAGAAAAGTCAGAATGTGATAAAATGTTGAAACGTTTTGCACAATAAGCTCTGATAAATTTTCTACAGTGTGGTAAATTTTCATAATTTTTGGAGTTAGGGAAGTATTGATACTCTTGCATCCTTTACAGACTGTACTGTTTTGGCAGATTGTTGTTATGTTTGCATATGTTTGCTTGTTTAATGATTCTATTTGAGGATAGGAGTTTTAAATATGCAGAGGCATTTAGTATGCAATGTTGAATAATAATTTTTTTGATTTGCTACAGTAGAGAATGATAAGGTTTTGCATCGATTTATACTAACTTATCTCACGAGTTCTTGTTGAGTTTTGTGTGGATGAAGTTTTTAAGATTTAGGGAAACCGTAATATAAAAGGAATTAAGGAGACACAAAAGCTCAAGCTCGGGGATGCCCAAGTCATCCCAAGATAATATTTCAAGAAATCTCAAGCATCTAAGCTTGGGGATGCCCCGGTAGGCATCCCACCTTTCTTCTTCAACAATTATCGGTTAGTATCGGTTGAGCCTAAGTTTTTTTCTTCTTCACATGATGTGTGCTATTCTTGGAATTGCATTTTGTTTTGTTTTTGCTTGCTGTTTTAATAAAATACTTAGATCTGAAAGTTTTTAAATAAAATAGAGTCCTCAAATAGTTGCCAGGGAGTCTAAGTAAGCGGCACTCACATCCCGTCAACGAAGCTCTTTTCTATGGAATTGCTCTAGTGCTTCACTTATATCTTTTTGAGCATGGTGTGCTTTAGTATTTTTGAAGAAATTCTCTCTTGCTTCACTTAAATTGATTTGAGAGAAAGAAATATTATTCTCATGATCTTCACTTATATTTGTTTGGGCTTATCAAAAGCAATACATGAAAATTAGTCCCAAAGTGATAGATATCCAAGAAGGATATAATAAAAACTTTCATGAAGATCATTGAACATAATAAACTTGATTCCTTGTAATAGTTTTGAGATATGATGATGATATATGTGAGTCATGTTGATGAGTAATTATGCTTTAGTAAGAATATTTGTGTTAAGGTTTGACATTCACTATGCAAGCACGAAAGTCAATAGTCATGCAATGAAATTACATCCTACTTGTGGTGCATTATTCAGTGTTAATTATGCTTAATGCTCGCTTATGAGATTATTCGTTTCTTGGATTGGTTGCTTCTCAATCTTTTGCTAGCCTTCATTTTGCACTAAGTATGATCACTACTTGTGCATCCAAAATCCTTTAAACCAGTTTTGCCACATGATTCCACCATACCTACTATATGCGGTATTCTTTTGCCATTCTAAGCAAATTTTCATGTGCCATCTCTAATTTTCAAAATAAATTTCTCTTTTGTGTTCTCGTACCGCTCGCGAGGCGGTGAGGGGTGGCCAATATTTTCCATGCTAGATGTGTTATTCTCACAATGAGTGTTTATTCACTTGTCATTGCACGAGAGTAAGGCAAAGGTATTAGGGATGCCTAGTCCCGAAATCAAAAATGAATTTACTTTATGTTGTCAAATAATAAATTCCTTGGAAAGTGTTGGTATGTAGGGCACCCGTGGATACGGTTAGCCATGGAAAGTGAAAGAATGGTGTCAAAAGGAATAAATTTTATTTTCTGTTTGGGAACCGCCTATGATATATCTAGCATCGAAAGTGTTGGGAGCTCTAAGTCGTTTTCGTTGGTGGGAAAAGTATCCCTCTCAAAATGTTTTTATCTCTCAATTTTCGCTTTGAGCTCTGGCACCTCTACAAATCCCTATTTCCCATTGCGAAGGGCCTTTCTTTTACTTTATGCAATTTTTATTTTTAATTTGAGTCTCCATCTTCTCTTATGAAGCACCAACTAGGGGGGCACTATGATCGTACTTGAGCATTGGGTATAGCTAATATGCGAGTGTGTGTCATGAATGGATCAATGATTGAGCATGATGGGCTAGGGATAACTTATTTTAGCGTTGATATTTTGAAAGACATAGTTGCTTGTTGATATGCTTGAGTATTGAAGTCATCATGTCAAAACTAGACTATTGCTTTGAATCACATAAAAGTCCAAATGTCCATGCTATAAAGAAAAGAATATGAGATGACATGTTAGGCAGCATTCCACATCAAAAATTCTGTTTTTATCATTTACCTACTCGAGGACGAGCAGGAATTAAGCTTGGGGATGCTGATACATCTCCAACGTATCTATAATTTTTTATTGTTCCATGCTGCTATATTATCATTCTTGGATGTTTAATAATCATTTTATAGTAATTTTATATCATTTTTTGGGACTAACCTATTGACATAGCAGCATTTTGGGGACTAACCTATCATAATTGAAGCTATTTCCGTTTAAACTTGGTTCTCTTCTTTGCCTAAAAATAGTATTGATTCATGGAATAAGTGCAAAGATGCTTTTATCTATAAGTATTTTCCTCCCGCTAAGATCATCTCTCTGAGAAACGATATTATGAATTTTAAGCAACTTGATCATGAGCATGTTGCACAAGCTTGGGAGAGAATGAAATTAATGATACATAATTTCCCTACACATGGTTTGAATTGTGGATGATTATACAAAAAAATATGCCAGACTGAATTTTGCTTCTAGAAATCTTTTAGATTCGGCCGCGGGAGGCACTTTTATGGAAATCACTTTAGGAGAAGCTACTAAACTCCTAGACAATATTATGGTTAATTATTCTCAATGGCACACCGAGAGGTCCACTAGTAAAAAAGTTCATGCGATTGAAGAGATTAATGTTTTGAGTGGAAAGATGGATGAACTTATGAAATTGTTTGCTAATAAAAGTGTTTCTTATGATCTTAATGATATGCCTTTGTCCACTTTGATTGACAATAATAATTAATCTATCGATGTGAATTTTGTTGGTAGGAACAACTTTGGTAACAACGCGTATAGAGGAAACTTTAATTCTAGGCCGTTCCCTAGTAATTCCTCTAATAATTATGGTAATTCCTACAACAACTCTTATGGAAATTTTAATAAGATGCCCTCTGATTTTGAGACTAGTGTTAAATAATTTATGATTTCGCAAAAGAATTTCAATGCTTTGCTTGAAGAAAAATTGCCTAAGATTGATGAGTTGGCTAGGAACGTGGATAGAATTTCTCTTGATGTTGATTCTATGAAACTTAGATCTATTCCACCTAAGCATGACATCAATGAGTCTCTCAAAGCCATGAGAATTTCCATTGATGAGTGCAAAGAAAGAACCGCTAGGATGCGTGCTAAAAAAGATTGCTTTGTGAAAGCGTGTTCTTCTAGTTTTCATGATAATAATGATGAAGATCTAAAAGTGATTGGTGTGTCTCCTATTAAATCTTTGTTTTTCAATATGAATCTTGATAAAGATGGGACTGGAGATGAGTCAACTTTAGTTAAAAGGCGTCCCAATGATTCGGAGTTTTTAGATCTTGATGCAAAAATTGATTAAAGTGGGATTGAAGAGGTCAAAACTTTACATAGCAATGAACCCACTATTTTGGATTTCAAGGAATTTAATTATGATAATTGCTCTTTGATAGATTGTATTTCCTTGTTGCAATCCGTGTTAAATTCTCCTCATGCTTATAATCAAAATAAAGCTTTTACTAAACATATCGTTGATGCTTTAATGCAATTCCATGAAGAAAAGCTTGAACTAGAAGTTTCTATCCCAAGAAAACTTTATGATGCGTGGGAACCTACTATTAAAATTAAGATTAAAGATTATGAATGCTATGCTTTATGTGATTTGGGTGCTAGTATTTCCACGATTCCAAAAACTTTGTGTGATGTGCTAGGTTTCCGTGAATTTGATGATTGTTCTTTAAATTTTCATCTTGCGGATTCCACAATTAAGAAACCTAAGGGAAGGATTAATGATGTTCTTATTGTTGCGAATAGTAATTATGTGCCCGTAGATTTCATTGTTCTTGATATAGATTGCTCCTATTATTCTTGGTAGACCTTTCCTTAGACGATTGGTGCAATTATTGACATGAAAGAAAGAAATTTTAGATTCCAATTTCCCTTAAGGAAAGGCATGGAACACTTTCCTAGGAAGAAAATTAAATTGCCTTATGAATCTATTATGAGAGCCACTTATGGATTGCATGCCAAAGATGACAATACCTAGATCTATTCTTGCTTTTATGCCTAGCTAGGGGCGTTAAACGATAGCGCTTGTTGGGAGGCAGCCCAATTTTATTTTTGTTCTTTACTTTTTGTTCCTGTTTAGTAATAAATAATTCATATAGCCTCTGTGTCAGGACCGGTTTTTCGGGATATTAATTTCCCAGAAAACGGCCTTTGTGCTCACCAGCCCCAGGATTACTGTTAGCTGACGACGCACCAACTTGATACAAGAATTCCAAGCAAAGTACAAAATATGTAGTACAAGACCATTGTGGCCTAGGAGTACAACACTTGGTTTCTAGTGGTTGATGGCGGAAGCGGTTTGTGGTACATCTGCGTCTATGGGACTCCATTTCCCACAAGAACAGCTGACCAGGATAACTCCTATCTTCGCAAGGCTGCTATCACCATTGCGTGGGTTCCGGGGCTGTCGTCGCAAAGCTCTCTCCATGCAAGAAATCTAGCCAAGACAATAGCCAGGGACAAGCCAGTGAGTACGTTTGAATGTACTCGCAAACATCGAGAACACGGGTATAATATAACAAGGGGTAATCATGCTCTGAAATATTCTATGCCCACAACATCTATCACGAAATAAACGAAATCCATGATGCTCGCAAGCAGGTAAAATATGAATATGCAATACGGAAGTAGAAAGTAGAATGCACTGATCGAGTGTCTGAAGCGACGCCTCAAAAAGGATAATAAGATAAGTCATGCCTCAGTCGGGCGTGTGAGCGACACCACATAAAGGGCTTATGAATGATAAATAAATGACAAACATGCCGCAGTCGGGCGTCTGAGCGATGCCACATAAAGGGCTTATGAATAATAAAGAAAAGACAAACATGCCGCAGTCGGGCGTCTGAGCGACGCCACATAAAGGGCTTATAAATAATAAAGAAAAGACAAACACGCCGCAGTCGGGCGTCTGAGCGACGCCACATAAAGGGCTTATAAAGGATAAATAAATAACAAGCATGCCGCAGTCGGGCGTCTGAGCGACGCCGCATAAAGGGCTTATATAAGAATAATCACAGTGAATATCCAGGAGGTAGAACCGTCCCAGGGATACTCAATAATTCAAGTAATGTAAATGGTTAGTCCATAATAATAATAAACAAAATACTCAGATGTCATAGGTCATAATCAAAGTTCTGGTCTAGCCGTTTCTCCATCCGAAGACCGTCACTAGACCCATCTCGGACTGAAGTCCTTACCCATGAACATGGCTATCTGAATAGATATAACCTCTGCAGAGGGTGTACTCTTTACCCACGAGTAACGGATTTATTTAGTCCATCGGGACTAATTCCGCCTACGGCCTTTTAATTGAAAACACGCCTGACCTGCACACACCAGCTTAACTTACCGGTGTCTGGAATCACCCACGACACCTGTCAAGCAAAACTCTAAGTGGGAAGGCTACAACCTCGACGTAGCATGGGATCAAATTTATATCGCGCGCTCTAAGGGGTGCCCCCCTCTCGGTCCCAACCGGAAACACCCATGCCCCCGGACCAGGTGGCATGCCTACCGGATGCATCCGGTATCTTCCACCATGGCCTCTCTGTACGGTGTGTGCCTTGGTAAGGGGTTGACAACTTACTGAACCGTACCCCACCTGCGGCAGGGACAAGTGGTAGTACAAAACAAGTAGGGGAAGTTACTGAACAAGACTCGACCTACGGCCGACTCAGGAGGTCCAAGTATTCTCTGAATGATTAGCATAACCAAAAATATTCCCATTGACAGACAGAATCACCGCTCATCAAACCTCGTCATGCCATACCGGACACACTCGTCCCGATGAGGAACTAGGGACAAGCTCGTGTCTACCCAAGACCACGGCTTTCCCGGCTTCCTGCCGGTATGCATGAAGAGCTCGCGAGGATGATCACTATCACCAGCATATCTAATCTAACAGTAGAGCATCTCCAAAATGCACTCATGCGTGTGACTTTATCGTTACATAAAAATAACTTATGCTCCAAGTCAAAGTGGTGTTGTAACCGTATCAAAACACCTCACGAAAATATTATGCCAGAGTTTAGAATGCTTGCCTTCAATAGTATGCAAGGGGGTGCACTTTTGAAAGTTTTCTTCTCTCTCCATTTCCTATTTTGAAAAATATTCAAATAACAAATATTTCAAAAACAGTACAAAAAGTTGTCCCAAATATTTTTGAAATAAATCTTAAAATAAACTAGATGAAATTTGAGAGAGGTAGGAAAAAGAATCAACTCATTTGGAATTTTATTTTTAAAGATATAGCCAGTCAAAGTTCTGTTTTTAATAAAACCAGAAAAAGAAAACGTTTCATACAGAATACGCTTTCAAAGCAGAGGAAACATACTCAGGCGTTTACGTGACCACTTAAGCCAGCGTGGGTGGCGCGGGGGTCACTGACAGTGGGTCCAGAGGGCCCACTGGTCAGGTTTGACTATTCCCCCCTCTCCCTCCTCTTCCTCTGCCCGAACGGGGCGGGACTCCGGCGATCGCCGTCGACGAACGGCGGCTCCTCGAGGGCACCTGAGGGCAGGGATGGACCCGCCAGACCAGGGCGGTCCTCCCGGTGGTCGCTGGGTCGTCGGGGGTGGATGGAGTCGCCGGCGGCGAGCTCCGCGGCGGAGGAGGTTTCGGGCATGATTGGGGGTTTGGGCTGTGGTGGCTCTCGATCGAAGCTAAGAGGATGGGCGACTCCGTGAGGTCGAGGGGAGTCGAGTGGTGGTGCTAGCTGAGCTGGGGAGGCCCGGTTGGCGAATCGCGGGACCGGAGGGCGGCGGCGGCCGAACCTGCCGGAGATGGGGGAGAGGGCCTCTTCTGATCAATCTGTGGCTAGGGGAGCACTAGGGGGGAGGCCTGAGGTCGCCTGAGCGCTCGGAGAGGCTCGGGGCCTCCTTTTATAGGCGTTCGAGGCTGGTCCCGCGGCGGCCGTGGATAAGAACGCCGGCGACCGTCGCTCTGTAGCCGCAGGGCGACGTGGCAGCGACGAGCGCGTGCCGACGGGTTCCAGGATAAGCTCGAGCTGCTCCAGGGGGCAGCTGGCGCGCTGGTCTGGCTTGGGCGGCGCCGTCCGTGGCAGGAGCTCACTGCCGACGCCGGTGTGCCGCCAAAGGCTCTGACGGCGGCGCTGTAGGGCGCCAGGGGTGGCTTGGAGGGTACTGGCGAGTGGGCGAGGGTAGCGCGTGGCTCTGCAGGCGAGCAAGGGCCAAGGGCGGGACGCGGCGAGGGCGGCAGTGCGACGCGGCGACTCGGTGCGCGCGCGTGCAAAACGTGCGCTCTGGGCGCGCCCAGAGCACGCACGGGACGTGCTCGACGAAATGCCAGGGCAGCCTAGAGTGCGAGAGGGAGGCTGGCAATTAACAGGACAGGGTTATGGATAGCTAGGGGCTTAGTGGACAAGGTTGCTGGGTCAGTGGATCAAGTCCACAGTGCAAACTAAAACTCATGTCCAAACTGACTATGCACACCAAGTGCTCGACAGAAAGCTAAGTGTATCTAGGCAACTCTTGGAGTGGCCAAAAACTCCAGATCAGGGCCTCCTTGGATGTAGGTGATGATGGCAAGATCATTTGGGCAAAACCAGAAACTTGCTAGTGCAAGTTTTGCAAAACTACAGTTTTGGACAGAAAGAAAAAGGTCTCATTGCATGCACTTAAAATCCTCCAATGGGACCACTCTCCTGCACTTAAGGGTTTTGTAGGGAGGGCTACAAGCAGGAAAAAGCTCATGGGCACTAGAGCAAAATAAAATAGGGTTGCAGTACAAATCACCAAACTGGACCAGAATGAAAAAGAGGTTGATTCACTCAAAAGTTTCAAAGAACATCACTGGGTTTTGGTATAAAGTTGAATTATATGCATCTACTGACATCTCCAAACACTTGGAAGAATTTTTAAAGAAATATTTAAATAGGTTGTAGTGCAAAGATACCTACTGGACCAGATTTGAAAAGTTGATGTAGAGCTCAAAATCTCCAATAACCAAAAGATATTTTTGCATAAAAGTGATGTGGAAACATCACATGACATCCCCAAATTTTGGTGGAAATTTTAAAAGCATTTGTCAAATGGTTGCAGTGCAAAACAGGCTCCAAATCTATGAAAGATCATTTTAAAAGAGTAAAGCTCAAGAAAAAGCAAACCCTGCAATTAAATCCACTGATAAAGAATTGTTTCATAGAGAGAGCATACAAGTCCAATAATACTTTTGGAAAGTTTCCACTTGAGGTAAAAACCCACAATATCAAAAGGTAAATCTAGACAAATGGAAAAGTTTAATTTCCTGGCAAAATTTTAATTTATAAAACAAGGTCAAAATTTTGGGGTGTCACACTCTGTTTAGATGTGTTTTCTGTTTTAATTAGTGTTTGTGCCAAGTAGAACCTTTGAGAAGACTTGGGTGAAGTCTTTGCGGTCTTGCTGTAAAAGACAGAAACTTTTGCGCTCACGAGATTAGCTGCCATTTTTTACTGGAGAGTGCTTTTAGGTTGATTCTTTTTGCAGATGATTAATAGACAAATTCCTCACGTCCACCAATTTATTTCAGAATTGTTGGAGTTACATCAGTATTCTATTTAGTCAGATTGCTACAGACTGTTCTGTTTTGACAGATTCTGTTTTTCGTGTGTTGTTTGCTTATTTTGATGAATCTATGAGTAGTCTCAGGGAGTATGAACCATACAGAAGTTTGAATACAGTAGGTTTAACACCAATATAGATAAAGAATGAGTTCATTACAGTACATTAAAGTGGTGGTTTATTTTCTTATACTAATGGAGCTCATGAGATTTTCTGTTGAGTTTTGTGTTGTGAAGTTTTCAAGTTTTTGGGTAAAGATTTGATGGATTTTGGAACAAGGAGTGGCAAGAGCCTAAGCTTGGGGATTCCCAAGGCACCCCAAGGTAAAATTCAAGGACAACCAAAAGCCTAAGCTTGGGTATGCCCCGGAAGGCATCCCCTCTTTCGTCTTCATCTATCGGTAACTTTACTTGATGCTATATTTTTATTCACCACATGATATGTGTTTTGCTTGGAGCGTCTTGTATGATTTGAGTATTTGCTTTTTAGTTTACCACAATCATCCTTTTTGTACACACCTTTGGGAGAGACACGCATGAAACGGAATTATTAGAATACTCTATGTGCTTCACTTATATCTTTTGAGCTAGATAATTTTGCTCTAGTGCTTCACTTATATCTTTTTAGAGCATGGTGGTGGTTTTATTTTATAGAAATTATTGATCTCTCGTGCTTCACTTATATTATTTTGAGAGTCTTTTAAAACAGCATGGTAATTTGCTTTGGCTATAAAATTAGTCCTAATATGATGGGCATCCAAGATGGGTATAATAAAAACTTTCATAAAAAGTGCGTTGAATGCTATGAGAAGTTTGATGCTTGATGATTGTTTTGAGACATGAGGATGGTGATATTAGAGTCATGCTAGTAGATTAATTGTGAATTTGAGAAATACTTGTGTTGAGGTTTGCAAGTCCCGTAGCATGCACATATGGTAACCGTTTTGTAACAAATTTGAAGCATGAGGTGTTTCTTTGATTGTCTTCCTTATGAGTGGCGGTCGGGGACGAGCGATGGTCTTTTCCTACCAATCTATCCCCCTAGGAGCATGCGTGTAGTGCTTGGTTTTTGATGACTTGTAGATTTTTGCAATAAGTATGTGAGTTCTTTATGACTAATGTTGAGTCCATGGATTATACGCACTCTCACCCTTCCACCATTGCTAACCTCTCTAGTACCACGCAACTTTCGCCGGTACCATAAACCCACCATTTGCCTTCCTCAAAACAGCCACCATACCTACCTATTATGGCATTTCCATAGCCATTCCGAGATATATTGCCATGCAACTTTCCACCGTTCCGTTTATTACACGCTCCATCATTGTCATATTGCCTTGCATGATCATGTAGTTGACATCGTATTTGTGGCAAAGCCACCATTCTTAATTTTTTCATACATGTCACTCTTGATTCATTGCACATCCCGGTACACCGCCGGAGGCACACATATAGAGTCATATTTTGTTCTAGTATCGAGTTGTAATTTTTGAGTTGTAAGTAAATAGAAGTGTGATGATCTTCATTATTAGAGCATTCTCCCATGTGAGGAAATAAATAAATAAATAAAAGAGAGAAAGGCCAAATAAAAAAAGAGAGAAGGCCCAAAAAAATGAGAGAAAAAGAGAGAAGGGACAATGGAGAAATCCTTTTCTGAGCCCGGGCTCATCTACACCCGTGTTGAATAAAAAATCAAAACAAATACTAGAAAAATTCAAAAAATTCCGATTTTTTTCCAATAGTAGACAATTTGATGCGTGAGGTCCGCCCTAATTTCCAAATCATTTGGACAACTGAGCAACTCTCGGCAAAAAAGAAAAAATCAGGGTTTGTAAAACAGTTTACTGTTCATGTACTGTTTTGACCCAATTTGTCTTTTTTGCTGAGATCTAGTCAGATGTCCAAATGAGCTAAAATTTGGAGAGAACCTCACGCAATAAATTGTCTACCATGGGAAAAAATTGGTATTTTTTGAATTTTTATACTATTTTTCTGAATTTTTTTCTGACCAGGTGCAGATGAGCCAGGGCACCGAATCGCTGCACTTGAATGCTACTATCCTTTTTTCACACTTGTGCTTCAAAGTAGCACCATGATCTTCATGATAGAGAGTCTCTTATTTTGTCACTTTCATTTACTAGTGGGAATTTTTCATTATAGAACTTGGCTTGTATATTCCAATAATGGGCTTCCTGAAAATGCCCTAGGTCTTCGTGAGCAAGCAAGTTGGATGCACACCCACTTAGTTTCTTTTGTTGAGCTTTCATATATTTATAGCTCTAGTGCATCCGTTGCATGGCAATCCCTACTCACTCACATCGATATCTATTGATGGGCATCTCCATAGCCCATTGATACGCCTAGTTGATGTGAGACCATCTTCCTCCTTTTTGTCTTCTCCACAACCACCATTCTGTTCCACCTATAGTGCTATGTCCATGGCTCGCGCTCATGTATTGCGTGAAAGTTGAAAAAGTTTGAGAATACTAAAGTATGAGACAATTGCTTGGCTTGTCATCGGGGTTGTGCATGATTTGAGCATTTTGTGTGACGAATATGGAGCATAGCCAAACTATATGATTTTGTAGGGATGAACTTTCTTTGGCCATGTTTTTTTAGAAGACATGATTACTTTGTTAGTATGCTCGAAGTATTATTATTTTTATGTCAACATTAAACTTTTATCTTGAATCTTTCGGATCTGAACATTCATGCCACAATAAAGAAAATTACATTGATAGTTATGTTAGGTAGCATTCCACATCAAAAATTCTGTTTTTATCATTTACCTACTCGAGGACAAGCAGGAATTAAGCTTGGGGATGCTTGATACGTCTCCAACTTATCTATAATTTTTTGTTGTTCCATGCTATTATATTATCTGTTTTGGATGTTTTATATGCATTATTATGCTATTTTATATTATTTTTGCGACTAACTTATTAACCTAGAGCCCAGTGCTAGTTTCTTTTTTTTGCCTATTTTAGTGTTTCGCGGAAAAGGAAAATCAAACGGAATCCAAACGGAATGAAACCTTTGCGATGATTTTTCTTGGACCGAAAGCAAACCAGAAGACTTGGAGTTGAAGTCTGGAACGCCACGAGGCGGCCACGAGGCAGGAGGGCGCGCCCAGGGGGTAGGCGTGCCCCCCACCCTCGTGGGCCCCTCGTAGCTCCACCGACGTACTTCTTCCGCCTATATATACTCTTATACCCTAAAAACATCAGGGGGAGCCACGAAACCACTTTTCCACCGCTGCAACCTTCTGTACCCGTGAGATCCCATCTTGGGGCCTTTTCCGGTGATCTGCCGGAGGGGGAATCGATCATGGAGGGCTTCTACATCAACACCATGGCCTCTCCGATGAAGCGTGAGTAGTTTACCACAGCCCTTCGGGTCCATAGTTATTAGCTAGATGGCTTCTTCTCTCTCTTTGATTCTCAATACAAAGTTCTCCTCGATGTTCTTGGAGATCTATTCGATGTAATACTCTTTTGCGGCGTGTTTGCCGAGATCCGATGAATTATGGATTTATGAACAAGATTATCTATGAATATTATTTGGTTCTTCTCTGAATTCTTATATGCATGATTTGATATCTTTGCAAGTCTCTTTGAATTATCGGTTTAGTTTGGCCTACTAGATTGATCTTTCTTGCTATGGGAGAAGTAGTTAGCTTTGGGTTCAATCTTGCGGTTTCCTTTCCCGGTGACAGTAGGGGCAGCAAGACACGTATTGTATTGTTGCCATCGAGGATAAAAAGATGGGGTTTATATCATATTGCTTGGGTTCATCCCTCTACATCATGTCATCTTGCCTAATGCGTTACTCCGTTCTTATGAACTTAGTACTCTAGATGCATGCCGGATAGCGGTCGATGTGTGGAGTAATAGTAGTAGATCCAGAATCGTTTCGGTCTACTTGACACGGACGTGATGCCTATATTCATGATCATTGCCTTATATAACTTCATAACTATGCGCTCTTCTATCAATTGCTCGGCAGTAATTTGTTCACCCACCGTAATACATGCTATCTTGAGAGAAGCCACTAGTGAAACCTATGGCCCCCGGGTCTCTTTCTTATTATATTGCATCTCTTTTATTTACATCGCATCTCATTTACTATTTTGCAATCTTTACTTTCCAATCTATACAACAAAAATACCAAAAATATTTACTGTACTATCTTTATTAGATCTCACTTTTGCGAGTGGCCGTGAAGGGATTGACAACCCCTTTATCGCGTTGGTTGCAAGATTCTTGATTGTTTGTGCAGGTACTAGGTGACTTTTGCGTTGTCTCCTACTGGATTGATACCTTGGTTCTCAAAAACTGAGGGAAATACTTACGCTACTTTGCTGCATCACCCTTTCCTCTTCAAGGGAAAACCAACGCATGCTCAAGAGGTAGCACTACTTTGAAGCACAAGTGTGGAAAAAGGATAGTAGCATTGCCCCTTCTCTCTTTTCTCTCATTTTTATTTTTTCTCTTTTTTCTTTTTGGTGGGCTTCTTTTGCCTCTTTTTTTTGTGCTTCTTTGGCCTCTTTATTTTTCATAAAGTCCGAAGACTCATCCCAGCTTGTGAGGGAATCATAGCTTCCATCATCCTTTCCTCACATGGGACAATGCTCTAATAATGATGATCACCACACTTTTATTTATTTACAACTCAAGAATTACAACTCGAAACTTAGAACAAAATGGAACGATGGAAGTTGCATGGCAATATATCCCGGAATGGCTATGGAAATTCCATAATAGGTAGGTAAGGTGGCTGTTTTGAGGAAGGGTATATGGTGGGTTTAATGCACCGGCAAGAATTGCGCGGTACTAAAGAGGCTGGCAAAGGTGGAAGGGTGAGAGTGTGTATAATCCGTGGACTCAGCATTAGTCATAAAGAACTCACATACATATTGCAAAAGTCTATTAGCTATTGAAACAAAGTACTTCACGCATTCTCCTAGGGGAAGGGTTGGTAGGAGTTAACTGTCGCGCGATCCCGACCTCCACACAAAGGATAACAATCAATCAATAAATCATGCTCCAACTTCATCACGTAACGGTTCACCATACGTGCATGCTATGGGAATCACAAACTTTAACACAAGTATTTCTACCAATCCACAATTACTCACTAGCATGACTCTAATATCATCATCTTTATATCTCAAAACAATCATAAGGAATCAAACTTCTCATAGTATTCAATGCACTTTATATGAAAGTTTTTATTATATCCCTCTTGGATGCCCATCCTATTAGGACTAAATTCACAACCTAAGAAAATTACCATGCTGTTTAGAGATACTCTCAAAATAATATAAGTGAAGCAAGAGAGTTCAAAAATTTCTATAAAATAAAGGCCCCGCCGTGCTCTAAAAAGGTATAAGTGAAGCACTAGAGCAAAATTGCCTAGCTCAAAAGATATAAGTGAAGCACATAGAGTATTCTAATAAATCACGATTCATGTGTGTCCCTCTCAAAAGGTGTTTAAAGCAAGGATGTTGTGACAAAATAAAAGCAAAGACTCATATCATACAAGACGCTCCAAGCAAAACACATATCATGTGGTGAATAAAAATATAGCCTCAAGTAAATTTACCGATAGACGAAAACGAAAGAGGGGATGCCTTTCGGGGCATCCCCAAGCTTAGGCTCTTGGTTGTCCTTGAATATTACCTTGGGGTGCCTTAGTAATCCCCAAGCTTAGGCTCTTGCCACTCCTTATTCCATAGTCCATCAAATCTTTACCCAAAACTTGAAAACTTCACAACACAAAACTCAACAGAAAAACTCATGAGATCCGTTAGTATAAGAAAATAAATCACGGATGTTGGTACTGTTGTAAACTCATTCTTTATTTATATTGGTGTAATATCTACTGTATTCCAACTTCTCCATGGCTCATACCCCCCGATACTACCCATAGATTCATCAAAATAAGCAAACAACACATAGAAAACAGAATCTGTCAAAAACAGAACAGTTTGTAGTAATCAGGAAACTTCGTATACTTGTTTAACTCCAAAAATTCTGAAAAATTAGGACAACCTGGGTAATTCGTATATCAATCTTGTGTAAACAATTCAGATCAAAATCACGCTTTTGTGAATTATGAAAATTATTTTACTGGGCACAAAAGTTTCTATTTTTCAACAAGATCAAATCAACTATCACCGTAAGCCATCCCAAAGGTCTTACTTGGCACAAACACTAACTAAAACACCAAAACACAATTACTACAGAGGTAATAATGTTTACTTTATTCAAGAACAGCAGCAAAATAAAAAACACAAAAATAAAATTGGGTTGCCTCCCAACAAGCGCTATTGTTTAACGCCCTTAGCTAGGCATAAAAACATAGATCTAGGTGTTGTCATCTTTGGTATGCAATCCATAAGTAGCTCTCATAATAGATTCATATGGCAACTTAATTTTATTTCTAGGAAAGTGTTCCATGCCCTTCCTTAACAGAAATTGAAATCTAATGTTTCCTTCCTTCATATCAATAATTGCACCAATCGTTCTAAGGAAAGGTCTACCAAGAATAATAGGACATGTAGGATTGCAATCTATATCAAGAACAATGAAATCTACGGGCCCATAATTCCTATTTGCAACAATAAGAACATCATTAATCCTTCCCATAGGTTTCTTAATAGTGGAATCCGCAAGATGCAAATTTAAAGAACAATCATCAAATTCACGGAAACCTAACACATCACATAAAGTTTTTGGAATCGTGAAAACGCTAGCACCCAAATCACACAAAGCATGGCACTCATAATCTTTAATCTTAATCTTAATAGTAGGTTCCCACTCATCATAAAGTTTTCTATGAATAAAAACTTCCAATTCAAGCTTTTCTTCAAAAGATTTCATCATAGCATCAACGATATGTTTAGTAAAAGTCTTATTTTGATTATAAGAATGAGGAGAATTCAACATGGATTGCAACAAGGAAATACAATCTATCAAAGAACAATTATCATAATTAAAATCCTTGAAATCCAAAAGAGTGGGTTCACTGCTACTTAAAGTTTTGACCTCTCCAATCCCACTTTTATCAATTTTTGCATCAAGATCTATAAACTCCAAATTATTGGGACGCCTTTTAACTAAAGTTGACTCATCTCCAGTCCCATATTTATCAAGATTTATATTAGAAAACAAAGATTCAACAGGAGTCACATCAATCACTTTAAGATCTTCATCTTTATTTTCACAAAAACTAGAAGAACACGCTTTTACAAACCAAAGCATTAGCACGCATCTTAGCGGTTCTTTCTTTGCACTCATCAATGGAAATTCTCATAGCTTTCAGGGATTCATTAATATCATGCTTGGGTGGAATAGATCTAATTTCAAAGAATCAATCTCAAGAGAAATTCTATCCACGTTCCTAGCCAAATCATCAATCTTAAGCATTTTTTCTTCAACCAAAGCATTGAAATTCTTTTTGCGAACTAATAAATTCTTTAAAATTGTTCTCAAGATCAGAGGGCATATTATTATAATTTCCATAAGAGTTGTTGTAGGAATTACCATAATTATTAGAGGAATTACAAGGAAACGGCCTGGGATTAAAATTACCTCTATACGCGTTATTACCAAAATTGTTCCTACCAACTTTCACATCCATAGATTAATTATTATTCTCAATCAAAGTAGACAAAGGCATATCATTACGATCAACAGGAGCACTCTTACTAGCAAACAATTTCATAAGTACATCCATCTTTCCACTCAAAACATTAATCTCTTCAATCGCATGCACTTTTTTACTAGTAGAAGATCTTTCGGTATGCCATTGAGAATAATTAACCATAATATTATCTAGGAGTTTAGTAGCTTCTCCTAAAGTAATTTCCATAAAAGTACCTCCCGCAGCCGAATCTAAAAGTTTTCTAGAAGCAAAATTCAATCCGGCATAAAAAATTGTATGATCATCCACATATTTAAACCATGACTAGGGCAATTTCGTATCATCAATTTCATCCTCTCACAAGATTGTGCAACAAGTTCATGATCAAGTTGCTTAAAATTCATAATATCGTTCCTAAGGGAGATGATCTTAGCGGGAGGAAAATACTTGGAAATAAAAACATCTTTGCACCGATTCCATGAATCAATACTATTTTTAGGCAAAGATGAAAACCAAGTTTTAGCACGATCTCGTAGTGAGAACGGAAATAGCTTCAATTTAACAATATCATTATCCACGTCTTTCTTCTTTTGCATATCGCACAACTCAACAAAATTATTTAGATGGGATGCGGCATCTTCACTAGGAAGGCCGGAAAATTGATTTTTCATAACAAGATTCAGCAAAGTGGCATTAATTTCATAAGATGCAACACTAGTGGCGGGAGCAATCGGAGTACTAATAAAATCATTATTAATAGTATTGGAAAAATCGCACAACTTGGTAGTCTCTTGAGACATCGTGACAAAGCAAGCAATCTAACACACGAGCAAATAAAAAGCAAGCGAAAAGACGAACGGGAGAAGGGCGAATCAAAAGGCAAATCTTTTTGTATTTTTCTGAAAACATTTTAGAAGAGTGGGAGAGAAAAACGAGAGGCAAATGGCAAATAATGTAATGCAAGAGATGAGAGTTTATGGTGGGTACTTGGTAGGCTTCACGTAGATCTCCCCGGCAACGGCGCCAGAAATTCTTCCTGCTACTTCTTGAGCTTGTGTTGGTTTTTCTCTTGAAGAGGAAAGGGTGATGAAGCACAGTAGAGATAAGTATTTCCCTTAATTAAGAACCAAGGTATCAATCCAGTAGGAGAAACGCGCAAGTCCCCAATAGATGCACCTACACAAACAATCAAACACTTGCACCCAACGCAATAAAGGGGTTATCAATGCCTTCACGGTCACTTTCAAAGGTGAGATCTGATAGAGATAGATAAAACTAAATAAAAGATAACTAAATATTTTTTGGTTTTTTGGTTTATAGATCTGAAAATAAAAGATTGCAAAATAGTAGATCGGAAACAAATATGATGAAAAATAGACCCGGGTGAAGGAAATATGCCCTAGAGGCAATAAAGTTATTATTTATTTCCTTATTTCATGATAAATTTTTATTATTCATGCTAGAATTGTATTAACTGGAAACTTAGTACATGTGTGAATACATAGACAAACAGAGTGTCACTAGTATGCATCTACTTGACTAGCTCGTTAATCAAAGATGGTTAAGTTTCCTAGCCATAGACATGAGTTGTCATTTGATCAACAGGCTAGACTTCTAGGGTTTAGCCATTACGGTCTCGTGGTAGATCAACTCTTGTAACACTCATATTCATCAAGATCAATCAAGCAGGAAGTAGGGTATTACCTCCATAGAGAGGGCCCGAACCTGGGTAAACATCGTGTCCCCCGTCTCCTGTTACCATCAATCCTAGACGCACAGTTCGGGACCCCCTACCCGAGATCCGCCGGTTTTGACACCGACATTGGTCCTTTCATTAAGAGTTCCACTGTGCCGTCGACGAAAGGATTCGATGGCCCCTTCGATCGTCAGTAATGACGCCGTCCAGGGAGAAACCTTCCTCCCCGGACAAATCTTTGTGTTCGGCGGCTTCGTACTGCGGGCCAACTCTCTTGGCCGTCTGGAGCAGGTCGATAGCTACACCCCTGGCCATCAGGTCAGATTTGGAAGCTTGAACTACGTCGTGGATATCCGCGGAGACTCGATCTTCGATGGATTTGAGACCGCGGCGATCGCTCCCCTTCTCTCCGATGAACATGACTTAAATCTGTCATCAGGGCACACCCAAGAGATGGATCCTGTTACTGCAACGGCCTCAATACCGAAGCAGATCATCCCCTCCGAGGCCATAAAGTACGCAGTGTTGGAGCCGCACACGGACTCGACATCCTGCAATGCCTGCGTCGACGGAACTCCGGACTTGCCTCCGGCTTCACGTTCCAGCTGGATCGGTTATCGATTTTCGAATTTAGCGCCGCAGACATCTTCCAGCATTTGCCTTTGGGTGACGTGCTAAATTCTTTGAAGAACTTGTCCTTGGAGGAAGACTCGCAGCCAAACTATGTTCGGTTCGAGCTAGAGGCGGACGATGAGGAATTTTGCTTCCCACCCGCCACCCACTTCATAGCCACCGTCGATGACTTAACCGACGTGCTCGACTATGGCTCCAAAGACATCGACGGCATGGACGACGATGCCGACAGGGAGCAAGGCCAAGACCCGCCATTCACTGGACGTTGGACGGCCACCTCTTCGTACAATGTGTACATGGTCGATACACCTGAAGGATCTTGCGACGACAAAGAAGAGACGGATAAGAACAACCCTCTAAGACGCAGTCCAAGCGCCGGCGTCCCAAATGCCGTTCTAAGCCTTGTCGCTCAAAGGATGGCAACACTGGCACCAGAGAAAATAGTACTCCAGGCGATGCCGAAAACAATCAAGACCCTGTCGGCGCTGCATCCGAATAGGAGGAACATGACAACATGCAAGACAACCCTGATGAACAGGCCATAGAAGATAACTCGGAGGACGATAGTTACCATCCGCCCTCCGAAGAGGAGACAAGCCTCGGCAACGAAGATTTCATCGTGCCCGAGGACCCTCTAGAGCAGGAACGCTTTAAGCTTCAACTCATAGCCACTGCAAGGAGCCTGAAAAAGAAGCAGCAGCAGCTTCAAGCTGAACAAGACCTGCTCGTCGACAGATGGACTGACGTCCTGACAGCGGAAGAATACGGCCTCAAGCGCCCAGCCAAGAGCTACCTGAAACGTAGACTGCTACCTCAATTTGATGAGGAAGCACCGGAACACATATCTCCCTCGCATAATGAGGAGAGACCACCGCGTGGTCGAGACAGGGCGGCCGACCGGCCACCCCGCGGCCGGGACAAAGCGGCAACTCAGGCCGAACAGCAGCCTGCCCCACCGCCTCATAAAAATAGAGACGGAAGAGTTTGGGGTCACACATACGACCTCCAGCAAATCCTGGACGATAGAACAGGACACACAAGATCGATTTACGGATCGCGAGGGCGTGCCTCGAGGCACGAGGAAGGCCACCTATTCGGACGTGATAAATCTAACCACGCCCGGGCCGAACATCGCAGACGGACTCCATCAGAACTACGCCACGACGCGGCCCGATATAGAGGCGCCGCACACCCTCTCTGCTTCAAGGATGAAGTACTGGATCACGAATTCCCCGAGGGGTTCAAGCCCGTCAATATGGAATCATACGACGGCACAACGGATCCAGCAGTATGGATCGAGGACTTTATCCTCCATATCCACATGGCTCGAGGAGATGATCTCCACGCCATTAAATACCTCCCACTAAAGCTCAAAGGGCCAGCTCGGCACTGGCTTAACAGTCTGCCTGAAAATTTCATCGGCAGCTGGGAGGACTTGGAAGAGGCTTTCCTCGACAACTTCCAAGGAACCTATGTCCGGCCACCAGACGCCGATGACTTAAGCCACATAGTTCAACAACCTGGAGAATCAGCCAGAAAATTCTGGACTAGATTCCTAACCAAAAAGAACCAGATCGTTGACTGTCCGGACGCGGAGGCCTTAGCAGCCTTCAAGCACAGCATCCGCGACGAATGGCTAGCACGCTACCTCGGCCAAGAAAAGCCGAAGTCTATGGCAACCCTCACGGCACTCATGACCCGCTTTTGCGCGGGAGAGGACAGTTGGCTGGCCCGTAGTAACAACACAGCCAGCGAGACAGGCCCCTCTGAGGCCAAGAATAGCACTGGCAAGCTCCAGCGCAATAGGCACAAATGCCGAAGCAATGATAACAACACTGATGACACCACAGTCAACGCCGGATTCAGAGGCTCCAAGTCCGGCCAACGGAAGAAGCCCTACAAAAGAAACAATGAAGGACCTTCCAGCCTAGACCGCATACTCGACCATCCGTGCCAAATACACGGCACCCCGGATAAGCAATCCAATCATACCAACAGGGATTGTTGGGTTTTCAAGCAGGCTGGCAAGTTAAATGCCGAAAACAAAGAAAAGGGATCACAAAGTGAGGACAAGGACGAAGAGCCCCGGCAGCCGAACACTGGAGGGCAGAAGAAATTTCCCCCTCAAGTCAAAATGGTGAACATGATATATGCCACACACATCCCCAAAAGGGAGCGTAAGCGTGCACTCAGGGACGTCTATGCGGTAGAGCCAGTCGCCCCAAAATTCAATCCATGGTCGTCATTCCCGATCACCTTCGATCGACGAGACCACCCAACTAGCATCCGCCACGGCGGTTCAGCCGCACTAGTCCTGGACCCAATTATTGACGGGTTTCACCTAACACGAGTCCTGATGGACGGTGGTAGCAGCCTTAACCTGCTCTATCAAGACACGGTGCGGAAGATGGGCATTGACCCCTCATGAATCAAACCAACAAAGACTACCTTCAAAGGAGTCATACCAGGCGTTGAGGCCCGCTGTACGGGCTCAATCACGCTGGAAGTGGTCTTCGGCTCTTCGGACAATTTCCGAAGTGAGGAGTTAATCTTCGACATCGCCCCATTCCGCAGCGGCTACCACGCACTGCTCGGACGAACAACGTTTGCTAGATTCAACGCAGTGCCACACTACGCTTATCTCAAGCTCAAGATGCCCAGCCGACGCGGCGTCATAACAGACAATGGCAACACGGAACGCTCCCTCCGAACAGAGGAGCACACCGCCGCCCTAGCAGCAGAGGTACAGAGCGGCCTTCTCAAGCAGCACCGTAGTGCGGCTGCCGAGCCCCTGGACACCATCAAGAAGTCCCGAACTACACTGCAACAGGACAGCAAGGCTCGTCAAGAGCTCGACTAGCAATTTGGCCTCCGTCCCAGTCCCGAGGAGGTAGTGGCATTCATACCACGTGTACATAATTACGCACTCGAAATCCCATGGACGTCGGCGGAGGCACAAGCTAACCCGGGATCTACAGTTCGGCTAGACCAACCCCGAACACACTTTTTCCTTTCCGTTTCAGGTTCCATTTCTCGCGAGCCTGGTCATCAACCCCTTCGATGGATCGGCATACAAAGGGGGCATGCAGCATAGGTGCGTAGGGAAACCTCCATACGTTCTTCTTGACGGTATTTTTTACTTATTTCTCAGGACCCGCACACTGCCTCTTCTTGATCCCGGCATGTTAAATAGCCCGGGTGCTTATCGCACTATTTGTATAAGATATGCCTTGACGTATCCATTCAGTTATAATAAAAATGATTTGCGGCCCAGTTTCTGTGGTTTTCGCTTCTTACTTCATTTTATTTTGATCTGCTTATCAGCTACATCGGTACTCTTTTGTACGTTTCATATTCGCCAGGGGCTGCTTATCGCCCCATAACACGGCAACAAAGTCCGAACACTTCTTGTATAAAAGTTCGGCACCCCGAAATTTAGCATTATATGCATTGGCTCCGAATCATGTCTTTGGTCAATAGTTGGGTTGCCCGGCTCCTGTGCTTGCTACCCTACGTTCCACTCTATCGGCTAGGGTAGTAAAGGGAGAACTACTGCGATTGTGCCCTGGCCTTGACCGGATGAGCACCTCAGTAGAGAAAGCCGAAAACTGACTGTCACGATACGGCGAGAGCCGGTCAGCTATTCGAGGGTTACAAAATCGTTGGAGATTTTTTTTTCGCGTCAGGCGAAGGATCGGCACTTCCCGATCAGATGCTGGCAGCACCCTGGCTTGGACCAGGGGCTGCGCACTTGCTTAATTATAAAAATCCTATGGCTAAGTGAGGGCGTTTAAGCCGTATAGTCGGATTGCCTTGTTCGCTGCGCTAAACAACTCCTTCAAGGACCATATAATTGGATCAAGATTGTTTAGATCCCATCCCGAACACCTCCGTACTAATTACGTGAGGGCAGAAGCCGACGACTAGCCAACCCTCAGATTGCATATAACATGGCCGCACAGGAGGAAACAATTTAAAGCATAACGAAATTACATTACAAAACAAGCTTTGTCTTCATAATACAAGGCAAAGGATAACATGAATGTATTCATTCAAGAATAATGTCCTTCGAACATTGAGCTGCCACAAGTCGAGACCCTTCTAGGACATCCGCAAAATACTTTTCGGGTGTGCGGTGCTCCTTGCCCTCTGGCGGCCCGCTGGCCACTTCAACAGCGGTCATCTTCGCCCACCACATCTTGCAGCGAGCGAAGGCCATACGGGCACCTTCAATACATACAGAGCGCTTGATAACGTCCAGCCGCGGACAGGCTTCCACTAGCCGCCTCACAAGTCCGAAGTAGCTGTCGGGCATAGCTTCGGCTGGCCATAGCCGGATTGTTAAATCCTTCATGGCTAGTTCGGCCACCCTGTGCACCTCCACCACCAGCTGCTTCAGCTGATCGGTGAAGGACACGGGATGCTCTGGCGTCGCATACTGCGTCCAGAATAACTTCCCCGTCGAACCTCCTCCTTCGGCTTGGTAGAACTCTACAGCGTTTGATACGCTACGTGGCAAATCCGCAAAAGCCCCTGGGGAACTCCGAACCCGGGTTAGTAAAAGGTATTGCTTCTCCGCATACTTGCTTTGCATCTTAAAAGCCTTACCCGCCGTGATCTTCCTAGCCTCCTGGATCTGCTGGAGGGCGGCCCGGGCCTCATTCCGTGCGGTCTCCGCGCTCTGACGAGCCTTGGAGTTCGGCCTTTTGAGCCGATGCATCATTCTCCAAGATCTCACATTTTTTCACCGCGTCTTGGAGCTCCTGGTGGACCTCCTTGACTCGGGCCTCGAGCTTTTTTCGAGCGGCTTGCTGCTCGACGGCTTCCCCTCGGCTTCGGCCAAAGCCTTTTTTAGGGCCTCCACCTCGGTTGCGGCTCCTGCACACATTTTGACATTACGGTCAGTATGCAACGCTTGTTCTTTCCGAACACACAACAAGACGATACCGACCTTGCTTCTCTTGAAGCCGCATTGTAACCTCGCCGAGCTCGTTCTCGGTCCGCTCCAGCCTCTGCTTCAGTTCAAAAATTTCGGCAGCATGTGAGGTTGCGGCCAACAGCGACGCCTGCTCATGCACACATATCACGTTAGTCTCCTACACTAGAGGATTGATCCTCTGTCCGGTTCCTCTTGCCGAGCACCGGACAGTGTCTCAGGGGCTACGGACTACAGGGTTTTTTTTCTCTTTCTATGTCACTTACATCGAAACCTGTCAATAGGTTGCTGCAGGCTTCGTTCAGTCCACTCTTGGCAGACTGAACCTTCTCGATCACCGTGCCCATAAGGACACGATGCTCTTCCATAACGGAGGCGCCTCGTAGCGCCTCCATCAGATAATCTGGCGCCCCTGGATGGGCAGGGACCACCGGCGAAAGCGGTGCACCCCCCTCCTTCAAAGGGGGCTGCCCGCCCGACTCCAGGGCCATATGGGCCTCCGGAATCATATTCGGCTGAGGGCCAAGCTGGATGCGGCCCTCTTCGCCAGTCTCCATGGGGATCATCCCCTCCATATGTCCGACAGTGGAGGCTTCGCCTCGTGGCGCCTCCCGGACAGCGTCCTGGGTTCCTCCCTGGTTCGGATCGGCCCTCCGGGACAGCACTTCGTTGTCGTCCCCGGCCCCGGGGGAATAAGCGGGCGGTAGCGACTGGCTCGCCATCTCCGACGGAGCCAACGAACTTCCAGACAAGGATCGCTGGATCAGGTCGCGGGCCGGACTGCAATGGTACGGTTAACCACATCAAGATAATGGAGAGAAAGGGCTAGATGTGTGCATAAGTAAGCCATGTCACTTACGACGCGGCCTGGGGCTTAGTGCGGGGGCGTCGTTCCGGACTGCTGTCAACGTCCCACGCGGTGTTAACCGCGGGAACGCCCTTCCCCTTTTTGGGCGCCTCCGCCTCCAGATGCGCCGGAGCCGCCCTCTTCTTCTTCCTCTCCTCGGGGGGAGGATTGTTTTCTTCCTCCTCCTCCTCTTCCCTGTCATTCTCCTCAGGGACATAAGAATGAGTCTCGTCGTCCTCGGACGCCACGTCCGAAGTACCCTTACGATGGAGGCCGCTCTAGACGCGGGATGACTGGTTCTTCAGGCAGCGGAGCCGGACACTGGATCCGCTTTGCCCTCTCCATCCAGTCCTGAAAGAGCAATAACAAAGGCTCAGACATCATCCTTGAAATGATTAGGTTGAGGACTCGTTTGAAACAACATACCTTGCTGGCGGGGTGTGTACAATCGTGACCACGGTCCGAATCCGTGGCCGGAGGTTTCTCATTGCCCTTGAAGAGCAATTTCCATGCGCCCTCGTGCATAGTCTCGAAGAGCCTCACCAGGGTCCAGTGCTTCTTTGGATTGAACTCCCACAGCGGGCGGCTTCGGTGCTGGCATGGAAGGATCCGGCGAACTAACATCACCTGGATCACATCAACGAGCTTGACGCTCTTGGTTACCATGCTCTGAACACGCGTCTGCAACGCTATCAGCTCATTAGGAGAACACTAGTCCGGACTCTTCTCGACCCAAGAGGTGAGTCGCACAGGAGCGCCGGAGCGGAATTCGGCAGCCGCGGCCCAGGTGGTGCCGCGCGGTTCTGTGACGTAGAACCACTGCTTCTTCCACTCCTTCACTGTATCTACAAAGGTGCCTTTGGGCCAAGAGACGTTGGACAATTTACTCACCATTGCCCCTCCGCACTCCGCGTGCTGACCATCTACCACCTTCGGCTTCACATTGAAGACTTTGAGCCACAGTCCGAAGTGGGGGTGGATGCGGAGGAAGGCCTCGCATACGATGATAAACGCCAAAATGTTGAGGAAGGAATTCGGGGACAGATCATGGAAATCTACCCCGTAATAATACATTAGCCCGCGGACGAAGGGGTGAAGTGGAAACCCTAGCCCGCGGAAGAAATGGGGGATGAATACCACCCTCTCACAGGGCTCCGGCGTGGGGACGATCTGTCCCTCGGCCGGCAGACGGTGGGCGATCTCCTTCGCCAAATATCCGGCAGCCCGGAGCTCAGCAATGTCCTCCTCTGTGACGGAGGAGACCATCCACTTGCCCTGATCACCGGATCCGGACATGGTTGCTGGGGTGGAAAGGAAATTGGAACTTGGGCGCTGGAGCTCGAGATCGGGAAGGCGGAGACAAAGAGAAAGCGTGAGAAGAGGAAGAGGGGATCCTTATCCTCTTATAAAGGCAGCAAACATTAAACGTCTCCTCACTCGCCTTAAGATTCGCCTATTCCCAATGGTTGTGCAAGTGGCGCAGTTGGGTTACACATGCCCGCATTAATGAGAATCCCGCAATAAGGGGACATGATCTCTGCTTCGACAAGACGTGCCAATAGCAACCGCATCTCGCAACGTGGGGTGGCAGATGAAAAACAGTTCAAGATTATAACCGGACAGGCGTAGCGTCATAAAAACTGTCAGCAGATTAGACTCGTGCAAATATTATATTCTCTCTCGGTTGTGTGTGGAATGTGTTGCAGGTTCGGATACAATCATCGCATCCGAAGACTATCTTGGAGTTCGGAAGGAGGGGAACCCGCCTTGCAATGCCGAAGACAATCTGCACGCCAGACTCCTCGTCATTGAAGCCGGGTTCAGGGGCTACTGAGGGAGTCCTGGACTAAGGGGTCCTCAGGCGTCCGGCCTGTTACTCATTGGGCCGGACTGATGGGCTGTGAAGACACGAAGACCAAAGACTATACCCGTGTCCGGATTGGACTCTCCTGGGCGTGGAGGGCAAGCTTGGCGACCAATTATGAAGATTCTTTCCTATGTAACCGACTCCATGTAACCCTAGATCCCTCCGGTGTCTATATAAACCGGGGGGCATAGTCCGGATAGGACAGCTTCATTACCATATACTCATAGGCTAGACTTCTAGGGTTTAGCCATTATGATCTCGTGGTAGATCAACTCTTGTAACACTCATATTCATCAAGATCAATCAAGCAGGAAGTAGGGTATTACCTCCATAGAGAGGGCCCGAACCTGGGTAAACATCGTGTCCCCCGTCTCTGTTACCATCAATCCTAGATGCACAGTTCGGGACCCCTACCCGAGATCCACCGGTTTTGACACCGACACCCCCCCCCCATGGCAAGTCCGAATTGGACTAGGGAGGGGGCGGCGCCCCCCTCTCTTTCCTTCTCCCTCTCCTACTCCTTCTCTCTCTCCCCTCTTGGAAAAGGAAGGGGACTCCAACTAGGATTGGGAATCCTAGTTGGACTCCCCCTATAGGCGCGCCCATCCTAGGCCGGCCTCCTCTTCCTCCCTCCTTTATATACGTGGCCAGGGGCACCCCAATAGCACAACAGACAATCTCTTAGCCGTGTGCGGTGCCCCCCTCCACAGTTACACACCTCGGTCATATCGTCGTAGTGCTTAGGCAAAGCCCTGCGCCGGTAACTTCATCATCGCCGTCACCACGCCGTCGTGCTGACGGAACTCTCCCTCGGCCTCAACTGGATCAACAGTTCGAGGGACGTCACCGAGCTGAACGTGTGCTGAACGCGGAGGTGCCGTACGTTCGGTGCTTGGATCGGTTGGATCGTGAAGACGTTCGACTACATCAACCGCGTTACTAAACGCTTCCGCTTTCGGTCTACGAGGGTACATGGACAAACTCTCCCCGCTCGGGTCTATGCTTCTCCTAGATAGATCTTGCGTGGTCGTAGGTAAAATTTTTGAAATACTACGCTCCCCAACATCGGGGGCCATAGGTTTCACTAGAGGCTTCTCTCTTGAAGGCAAATAATACGGTGGGTGAACAAATTACTGTCGAACAATTGATAGAAAATCGCAAAGTTATGACGATATCCAAGGAAATGATTATGCATATAGGCATCACGTCTGTGTCAAGTAGACCGACTCATGCCTGCATCTACTACTATTACTCCACACATCGATCGCTATCCAGCATGCATCTAGTCTAGAGTATTAAGTTCATAAAGAACAGAGTAACGCCTTAAGTAAGATGACATGATGTAGAGGAATAAACTCAAGCAATATGATGAAAACCCCATCTTTTTATCCTCGATGGCAACAATTCAATACATGTCTCGCTACCCCTACTTTGTCACTGGGTGAAATCACGCAAGATTGAACCAAAGGCTAAGCACCTCTCCATTGCAAGAAAAACCAATCTAGTTGGCCACAAGGGACGTGAATATATAGATTGAACCAAAGATTGAACCCAAGTATTTTTGTGGCTCGATCTAGGTGTTTTCATCTTTGGTATCACACAAGATTGAACCAAAGATTGAACCCAGGTATTTTTGTGGCTCGCTCTGAGGGTTTTGGAATATATGTGAATATATAGGACGAAGAGGTAGGTCAGGGGACTCCCGAGGGGGCCACAAGGCAGGGGGCGCCCCCCTAGAGCGCGCCCTTCACCCTTTCCGCCACCTCGTGGGTCTTATGGCTTGGACTCTAAGTCCTTTGGGTGTCTTCTGGTCCAAGAAAAATCATCGTAAAGTTTTATTCCGTTTGGACTCCGTTTGATATTCATTTTCTGTGAAACTCAAAAACAAGGAAGAAATAGAAACTGGCACTGGGCTCTAGGTTAATAAGTTAGTCCCAAAAATAATATAAAATAGCATAATAATGCAATAAAACATCCAAAACAGATAATATAATAGCATGGAACAATCCAAAATTATAGATACGCTGGAGACGTATCAGGCGACCAGGCGGGTGAGTGTCGCGCCTGGGGGTTCCAACTACTAGGAAACTCCCCCCCCCCCCCCCCAGAGCAAAATTAGCGCCGGCAAACCTTCATCCGGTGCAAAAATCGTCCCTGGGGAGGCACAACGGCTGGAGATGCTCTAACAAATTTATATCATTTGATCCATCATGAAAGAACATATTTTATCTATTAGGTATTGCAAATATTGATATTTTATTCCATATAATCTTGGTCAAACATGATGACAAAGCTTGGTTTTCATCCTCAATGGATCAACTTGATTATGAACTGTGGGAGCTCTGTCAGATACACTGTTAGATATAATTCTGTGGAGTGAAAGATCTATTCCTACTAGAGGTATGCGTTAAGGTGATCCACTGTCCCCTTATTTGATTTTGCTTTGTGCTAAAGGTTTATCAAGCTTGTTGTTGCATGAAGAAGAAGTTGGTTGCATTGATGGGATTAAGGTGTGAAGAAATGCACCGTCGGTTTCACACCTTTAAGGGAAAGACTCAATTCATCACAACAAAGATAGAGAGGGAAGAAACACCATATGATCCAACTATATTAGCAAAGCTCATGGTACATCAAGATCGTGACCAATCAAGATCACAAGAGAGAGAAGAGATCAAACACATAGCTACTGCTACATACCCTCAACCCCGAGGGTGAACTACTTCCTCCTCGTCATGCAGACCACCGGGATGATGAAGAAGGCCTCCAGATGAGATCGCTTTGGTACAGAGGCTTGGGGCGGTGACGTGAAAGTTTTAGATTTCTTTCTGGAGTTTCTATATTTATAGGATTTTTCAGCATTGGATTCACGTCAGGGGGAGCCCAGAGGGACCCTAGACTTCGTCTGGTCCTCCTCTGAAGCTTCGTGGGTCTCTTCTTATCCATAAAAAATCACCGTAAAATTTCGTGCCATTTCTACCCTCCTCCGAAGCTTCGTGGGTCTCTTCTTATCCACAAAAAATTGCCGAAAACAGGAATTGGCACTGTGCACTAGGTTAATAAGTTAGTCCACAAAAATCATATGAAAGTGCACCAAAACCATATAAAATTATATAAACATGGCATGAATACTTCATAAATTATAGATACGTTGTAGATGTATCACGGATCCACTGGTCGGCACCGAGAACCAGCCGCTGCGGTACTTGCTCATCACGGTGTGCGGAGGAGGGTGAGGAGATGGGGATGGCCATCGCGCCCGACCTACTTAAATAGCTGAGGCAGGCAGATCAATATTGCATGAATGCGGTGCAATGACTGGAGTAGGTTTCTTGGTCGTCGGGTTGGTGTGAAAGCCAGCGCAGTCAGCCCTCCGGTCACACATGTCTGCCCGACATCAATGCGGGTAGGCGGCCGTCCGGTCACATCCACTCCGACCGGCATAAACACGCGACGAGGTTTATAGAGCGGAAGATGCGGGAAGGGTTTTTGGTGCGCCGTGTAGTCCGGCGCAAACGTTGGCACGAGTCCAGACACCCACAAACCTCCCTGGGTTTGGTATTGGTTTGTGAGATTTTAGACGTCCGGACACGTCCTAGGAGGTTTGAGGGACGACATTGAATGGCAAAAAAAATGACCAGACAAGGTTGTCCGGACGTTTAGGGGAGGTTTGGTGATTCGCGTTGGAGTTGCCCTAATATACTCAACATGGTTTTATATTTTTACCACTCCAAGTTATATACAGTCAACGCTAAAATAACATGTACAATAAAATATCTCAAGCAACTATACATGAAAGAGCATGGAATGTTTTTGGCAGGAGCTTTACTTTTCGGTAAAAAGAAGAGAATTGACGAGTTTATAAGGAAAGTTGGCCGAAACCTGATACATCCGTGACACGTGTACGTGCCAAGAAGAGGTTTTATTGAGTTTCATTACAAGTGTTTTTCCTTCCCTCTCAAAGGCGACTAGGACCCCTAGATCTCCACCAGCGAGTTCATGGATTTGGTTCCCCTCTACTTGCCACTCTGGCAACCAATGGCGGGGAGGGGAATATGGTGCCCCGGCTCCGGTTAATACATAAGTTAGGGTTTTAGTTCTTGTTGTGATGGCGCTCAAACGGATGGCGTCGCTTCTTCTTCGATGCAGTCTTCCTGGTTTTGATCCTCCTCAATTTCGTCCGTCGGGACGAATTAGATCGGAGTGTTGGCGTAGATTCTTGCCAGTTTCTCAAGGCGATGAGGTTAGAGTTTCTCGTTGTGCGTATGTGACCACGAGATTTGGTGTCAGATTCTTCTGATCGATTCAAAGGTTCAACCACGACAATCCCGGCTCCAGGGCGCTAGTCCGTAGGGGCGCGTGCACGAAGACTTTCCGGATGTCATCAAGAAGGACATACCAACTCTGGTATGGGAGTGACGAACGATGACTTGTCAGCGGCTCGTTTTGACAACGGCAATTGTCGTTCAATGGTACATAGCTCTCAATGTAATATTTATTATGTTTGGGATGCTTTATATTTCCGGTGAACCTTTTGTAAATATTTGAAAAAAAGAGTAAAATGCACATTATCGGACAATAATAATGTTTTATTTGTTTCTTTTCAGTTTTATAAATTACTTATTATATTATTAGGAAAATGCAAAAAGGTGATAAAGCCTGTGCCGCTTAAAAAACAAATTGTTCTACACGAAACAGTTGTAAGAAACTTGGTAAATATTCCTCAAAAAAAACTTGGTAAATAAATAAAGGAAAAAAAGGAAAAGGAAAAGACAAGAATTTTTCCTTGCTGCAGAATACTTACTACTCCCCGTACTCCACGCCGCTCCGGCCCTGACCCCGCCGCCGCCGTCGCCGTCGCCTCCTCACTCTTGACGGCGAGCAGTCGCGTCTCAGCGGCGTGTGCGGGGAGGGCGAGCTCCGGGCATGGCGTGGGCGGCGCTCAGGCCGGTCGCGAAGGCCTGCATCGGCGGCTACCTCATCGGCCTCACCATCTCCGACCGCTACTTCTCGTTCGCCCCCGTCCACGGCGGCTCCATGCGCCCCACCTTCGAGGGCACCACAGGTAATCCCCCCCGTCCACACACACAAGACACAGCCCACCACCGGACCGGACTCCTCGCCGATTTCTGACCGCCGCACGCCGGAGTGACCAGATGGACGCGAGTACGCGCTGGTGAAGCGGAGCCCCCTCTACGACTACTCCCGCGGCGAGGTCGTCATCTTGGCGTAAGAAACCCGTCGATTCCCGTCCGGGTTGCCTGGGCGCTTCCTGAATCCAGATGCTTTCGATACTGAATCTTGATGGTTGCTGCTGTATTTGTGTGTGTGTGCAGGTCGCCGGTGGACCACCAGAGGAAGACGATCAAGAGGCTGATTGGGCTGCCCGGCGACTGGGTCAGCCTCCCGGAGAAGGAGGAGGTCCGGAAGATACCGGAGGGCCACTGCTGGGTCGAAGGGGACAACGGCAGCGTCAGCCGGGACTCGAGAGCCTACGGCCCTGTAAGAAACAAATTCTACCGCTCCCTTGGAAATTTTCACCTAATTCTTTCGCGTCATCTTGATAGACAAAACTGCAATCAAGTATCACCCACAATACGCGGTGTTCATGATTTTCAAGTCCATGCAAAAGCGATTCCTTGCAATGTGTGGTGCTACCAGACCAGTGCTGCTGCTGCTAGCTTAATCGCAGTTTGTGTTTGTGACTGATGCTGGTCAGAAAAACGTGTAACCCAACTCCTCACCCGGGTTTGTTAGAAGATGGAAACTGCCCCATCTACTTGTAGCTTAATTACTTAGCAGTTGACACCAACAGGTCGAATCCCTCTCGGTTTTGGATGAAAGGGGCTTAAGCGTCGACCCAGTTTATTTCTGTGAAACCCAAATAACATAACATCCATTACACTTCAGGCTTAAACATGAAAGCAACCTAAAGATGAAACTCGAGTGTTCCTATCTTGCACTGCCACCTTACCTGTTATATATGCATCATTGTATTACTCTGTTTATATCTTCTGGTTTGATCTAGCTGCAGTTTGTATTGTACTAAATTAAACCCATATTTCTTAGCTCCATTAAATAAGCGCCTAATCGAGCTAAGCAGTGGGAGGGGGCTTGCACTTTTCTTGGTGCTATTTTTGATACTGCTATGGCATCATGTTCATTTGGTTAATGTCACTGTTGATGAACTACAGTCCACCCGCAGTTTGAAATTCATTCAAATCCAGAATGCTGGTTTGCATGCTAGGGCAAATTGCTTTTGTCGCTGATCTTCAAAAATCAGGAAAACGATTGATAGTTTCAGTTGCCGAAAACATATCTGTGCCTATTGATATCAGTAGATGGAGAGTTTATTGCTTGCACGGATCATGTTATTGAAGCCCCTCGTTTGTGCACAGGAGTTGTAATTCTTGACTAACATGATCTATCGTTCCATAATCCACCTTAAGGAATTTTTTGCTGATTCCGCTATATGAGACCCACCTAACTAGGACGCGGAGACGCCTATAATCAGCATATACCAGTGCCCTCCTGACCGTTCCCTATCTGAGATTTTTTCTCCATGCAATCAACCTTGCATAGTCCTGGCAACGATGAAGATGTTGATTCTTGTGTTGTTTGCAGGTGCCGCTCGGTCTGGTGCAGGGGAGGGTGACGCACGTGGTGTGGCCGCCTAGCAAGATGGGCCGTGTCGACAAGAGGGTGCCGTCGGAAGGAAGGGTCATGCCACAGCGCAATCTCTAGCCTCCCTCGGCGGCCCCTTTGTCCCGCAGTTTTGTTGGTTCTCGCAGGAGATTGATTCATCATGTAATAACAAATGCAACATGAACAGACATTGCGCGTTCCAGATGTAGCAGAGCAATAGAGAGTTTCTTCTTGTGTAACATTGCCTATCGGCTGTACAAGGGAAGGGGAAGCAGGCTTTGGTAGGAGGAGCCTGCTAGGCTAGGTAGTAGCTGCAGGCAAAATTTGGGTGGATGGTGATGATGCATTGACGTGTAGCCGCAATATTTTTTACTGAATGAATAATAATGTATAGTTGATACGAAAAGAAAAGATGTCATATATATTGTTTGAATTTTTAGCTGCGCTCGTTTGAGGAGAGCGGCACCGTATATATATGTCGCCAAAATCCTCTAGAATTTGAAACTTTGGCTGGATTTGGTACGTCCATATGTGCAGGTGGCGTAACACCCTCTGCTTTCTCTGAAACCCACACACCCTCTTTCTCCCTCTGTTCAAATTTTCTGGGTGCTCCTCCGCTCCCCTCCTCGCCGTCGATCGCCGCCGATGTATCTGCCTCTGCACACAGGAAGAAGAAGAGGCAATGAACGTCGGGATCAGAAAGACGGGCCTGTTCACGCGGTTGAAGACGCACCAGCAAAGCGGGCTCGCCGGCGCAACCCCAAGTACGACGTGACCCAGTTGATCACCTGCTGAGGCGGCCCGAGAAGCCACGTCGGCGCCGGGCACACTGACAGAACAAAGGTTGTTCTACATTGGCAAAAATCGATGCACATAGTATCACTTGACCCATGATCCCCACAACTCAACACATGTACATCATATAGATCGCCAGAGAAGTACAGTCCTTCTTTTCCAACCATTTCAACTTTTGCTTACACGTGGTCCACATGAATGAAGGAACAAACTGAAGAATTGCAAATGAGGTACAACTACACTTGCCCAACATGGTAGCCAGTGGATTTATTCTGTATGCGTTATATAGCTCCAAGTTAGCCCACTGGCGCTCGCTGCATAGCCTCAGCCTCCTTCCTCAGACCCTCAAACAGCGCCGACGATAAGAGTATCGCTCTCCCGCACTCGGATGAAACAGTCTGAAACAACAGGTGAGTCAGTTTCTGAAACTTCTCCATCTTTAACATATTTTCGTATGAATTTCATAGATATGGGTACGTAATGTCGTACCACGACGAGCTTCCCATTGTTTTCGGGCCTCTTTGCAAGTTCAATCACTGCCACCGTGTTGGCAATTGATGATATCCCCACATGCGAAAATTCCACAAGTTCAGCAACACTTCAATGTAATCTGTGGAGTTTAACATTAGCCAATAATCGCATCAGGAGCCTGTTCTTCATCTTAATTCTTCCTAACCATACATTTTCTTTTGCAAGGGAGCAGTAAATTTGTTTTTGTAGCTTACCAGCAGGCAGGCCCTCTTGCAGCGCCATCTTGACGGCATCCTCACCTTTCACCTGTCAATTACATGCGTGGATTCAGTAAGGACTACAGAATCTATTCTATGAAAAGAAGATAACTCCAGTTTGATTTGATTCCTTGCCTCAAGAACCTTCTCCATTATGTCCATGTCCAAAATGTCTGGCTTGAATCCCACTCCATTTCCAGTTATTTGGTGAAGCCCTGCAGATAGGTTCAGTTAGCAGCATGAGCATAGAAACTAAAAGAAGAAGACTGCATCATTTACAGAAAGCCCGATAGGCTACCTGGCTTGCCACCATTCAGAATATTTGCTTTGCCAGGTTCAACTCCATAGATCTTCGCATTGGGGTTCTTCTCCTTGGGGTACTTGCCGACGCCGGTGACAGTACCACCACTGCCAATCCCCATGACGAAGATGTCAACCTGCCCAAGCCCATATCTCCGGGGCCGGTGGTCTCATATTCAAGGGAAATACGAGGGATTGGCCACTTGACTTTATTGATCAGATGAGGTACTTGGCTCCTCATCATCTGCATATTGCTCTTGACTTGCCAAGGAGGAGCCAAGTACCTCACCTGGAGGTACTTGGCTCCTCATCTGCGTATTGCTCTCGACTTTATTAATTAAAGGATAATCATCTGCGTAATACAATCAGGGATTACATAATAAATACTCCCTCCGCCCCAAAATTCTTGTCTTAGATTTGTCTAGATACGGATGTATCTAATACTAAAATGTGACTTGATACATCCGTATTTAGACAAATCTAAGACAAGAATTTTGGGACGGAAGGAGTAGTCACTAAGAAGCAGCTAGTTAACGGAAATGGCTTCATAGCCCGGAGCAGCGAGTCCAAATTAATGTGGTGCTCACACATCGGAGAAGGTATTTCTCCGGTTGGAGCACCACGCGGGCCTCCTTCGTCGCACGCTTGGACGCACAGGCCATCCGAGACCGGGCATGCACGCTTGGCTGGCATGGCTGCAGTGCGAGGAGCACGTCGTCGGGCACGCCGGTGGCCTGGGGAGATGGAAGCTCGAATCCAGCAGGTGGCGGCGTGACAGAAGCTGAACCTCCCAAACCTCTAAGGCTGGTCGTAATGGCGAGTATCATATACTAGTATCATGCATATGATACTACATCCGTAGTGCATAATATCTTATGTTAGTATCATCAAAATTGCCTAGTTGGCATGCATGATACTCCCATTACAAGATATTCGCAGGTAGAGCAAATAAGACTTGTTCTGTAGAAAAATGATTTGTTCAGAAAGGCATAATTTGCCAGATATAGATGGTTATGAAGATTGGTATCACTTGCTGGTGGTTAATCAGAGGAGCAAGCTGTTTACCTCCACAAAATGTGTCTGCCCCTATGCCCAACTGCTCAAGAGAAACACCAGACATCAGCCAAATGGCAATAGGTGCCAGATAGCAGTTGTTTCTTATGTCAATGTTCGCCTAGCAGCAACAAATGTTCTGCAATTCTCAAAATCACATTTGCAACAAATTGGACAAATGCTAGTTTGCTACAAACACTAAAGTTTGCACAAAACAATACTGGATGGAAAATTAGCACTGAAAGCTTTAGTGTGCACCATGCCAACATATTTATCTACAGGTAATTGCAAGTGGCAACATGCTCCTCATGGTTCCTGAGTTAACTGCCTGCTGCACACTTTCCGAACTGTACAAGGACTAGACAGTCCGTAATTTAGCAAACACGTGTCTGTAACTTCAACCATTTCTAGTGCATGATAACATGAACATTCAAGACTGATGAGCCAGTGCACTTGAAGAGCTCATATCATGTAAGTTTCTCCGAAAATATTATACATTGCATTATGTATTTAACATTTCAACTGTTTGTAGAATTAATTCAGCTATACTAGTACAAAATAAAAAGAAGTGCACACCACCATCTGTTTTATTTCCTTGCAACTAGAAGTAAATGGTTCTCAAGAAATAGTGCCACTAACTGGAACTGGAACTCAAAACATAGTGATGTAATTCTGTATTTTTAAAAGTATAGATAAATTTGATATATGCAGAAACTATAATGTCACAGAAATATCACAACTGGAATTTAATCGTTCCCCCTAGTTTCTGCATGCAGCAGGTAAATGGCAATTTCAACAATAACTTCAACTGAATGGAACAGGAATTCTTTTGTGCAAAACTCTAATGATCAGTACACTAACAAAAATGATAAAAAATGTACCATGAAAAACACGATTTGTCAGACCATGTGAGTTCAGCAGTGAGAATACAATCAGATTGAAAGAACATATTGAGCTCAGTAGCTAACCTCTTGCTTCTACGATGAACCGGACATCTTTGTGGGTCATACTGGAAATTTCAGCATTGATAATTTCGATGGGAGCACCATCAGCTTCAGTAGCACATATACTTTCCCGCGCAAATTCTAGCAGCCGAGGCTGTAGTGGCGGAGTGGGCATCGAATCAATAAGGCAAACAGATTTTATTTCACCTTTGAGAACTGGCTAAAGTACATAATGAACCATACAATCCGTTATTTTACAGGATGAACGACAGATTGCCGGCAAACACTAACAGCATAACGAGAGAAATGACAAGACTTAACAAACTTAGGAGTGACTCGATTCCTTTTACAACTAGTATTGGCCAAGGAGCACGACTGCTTAGAGCTAAAACAGCTGCTCTAAGCAAACAAAGCAGTAGAACAAGAAGTGGACTGAAGAACATTCCCAAAACTGATCCATAACAAGCAGCTAGCTCAGAGGCTTCATGGTCTGCAGCAGAGAGGACAAATCCATCTCGTGCAGGCAAACCTGCGAGATGTAGGCCGTATCGCTGCGGTGGTAGACGATGACCGCCTCTTTTGTGGCAAGGTTGAGCCGAATGAGCCCAACTCTGCCGACATATAGGATGACAGTGCCACTCCTGAGCCCGAACCCCTCGAACTGAACTGAGCTGTGCACGCCCCAGTCCTGCTTGTCTATCAGCACCTGCCGGATCCATCTCGGCGGCGAGCTCGGCTCGCCCTCGACGGGTGGTAACATGGTCCACATTGATATAACCTGGGTCTCCGAGACCACAACCTTGAGCCTCCCGTCCACGGAAGCGGCCAGGAGGAGGCCCCGGTGGCTCATAGAGGCCGTCATTCTGCTGGTGCAGCCCCGCGGCAGATCGATCACGGTGGCCTCCATGGTGTCGACGTCCACGGCGACGATGTACGGCTCCGGGCCGGACAGGTGGCGGCCGGGCGGCAGCGGCTCCGGGTTGCAGAGCCAGTGGACGGTGCGGCCGATGACGAGGGGGTAGGAGTCATGGAACGGCCTGGACTGGCGGCGGGGGAGCGCGGCGCGGACGGGGCCCCAGCGGCCCTCGCGCGAGGAGTAAATCTGGATGCGCAGGCGCTCGTCGGCGACGAGCAGCTCGTAGGCGCGGCCGTTGTCGTCGACGGAGAGCAGCGCGTGCTTGCGGTAGTCGCGGATGGAGACGGAGGGGAGGACGGAGACGGCGCCGGTGAAGCTGTGGCAGACGCGGAGGACGCTGCCGGGGGGCCCCTCCTCGATGGACTGGCCGAAGAGGGGCCGGGGGCGGAGGCGGCGGAGCACGACGAGGCCGTCGCGGGAGGCGACGGGCTCGAAGGCGAGGCTCTCGTTGAAGCGGAGCACGGAGGGCTCGTCGGGGGGCACGGCCTGCAGGACGCGTGCCGGGCGGTCGGCGTCGCTGTCCTCGATCTTGTAGGAGACGCCGCGGAGCAGGGACGGGTCGTAGCCGGAGGTGGCGGTGGCGCGCTGCGCGAGGAGGCGGCGGAAGCCCCGGTCGAGGATGGCGCGGCGCAGCGGCTTGGCGGCCGCCGCGCAGCGCACGACGGAGACGGCGTCGGAGCGCGCCGCGATCTCGAGGAGGAGGTCGACCGGGAGGGTGGCGTCGCAGTCGGCGTCGGCGGAGGCGGATCCGGGGGGGAAGGGGGGAGGGGGAGCGGCGTCGGGGTCCATGGGGGGTGGATCGGGGAGGAGGAGGAGGAGGAGGAGCGGGGTTAGCGCAGTGAGTGAATGAATTGACCTTTTTTTTTCTTAGGGTGTGGTGGAGAGGAGAGGAGGGGAGGGGGGTTACTTTGGAGTGAGTGAGCGGCGGCGCGGGCCTAAGTTTAGGGCCGTCCGTCCGTGCCGGGCTAGGTCAGGTACGTCACGTCACCCACTCCTGCCACGTGCAAGGCCTGCGAGCCGGTTTGTTAGAGTGACGACTTTTTTTTTCTCTCTCTTTCTTTCTGTGTGCGTATGTGTGGCGGATCACCAAAGCGAACTGACCTTTTTTTCCTATTTTAAAAAAGGACAAAGAATGGCGTGCAGATCACCGGAGTTGACGTCCCGGCGCTTCCCTGCTGCATCACGGACCCCTCCTCCTGCTGCATCACGGAACTTGGGCCAGAAAGTAACCAAAACCTAGGAAAATTCGTAGAGGTGCTAGTACTTTTTGTAAAAAAAGAAAAAAAAATGGAACATTTGAAGCATATTGTTCCCAGCTGCTCTTTTGAAACTAAATACTGTTGAGCATCAAGCACTTGTACGGCTTGAATTCAGAATGGTCACGGCCCTTTCATGGCTGGATGAAAATTCCTTATCCGTAAGGCCGAGTACTTTGCAGATGTGCATTTGGCTTCTTACTACAGACTGGATTTCATGGTTGAAGGTTGCAACAGATGAATTTATTTTTATTGCTAGTTTTGAGAAGCAAGATATTTATTACTCGTTCAGCTACACAAAGTTCCTCAGTTCCAAGTTTAGATGCTTGTCGGCTGGACATAGTGACAACTTTTTTTCTTTTTTGTTATCCTAGTGCAAAATATAAGAGCATCCCCCTCAAGGCCTTTTTTTGTCGTCGGCGTCGAAAATTTGGCTCACCCGTGTCCCCAGAAACGCAATTTTCGCCGGCTCTGGCCGATTTTGGCTCCGGCGGATCCAGGCCGAACCCGGCGCGCTGGGGGGAAACAGATTTTGGAGCGAACGGGAATGGGCCCGCCGAGTCAGCGACTCGCCGCCTTCGTCGTCCTCATCGCCTCGGTTCCCGCAGGAATCAATGCCAAGGCTGCCGCGCCGGTCGGCCTTTCATTGATGCCTCACGGGTGGCGCGGTGAAGGCGATGCGACGCGCGTTCCGCCCGCTCCCGCCACGCGGCACCCGGCGGGCGGCTTCTCACCGCCCAACTTCGGCTATAAAAGCCGACCTCCCTGCCGGTGAACGCCACAGTCGCCACTCTCGCCACAACTCGCCACCTCTCGCGCCCATCTTGCCACTGAAGCCCCTCTCTCCCACTCTTCTCCCGCCGACGAGCAATGGTCGAGCGTTACCCAGGCGACGCCGCGGGCGGCGAACCGCTTCGGCCGACACCATCTGCGCGAGGACGAGGCGCAGCGGAACGAGCATGCCGCCGACAGCCACATGCTGTGAACGAGGGCGGCCGCCCCTCCCCTCGTTCCTTCCGCCTCGTCCGGCCGAAGACCGAGCCGGGGTTGCTCCCCGTGAAGAAGGAGCACGAGGACATGGCCGCCGCCGACGAGACCGCCCTCAAGTGGGCGAAGGCGGATTACGTCCGCGAGCAGGTGGAGCGCCAGCACCGGGCCTACGAGGAGATTAAAGCTCGGCGTCGCGGACGCGACAAGGGCGGCATCATCGTCCAACCCCCCCGCACGTCGGTGACCCTGGTCAGGGGTGCAGCAAGGACGGCGGCGGCGACTACACCCGGTTCTACCGGCTCCTCGGCATGTAGAAGGCAGGCAACAGCAGCGGCGTAGTAGGGCTAGGCGTAGTTGTTTTTAAATCATATTTTTTGTTTTTTTTACAAATTTGCATGATTCGCCGAGTTTGTGCCGATTTGAGAGCGGCAACTGGGAACACGTTCGCCCCCACGCCAAAATTAACGCCGGTTCAGCCCCAAGCGGCGCTTTTTGGCCAAACGGCTGGAGATGCTCTAAGAGGTAGCTTCCCGTGGAGAAGTCGAACTGTTGCAACCAATTGCTTTTACACCTAATATTCTCATTCCACAATGCAATGTGTGCCGCTCGCATAAAGTTGAACGAATCTGCAGCAATGCACCAACAATCAGAAGTTGGAAGAGATAGATCCAGCTCCAAATCACGTTACCAGAAACTGTAATAACTGGATTTACATGAAGCCCTGATACAAACACCTACAAATGTGACTAGTGCGAATTACAAAAGGTAACAGGAAAAACACATGGCCGTGCATTTGGTGCGTCTAGGACAAAAAAAGAAAGCAGCAGTTTAAAGCTTAATAGAAGCCACAATAGACAAAAGAACCATTGTGTTCACAGCTCACGCCAAAGGTTATTTACAGATTCAAACACCTTCAAAACTTGGTATGCGTCTTTATTCCTACCAACCAAAGGGGTGATACAGGACCAAAATAGAATCATCAGAAGCTTTCAACAAGTTTACACTGGTCAGGGAAAGTATATTGGCGATTCCCGATTATATTACAGTTCTGAAGCTTTGGGAGAATGGAGGGCCCCTGCAAATTTATTTCTACTCGGAAGACACCGCGCTGTGAGCTATACCCTTATCAAACAACCGAAACGTCGACAGCCTTGTCCGGATTAGTAAACACGTGCCTTCGGCGGGAAAGTCTCGACTTCATCATCCAAGGTGTTCATGTGAACTGGCCTGTATTCTAGTCTAACCTTTTCATCCTCCCAGTACCTACATAAAGATACTGTCAGATTCTTGATATATGAAATGGTGCATTCATTCGACAACAGAACTACTAAAGAGAAGACACTAACCCTAGCGAGTGCTTCATCCACTTGTCGTCATCTCTTGTCTGTGATGAAAAAGAGGAATGCAATGTTACGAAAAGGAAACATGTGGTGCACACACAAGAGAGCTTTAGTAATGAGACAAGCAGCAAACCTTGAAATCTTCACGAGCATGAGCTCCTCTGCTCTCTTGGCGAGCCTCAGCTGAATGCATGGTTATGCATGCATTTATTAGCAGGTTTTCTAATTCTATGGTCTCTATCAAATCCGAATTCCTGCAGAAACCAATGACAATTATTATGCCCAATTAGTAGAAACACAGAAAATAAGCTGAACATAACACCATTTAATGAGAGACTTACCATATGAGACTTCTGTCACTGAGCTTGACATCGTGGAAACTTTTCTGTGCTTCACTAATCAGCTCGCAACCTGACAAGTTCAAAGACCAGTGAAAAGTCATCATTATACAACCTTTCATATACTTTGCTACTGGAGTTTATACTGTATTAATCTAACATGTTCACCCCCTGCTGCCAGATGGCCTCAAGATAATTTACAGTGAACAACAATACAAATAATATGCATGCATACCTTCTGTTAGAGTTTCCTGTGTGCGGAAAACTGCAGCATTATTTTGCATAATACGTTGCATGTTGAGGCGGATCTTCGAAGTTGGCAGTGATCCATTAGCATTTCTCAGCTTGTCCAACCAAGCAATGGTCTTCTCCCCTGCGTCTTTTTCAAGAGGTTTCTGTGTCTCTCCTATAATAAATATGGTGTACCATGGAACGAGAATAAGCTAAGAGTAGTAAAACAACAAACAAAATACCAGTCAACAAGACATGAACTTGCCTGGCTTGGAAATCTCAGCAACCCTATTTGCACAAGCCCTCCCAAATACAACAATGTCAAGAAGTGAATTTGCACCAAGACGGTTTGCACCATGAACAGATGCACAAGCTGCCTCCCCAGCAGCCATCAGACCAGGAATAATTGTGTCTGGGTTATCACCCTTGATATCCACCACCTAATGTGCGAACCAGCAGGACATTGGTTACAACATAGGCATATAATTATAAGAGAGTTCCATAATAGCAGCCATACTGCATACTCAAAGCATACCTGCCCATGATAATTTGTCGGGATACCGCCCATATTATAATGCACAGTCGGCAAAACAGGAATAGGCTCTTTGGTGACATCAACACCAGCAAAAATAGCAGCAGTCTCAGATATACCAGGAAGCCTTTCCTTCAGAACTTCTGGAGGAAGATGATTAAGGTGCAGGTAGAGATGGTCCTTCATTGGTCCTGAGGTTAAAGGATAGAAACAGTAAGTGATGTGAGAACAACCAACAACACCAGACCACCGCCTAAAGCATAATCGCATAAAACAAGAGAACTGAAACATACCTACACCACGTCCTTCTCTAATTTCCATAGTCATAGATCTTGAAACAACATCACGAGATGCAAGATCTTTAGCGGTAGGGGCATATCGTTCCATGAACCTCTCACCTTCGCTGTTCCTAAGAATACCACCTTCGCCCCGGGAACCTGAAAATGAATGATGGCATAGTAATGTAAGAAATTTGGTTGATTGCCTGATATTTCAATGCTGACTGGAGAAATGTGCCATGCAAAAGCTAGAGTTAATACACATGTGATTACAGTAGGATAAAAAAGTTTTAGTTATGTAAAACCTTCAGTTATAAGGCATCCAGCACCGTAAATGCCTGTAGGATGGAACTGCACAAACTCAAGATCCTGCAAATTCAACAGATACATATAACCATATCATCTTGAGAAGTAGCTAAATCAGTTAGATTTAGTTCAGAAGACTGACCTGAAGGGGTAACCCAGCACGTGCAACCATAGCATTGCCATCACCAGTACATGTGTGAGCTGAAGTAGCAGAGAAGTAAGCTCTGCCATAACCCTGTTAAGAAAAAAAAAAGACAGGGATAAGACAGGCAGTAAACTGAAAATGACCAGTTAGTAGTTAAGACAGAGAGATTCTTACTCCTGTTGCTAAAATAGTATTTGTTGAACGGAAACGATGAAGGGTACCATCCTCCATGTTTAGTGCAATTACCCCCTGGCAGGTGCCTGGAAAATAAGTATGCATTAATCAGCAGAGTCCTAAACATGCGGTGCAGAGTCCTAAAGGCAACAATCAAAGACTATTTTTCTTCAGTATGTCTACATTAAATTACTACCACATGAAAGTAGGCAAATCTAGTAGAGGGATACATATCCTGGGTCTTGGATGGTACCAGAACACGACAAACAAATATGTACCTTCTTTGTCCATGATAAGGTCCAGCGCAAAATATTCAACAAAAAACTGAGTATTGTGCTTCATCGCCTGCCCATAAAGTGTGTGTAGCATAGCATGCCCTGTTCTGTCAGCAGCGCATGCACATCGATAGGCCTGACCACCTGAAGATTAAATAGACACATTAAGCACAGATATAAGAAAATATGTGACAGCTGCCTGTTTGCAACCTCAGATTGATGATGGAAGGCAGATTACCTTTTCCAAAATCTAAGCTTTGGCCTCCAAAAGCGCGTTGATAAATTTTTCCATCTTCAGTTCTGGAAAATGGTAATCCATAGTTCTCAAGCTCTATAACAGCCTTTGGTGCTTCTCTACACATATACTGGATAGCATCTTGGTCACCTGGAGATGAATAAGAATATCATGTCAGAGCTTCAAAGTCAAGGGGTCAAAGAAAAAAAAAGTTATGTTGTTCAAACATTGTCATGCATTTCTTAAACTGCTTCTCCGTGTAAACTTACCGAGCCAATCACTTCCCTTGACTGTATCATACATATGCCACCTCCAGTCATCTTCACTCATGTTTCCAAGAGCAGCGTTTATACCTCCCTGCACTCATAGGTGTTAATAGCAAAGAACAAAAACACGTAGAGCATTCTCCAGAAGGCAACAGTGCAGAACTGTAAATCATCATCTAGAGACATACAGCAAAGCCCTTAATCTTTTAGCACTCCTACAAGACTAATACAAATTTGCCCACATGCTTCAGTGAGTTCATATATCGATCCCTTGGTAGTGAGAATGATAGAAAAATCAAAAGTACAGACTACAGATAATTTTAATTAGCTCCCTCAAAAAAAAGATAATTTTAATTAGCAATATAATGAAAAATGGATAGACAAAATAAACTAAATTGCTGGACAGAAAATATAAGAATGCACAAAGTTTACAGATGATCATCCAATTAACAAACTTCATGTGGCAATGTGGCATCGGTCTTAAGTTATACTAGAAGGGTAATAATCAGGCAAATACCACAGTTGTCCCAAGTCCAATGTCTCAACTTCTGAATATACTTTAATACTAGTAAATTGCGGACAGACTCATGACTTCATTCTAGCAGGAAAGGTCGGTAAGAGAAAACATGGAATTCCCAAACTGGATATATTTCCAAAACAGAGAATAACATAGTAAAAAAAACATGGTATTCCCAAACTGATTCCAAAACAGAGAATAACAACCTCAAAGTGGTACAAATACTATTGTGCACAATTCAAGTCTTCAACCAAATCCAGATTTTAATTGGTCAAACTTTGTGTCAAATGATCGTATCGAGGTTTAACTACTAGGCATGCAAGTGTTGTTTCCAATTGATTCCAATTCCGTAACACACTTGCTTGTGTGAGAAATTCTGAATGTACAAGTGATGCCTCCATGGAAGTAGCATATAGATTGATGCAATTTATAGTTCAAGGTCGAGCTAATCTTTCTTCTAAGCATGCTGCTACAGCTACACCACCTAAAAATATGTGCAATGCAAATACAGTATTTCATAGACAAAGAGAACTTCTAGTGGGACAATGGATACTTCATTATCCATCACAACTAACCCGTGTACTGGTCTTGGAAGTACAATGACCTTTCCAGCAAAATAAAGACCCACAAAAGAAAGATAGGTGTTCCTCTCGATTTATTTCTCCTCTCAGGTCTACTATCTAACTCAATGCTAATAAACACTGAGTGTACCCTAAAAAAGCATGGTACGTACAAAAACCATAACATTCACTCAAAACAGAGTACTAGCGTATACCCCCAAAGTGACCGACCGACAAATAAGCCCATGCACAACACGCAATTGCTATTTTCTGTTTTGCAAATGTATTCGCATGAATAAATCTAGTGGCAGCATCAGCAAATCTAACTGAAGCTCCATGGAAGCTAAACAGGTAATCTGATAAAGAAAATATTCTAGTAGTTTGCAGCTTGCATGACACACAGAATACAGCAGCAGTCTGATAAAAATAACACAGGTGATAGAAAAGCAGGCTGTCAATTACCTGCGCTGCCACGGTATGTGACCGCGTGGGGAAGAGCTTGGTGATGCAGGCGGTGTTGAACCCATGCTCCGAGAGCCCAATCGCGGCCCTGAGCCCCGCGCCTCCAGCGCCAACCACGACCGCATCGTAGGTGTGATCCACCACCGTGTAGGACTGCAATTACAGGCACCATACGCTCCAATCAGAACGAGACGCGTTAAATTTCCATCGCAATCTCACCACACACAAATTGCAGAATCGAAAAAAAGCAAAATCAAGCAGCGTCTGATCTGGGAGCGTGTGCTGCGATTCGACCCACAGGCACGACGCTAAATCCTGCTCCAGTCGTCGAACTAGACGATACCGTCACCAAACTATCCCCAGATACTATCTATCCATTTTTTAATAAATAAAACAATACTTCAAACACGACGAGGGGGGGCATCGCCATCACCGCGACCTCGGATCAAGGCATTACGTCACCAGAAGAGCGAAGGAAGGAAAAAAAAGCGGGCGAGGCCTAAGATGCGACGAATCGGGGCGGGGGGAGGAGGCGAGGGGATACCGAGGTGGTGGAGAAGCGCCTGGACGCGGCGGCGGCGGCGGCCTTGGCCTCCCGGAGGCCCCGCGACACGCGGCTGCGCCACATCTCGCAGATCGGGGCGGCCCCTCGCGCGCGCGGGTGTAGGGTTCGGCTGTGGCGCGGGGGCGGGGTGGAGAGAAGCACGGGAGGGGAGGGGGGGAGAAGGAAGGAAGGCGGCTCCGGTGCGCGGCGCGGCGTGGGGTGGGGTGGTGGGGGTGGCCACTTGGCCCTTTCCTTCCGTGCGTTTTTAGGGGTAGGCGGGCGGCTGCGGGATGGACGGGTTTGCCCTCGCGGTCGCCCCGCTTTTAACCATCCTGCCACTGCTGGCGATGGGGTTTTTCTTTCTCTCCCCCAGCTGTCGTGACTTTTCCTCTGCTTCATTTATTCGTTCCTAGTTCGTTCACGCGTTATGAAACTAAGCCGCATAATCGGGATTGGATCCTCAATTTGCCACGCTAAACCGTGGCACACCACAGACGAATCAGCCACCACGCTTCATATTAGCACTAGAAAAGTTTGATGCGATATCTTATGATGGTTGGGCGTGCGGGTGCGTGACGGCATGCAAATGGTTTCCTAGCTTATTTGGCACGCCAGATGTGTGGCTCGACGGCCGAACACGATATACGATTCCCACATGTTTGTTCCTTGTCCATCTTTCTTTCTTTGTTCGCGGGGATATTCCTAGTTCATCTATCTATCTATGCTTTAAGAAACGAATCCATAAATATGAGTGTGGCGCTAGGAGCGTGTGGCGACATTTAACACGTCTCCGCCTCTCTTTTCTTCGTAACATTTTTGTTGAAGGACTCATCTCGGTGACATGACCATAGAGGTATCAATTCATACCAAGTTTTTTGTTTGCGAGGACATTGATAATTTATTGTGTGCTGCAAAGATATGCAGGGAAAATGCTCGGGAGTACCCACGGGCGCAGCTCCCTGAAATCCCGCCCCCGGAACATGCATGGTGATTTGTACCCACTATATTAGTAGTGTTTGTATGGGAGCGGCGGAATGGCTCCCGAGCGCAGATGGTCTGGAAATCTGAGTTGTACAGTTTGTGTTGGGATCTATGCCGATTAACATTTTTGGCACATATACGATATAGAATACAGTGGTGAATACGTTTGAGGTGGGACATGCCTTACTTTAATTCCCCAGATAAAAATATATCTCCGCCCCGCACCCTCTCTCTTTTCTTCCAGGACATGTTTGGTTGTCTTCTCTAATATTTCCTGCATTGCATACAACTCACTGCTGGGCTTTAGGCGCCCATCACTGTTAGGCATTCCTACAGTAGTGGAACCATCGTGACAGTGAAGAATCATGCCTGCAGCCGCCTCACCATCATCCAAAGAAAATAAACCATCAACAGATAACGCGATCTGATCGATCGAAGATGGCGGCCAGCGACGAACAGGGGTTGGAATCCTCACCGGTTGTACCCTGCTTCCATAACTAGCATCTTTCCTTTAATTATCTCCTCAATTGTGTACCTCCTAGCAAGAACGATGGATTTTACATAGCTATCAAGGAACTCCACCGTAATATTAATGGGGGGTACCTCCTTACCGTGAACCAGGTCATTGTGCAGTTGCCAAATTCACCATATTAGCATAATAACGCGGTCACGAACGTCCTTCGAACATCCATGCAAAATGTGTAGGATCGAAAGTATGTCTAGACGGGGGTGATTAGACTACTTGGCCCAAAAAAACTTATCGTTTTCCTAATTTTAGTTGTAGGCAAGTTTTAGCAATTCTACCAAGTCAAGTAACACCCTACACATGCAAGTCTAAGAGTTGAGCAGAGGAAAGTAAAGACTTTGCATATGAATGTAAAGGAGGGATCGAAGAAATTAAACGCAATGAAGACACGGTGATTTTTGGCATGGTTCCGATGATGGTGCTGTCGTATATCCACGTTGATGGAGACTTCAACCATGGCGGGTCACGGCTGCGCGAGTCCACGGAGGACTCCACCCACAAAGGGTCCACGAAGAAGCAACCTTGTCTATTCCACCATGGCTTATGTCCACTAAGGACTAGCCTCACTCGGGGTAGATCTTCACGAAGTAGGCGATCTCCTCATCCTTACAAACTCCTTGGTTCAACTCCACAAGATCTTGGAGGCTCCCAAGTGATGCATAACCAATCTAGGAGACACCACTCTCCGGAAGGTAATATATGGTGTTGTTGATGATGAAATCCTTGCTCTTGTGCTTCAAATAATAGTCTCTTCAACACTCAGTCACTCTCTCATAGATTTGGCTTTGGTAGGAGAAGGATTGGAGTGGAAAGCAACTTGAGGAGGCTAGAAATCAAGGTTCAAATGGTGGGTTTGGAATGACTTGATCTCAACACATGAGTATGTGATTCTCTCACAGAAAATGAATGGTGGGAGTGTAGTTTCGTTCTAATGGCTCTCTTAGAGAGTAGGTGGGGGTGGAGGGGTATAAATAGTCTTCACCCAGAATCCAACCGTTACAAGCCTTTTGATTCAACTCGGTGAGACCGACCTGTGTAAAAGATTTGAACGTTTGGGCTTTCCGATGGGACCGAAGTGAGAATCTCGGTGAGACCGATATGTGATGACCTAAGCGAGACTGCCTTCCGGTAATTCCGACCGCTTCAACTTGCTAATTCCGAAGTGAAGCGACAAGGTTACAGAAACTTGGCCAGTGCAAATCAGTGGGACCGATCGTCATCTCGGTGGGACCGAAACTCTAGGGTTTGGCTGTGGCAATGTATAGGATCAACTTGGTGAGTCCGGATGGGAAGTTTTCGATGGGACCCGGTTGGCTTTTTAGGGTTTGGACAGATATGACTAGGAGAAAGTGGTTGAGGGTATTCGAAGCAATAGCATCAAGCACTTGAGCAATTGAGTTATGATCAAAACCTCATCCCTTTTTAATAGTATTGGCTTTCCTATACACTCAATGTGATCTTGGATCACTTAACCAAAAAATGTGGAGTCTTGAAGCTTTGCCAATCCATGTCCTTAGCATTTTGAGGGGTCCACATTCTCATGTCCATGTCATGCCAATCATTGAACTTTTCTGAAATCTATCTTGAATAAGCAGTAGTTCAATGACATATATGTTGTTATGAATTACCGAAATCACCCGGGGATTAGTTGCGCTTTCAAAATGTTAAGTAGGAAGTTCTTGCTCATCTCAACTAGTTGGTCGTCAGCAGGTAGTTGCCATCTAGTCATCATCCTCTCCCAAATACTCCCGGTGTGGTCACAAGAAATCAATGCATGGAAGCTTTCTCGTCCTCTACACCACATGAGGTGCAGGTCGAACATGCGGACAAGTGCCTAGAAGCATTGCAGGCCATGGTAGCAAGGGCACCTGACACTACACTCCAATCCATGATCTTCAGCTTCTGGGGAACCTTCGACCGCCAGATTAAGTGTTGGAAATATGCCCTAGAGGCAATAATAAAATGGTTGTTATTATATTTCCTGGTTCATGATAATTGTCTATTGTTCATGCTATAATTGTGTTATCCCGAAATCGTAATACATGTGTGAATACATAGACCACAACATGTCCCTAGTGAGCCTCTAGTTGACTAGCTCGTTGATCAACAGATAGTCATGGTTTCCTGACTATGGACATTGGATGTCATTGATAACGGGATCACATCATTAGGAGAATGATGTGATGGACAAGACCCAATCCTAAGCATAACACAAAGATCATGTAGTTCGTTTGCTAGAGCTTTTCCAAATGTCAAGTATCATTTCCTTAGACCATGAGATTGTGCAACTCCCCGATACCGTAGGAGTGCTTTGGGTGTGCCAAACGTCACAACGTAACTGGGTGGCTATAAAGGTACACCACGGGTATCTCCGAAAGTGTCTGTTGGGTTGGCACGAATCGAGACTGGGATTTGTCACTCCGTATGACGGAGAGGTATCTCTGGGCCCACTCGGTAATGCATCATCATAATGAGCTCAATGTGACCAAGTGTCTGGTCACGGGATCATGCATTACGGTACGAGTAAAGTGACTTGCCGGTAATGAGATTGAACAAGGTATTGGGATACCGACGATCGAATCTCGGGCAAGTAACGTACCGATTGACAAAGGGAATTGTATACGGGATTGATTGAATCCTCGACATCGTGGTTCATCCGATGAGATCATCGTGGAACATGTGGGAGCCGACATGGGTATCCAGATCCCGCTGTTGGTTATTGACCGGAGAGTCGTCTCGGTCATGTCTGCATGTCTCCCGAACCCGTAGGGTCTACACACTTAAGGTTCGGTGACGCTAGGGTTGTAGAGATACTAGTATGCGGTAACCCGAAAGTTGTTCGGAGTCCCGGATGAGATCTCGGACGTCACGAGGAGTTCCAAAATGGTCCGGAGGTGAAGAATTGTATATAGGAAGTCCAGTTTCGGCCATCGGGAAAGTTTCGGGGGTCACCGGTATTGTACCGGGACCACCGGAAGGGTCCCGGGGGTCCATCGGGTGGGGCCACCTATCCCGGAGGGCCCCATGGGCTGAAGTGGGGAAGGGAGCCAGCCCCTGGTGGGCTGGTACGCCCCCCTTGGGCCTCCCCTGCACCTAGGGTTCGAAACCCTAGGGGTGGGGGGCGCCCCACCTGACTTGGGGGGCAAGTTTCCCCCCTTGGCCGCCGCCCCCCTGTAGATGGGATCTCCAGGGCCGGCGCCCCCCCAGGGGGCCTATATAAAGGGTGAGGAGGGAGGGCAGCCGTACCACAGCCCCTGGCGCCTCCCTCTCCCTCCCGTGACACCTCTCCCTCTCGCTGAGCTTGGCAAAGCCCTGCCGAGATCCCCGCTACTTCCACCACCACACCGTCGTGCTGCTGGATCTCCATCAACCTCTCATTCCCCCTTGCTGGATCAAGAAGGAGGATACGTCGCTGCTCCGTACGTGTGTTGAACGCGGAGGTGCCGTCCGTTCGGCGCTCGGTCATCGGTGATTTGGATCACGACGAGTACGACTCCATCAACCCCGTTCACTTGAACGCTTCCGCTCGTGATCTACAAGGGTATGTAGATGCACTCATCTCTCTCGTTGCTAGATGACTCCATAGATTGATCTTGGTGATGCGTAGAAAATTTTAAATTTCTGCTACGATCCCCAACAGTGGCATCATGAGCTAGGTCTATGCGTAGTTTCTATGCACGAGTAGAACACAAACTTGTTGTGGGCGTAGATGTTGTCAATTTTCTTGCCACTACTAGTCTTATCTTGTTTCGGCGGCATTGTGGGATGAAGCGGCCCGGACCGACCTTACACGTACGCTTACGTGAGACAGGTTCCACCGACTGACATGCACTAGTTGCATAAGGTGGCTAGCGGGTGTCTGTCTCTCCCACTTTAGTCGGAACGGATTCGATGAAAAGGGTCCTTATGAAGGGTAAATAGAAATTGGCATATCACGTTGTGGTTTTGGCGTAGGTAAGAAACGTTCTTGCTAAGAAACCTATAGCAGCCACGTAAAAACTTGCAACAACAATTAGAGGACGTCTAACTTGTTTTTGCAGCATATGCCGTGTGATGTGATATGGCCAAAAGGATGTGATGAATGATATATGTGATGTATGAGATTGATCATGTTCTTGTAATAGGAATCACGACTTGCATGTCGATGAGTATGACAACCGGCAGGAGCCATAGGAGTTGTCTTTATTTTTTGTATGACCTGCGTGTCATTGAATAACGCCATGTAAATTACTTTACTTTATTGCTAAACACGTTAGCCATAGAAGTAGAAGTAATCGTTGGCGTGACAACTTCATGAAGACATGATGATGGAGATCATGATGATGGAGATCATGGTGTCATGCCGGTGACGTAGATGATCATGGCGCCCCGAAGATGGAGATCAAAGGAGCAAAATGATATTGGCCATATCATGTCACTATTTGATTGCATGTGATGTTTATCATGTTTTACATCTTATTTGCTTAGAACGACGGTAGCTTAAATAAGATGACCCCTCACTAAAATTTCAAGAAAAGTGTTCTCCCTAACTGTGCACCGTTGCGAAGGTTCGTTGTTTCGAAGCACCATGTGATGATAGGGTGTGATAGATTCTAACGTTCGAATACAACGGGTGTTGACGAGCCTAGCATGTACAGACATGGCCTCGGAACACATGCGAAACACTTAGGTTGACTTGACGAGCCTAGCATGTATAGACATGGCCTCGGAACACGGAAGACCGAAAGGTCGAGCATGAGTCGTATAGAAGATACGATCAACATGAAGATGTTCACCGATGTTGACTAGTCCGTCTCACGTGATGATCGGACACGGCCTAGTTGACTCGGATCATGTTTCACTTAGATGACTAGAGGGATGTCTATCTGAGTGGAAGTTCATTGAATAATTTGATTAGATGAACTTAATTATCATGAACTTAGTCTAAAATCTTTACAATATGTCTTGTAGATCAAATGGCCCACGCTAATGTTGCCCTCAACTTCAACGCGTTCCTAGAGAAAACCAAGCTGAAAGACGATGGCAGCAACTATACGGACTGGGTCCGGAACCTGAGGATCATCCTCATAGCTGCCAAGAAAGATTATGTCCTAGAAGCACCACTAGGTGATGCACCAATCCCAGAGAACCAAGGCGTTATGAACGCTTGGCAATCACGTGCTGATGATTACTCCCTCGTTCAGTGCGGCATGCTTTACAGCTTAGAACCGGGGCTCCAAAAGCGTTTTGAGCAACACGGAGCATATGAGATGTTCGAAGAGCTGAAAATGGTTTTCCAAGCTCATGCCCGGGTCGAGAGATATGAAGTCTCCGACAAGTTCTTCAGTTGTAAGATGGAGGAAAATAGTTCTGTCAGTGAGCACATACTCAGAATGTCTGGGTTACACAACCGCTTGACTCAGCTGGGAGTTAATCTCCCGAATGACGTGATCATTGACAGAATCCTTCAGTCGCTTCCACCGAGCTACAAGAGCTTTGTGATGAACTTCAATATGCAGGGGATGGAATAGACCATTCCTGAGGTATATTCAATGCTGAAATCAGCGGAGGTGGAAATCAAAAAGGAACATCAAGTGTTGATGGTGAATAAAACCACTAAGTTCAAGAAAGGCAAGGGTAAGAAGAACTTCAAGAAGGACGGCAAGGGAGTTGCCGCGCCCGGTAAGCCAGTTGCCGGGAAGAAGCCAAAGAATGGACCCAAGCCTGAGACTGAGTGCTTTTATTGCAAGGGAAGTGGTCACTGGAAGCGGAACTGCCCCAAATACTTAGCGGACAAGAAGGCCGGCAACACCAAAGGTATATGTGATATACATGTAATTGATGTGTACCTTACCAGTGTTGGGAATCGTAGCATAATTTAAAATTTTCCTACGCTCACCAAGATGCATCTATGGAGTCTACTAGCAACGAGGGGAAAGGAGTGCATCTACATACCATTGTAGATCGCGAGCGGAAGCGTTCCAATGAACGTGGATGACGGAGTCGTACTCGCCGTGATCCAAATCACCGATGACCGAGTGCCGAACGTACGGCACCTCCGCGTTCAACACACGTACGGTGCAGCGACGTCTCCTCCTTCTTGATCCAGCAAGGGGGGAGGAGAGGTTGATGGAGATCCAACAGCACGACGGCGTGGTGGTGGATGTAGCGGGTCTCCGGCAGGGCTTCGCCAAGCTTCTGCGAGAGAGAGAGAGGTGTTGCAGGGGAGGAGGGAGGCGCCCAAGGCTTAGATCTGCTGCCCTCCCTTCCCCCCACTATATATAGGGCCAAGGGAGAGGGGGGGCGCAGCCTTGCCCCTTCCTCCAAGGAAGGGTGCGGCCAGGGGGGAGTCCTTCCCCCCCAAGGCACCTCGGAGGTGCCTTCCCCCTTTAGGACTCTCCCTTTTTTCTTATCTCTTGCGCATGGGCCTCTTGGGGCTGGTGCCCTTGGCCCATATAGGCCAAGGCGCACCCCTTACAGCCCATGTGCCCCCCCGGGGCTGGTGGACCCCCTTGGTGGACCCCCGGACCCCTTTCGGCACTCCCGGTACAATACCGATAAAGCGCGAAACCTTTCCGGCGACCAAAATAAGACTTCCCATATATAAATCTTTGCCTCCGGACCATTCCGGAACCTCTCGTGACGTCCGGGATCTCATCTGGGACTCCGAACAACTTTCGGGTTTCCGCATACATATATCTCTACAACCCTAGCGTCACCGGACCTTAAGTGTGTAGACCCTACGGGTTCGGGAGACATGCAGACATGACCGAGACGCCTCTCCGGTCAATAACCAACAGCGGGATCTGGATACCCATGTTGGCTCCCACATGTTCCATGATGATATCATCGGATGAACCACGGTGTCGAGGATTCAATCAATCCGTATGCAATTCCCTTTGTCAATCGGTATGTTACTTGCCCGAGATTCGATCGTCGGTATCCCAATACCTTGTTCAATCTCGTTACCGGCAAGTCTCTTTACTCGTACCGCAATGCATGATCCCATGACTAACGCCTTAGTCACATTGAGCTCATTTATGATGATGCATTACCGAGTGGGCCCAGAGATACCTCTCCGTCACACGGAGTGACAAATCCCGGTCTCGATCCGTGCCAACCCAACAGACACTTTCGGAGATACCCGTAATGCACCTTTATAGTCACCCGGTTACGTTGTGACGTTTGGCACACCCAAAGCACTCCTACGGTATCCGGGAGTTGCACGATCTCATGGTCTAAGGAAAAGATACTTGACATTGGAAAAGCTCTAGCAAACGAAACTACACGATCTTTTATGCTATGCTTAAGTTGGGTCTTGTCCATCACATCATTCTCCTAATGATGTGATCCCGTTATCAATGACATCCAATGTCCATAGTCAGGAAACCATGACTATCTGTTGATCAACGAGCTAGTCAACTAGAGGCTTACTAGGGACAGGTTGTGGTCTATGTATTCACACATGTATTACGATTTCCGGACAATACAATTATAGCATGAATAATAGACAATTACCATGAACAAAGAAATATAATAATAACCATTTATTATTGCCTCTAGGGCATATTTCCAACAACCAGTACTCGTAGTAGCTCCTGGGTATTTGATACCGGTGCGGTTACTCATATTTGTAACTCAAAACAGGAGCTGCGGAATAAGCGGAGACTGGCGAAGGACGAGGTGACGATGCGCGTCGGGAATGGTTCCAAGGTCGATGTGATCGCCGTCGGCACGCTACCTCTGCATTTACCTACGGGATTAGTTTTAAACCTCAATAATTGTTATTTAGTGCCAGCTTTGAGCATGAACATTGTATCTGGATCTCGTTTAATGCGAGATGGCTACTCATTTAAATCCGAGAATAATGGTTGTTCTATTTATATGAGAGATATGTTTTATGGTCATGCCCCGCTCGTCAATGGTTTATTCTTAATGAATCTCGAACATGATGTTACACATATTCATAGTGTGAATACCAAAAGATGTAAAATTGATAACGATAGTCCCAAATACTTGTGGCACTGCCGCCTTGGTCACATTGGTGTCAAGCGCATGAAGAAGCTCCATGCTGATGGACTTTTGGAGTCTCTTTATTACGAATCATTTGACACGTGCCCATGCCTCATGGGTAAGATGACCAAGACTCCGTTCTCCGGAACAATGGAGCGAGCAACCAACTTATTGGAAATCATACATACTGATGTGTGCGGTCCAATGAGTGTTGAGGCTCGCGGTGGCTATCGTTATGTTCTCACTCTCACTGATGACTTGAGTAGATATGGGTATGTCTACCTAATGAAACACAAGTCTGAGACCTTTGAAAAGTTCAAGGAATTTCAGAGTGAGGTTGAGAATCAACGTGACAGAAAAATAAAGTTCTTACGATCAGATCGTGGAGGGGAATATTTGAGTCACGAATTTGGCACACACTTAAGGAAATGTGGAATAGTTTCACAACTCACGCCGCCTGGAACACCTCAGCGAAATGGTGTGTCCGAACGTCGTAATCGTACTCTATTGGATATGGTGCGATCTATGATGTCTCTAACCGATCTACCGCTCTCATTTTGGGGCTATGCTTTAGAGACTACCGCATTCACTTTAAATAGGGCTCCGTCGAAATCCGTTGAGACGACACCGTATGAATTATGGTTTGGGAAGAAACCTAAGCTGTCGTTTCTAAAAGTTTGGGGATGCGATGCTTATGTCAAGAAACTTCAACCTGAAAAGCTCGAACCCAAGTCGGAAAAATGCGTCTTCATAGGATACCCTAAGGAAACCATTGGGTATACCTTCTACCTCAGATCCGAAGGCAAGATCTTTATTGCCAAGAACGGGTCCTTTCTGGAGAAAGAGTTTCTCTCGAAAGAAGTAAGTGGGAGGAAAGTGGAACTTGATGAAGTACTACCTCTTGAACCGGTAAGTAGCGCAGCTCAGGAAGATGTTCCTGTGGTGCCTGCACTGACTAGAGAGGAAGCTAATGATGATGATCAAAGTACTTCGGATCAAGTTACTACTGAACTTTGTAGGTCCACAAGGACACGTTCCGCGCCAGAGTGGTACGGCAACCCTGTCTTGGAAATCATGTTGTTAGACAACGGTGAACCTTCGAACTATGAAGAAGCAATGGCGGGCCCAGATTCCGACAAATGGCTAGAAGCCATGAAATCCGAGATAGGATCCATGTATGAAAACAAAGTGTGGACTTTGACTGACTTGCCTGATGATCGGCGAGCCATAGAAAACAAATGGATCTTTAAGAAGAAGACGGACGTGGATGGTAATGTTACCATCTATAAAGCTCGACTTGTCGCTAAGGGTTATCGACAAGTTCAAGGGGTTGACTACGATGAGACTTTCTCACCCGTAGCGAAGCTGAAGTCCGTCCGAATCATGTTAGCAATTGTCGCATTCTATGATTATGAGATATGGCAAATGGACGTCAAAACGGCATTCCTTAACAGCTTTCTTAAGGAAGAATTGTATATGATGCTGCCGGAAGGTTTTGTCGATCCTAAGAATGCTAACAAGGTGTGCAAGCTCCAGCGCTCCATCTGTGGGCTGGTGCAAGCATCTCGGAGTTGGAACATTCGATTTGATGAGATGATCAAAGCGTTTGGGTTTACACAGACTTATGGAGAAGCCTGTGTTTACAAGAAAGTGAGTGGGAGCTCTGTAGCATTTCTCATATTATATGTGGATGACATACTATTGATGGGAAATGATATAGAATTCTTGAAAGTATAAAGGCCTACTTGAACAAGTGTTTTTCAATGAAGGACCTTGGAGAAGCTGCTTATATATTAGGCATCAAGATCTATAGAGATAGATCAAGACGCCTCATTGGTCTTTCACAAAGTACGTACCTTGACAAGATATTGAAGAAGTTCAATATGGATCAGTCCAAGAAGGGGTTCTTGCCTGTATTGCAAGGTGTGCAATTGAGCACGGCTCAATGCCCGACCACGGCAGAAGATAGAGAAAAGATGAGTGTCATCCCCTATGCCTCGGCCATAGGGTCTATTATCTATGCCATGCTGTGTACCAGACCTGATGTAAACCTTGCCGTAAGTTTGGTAGGAAGGTACCACAGTAATCCCGGCATGGAACACTGGACAACGGTCAAGAATATCTTGAAGTACCTGAAGAGGACTAAGGATATGTTTCTTGTTTATGGAGGTGACGAAGAGCTCGTCGTAAGGGGTTACGTCGACGCTAGCTTCGACACAGATCTGGATGACTCTAAGTCACAAACCGGATACGTGTATATTTTGAATGGTGGGGCAGTAAGCTGGTGCAGTTGCAAGCAAAGCGTTGTGGCGGGATCTACATGTGAAGCGGAATACATGGCGGCCTCAGAGGCAGCACAAGAAGCAATCTGGGTGAAGGAGTTCATTACCGACCTAGGGGTGATTCCCAATGCGTCAGGCCCGATGACTCTCTTCTGTGACAACACTGGAGCTATTGCCCTTGCCAAGGAGCCCAGGTTTCACAGGAAGACCAGGCATATCAAGCGTCGCTTCAACTCCATTCGTGAAAGTGTTCAAAATGGAGACATAGATATTTGTAAAGTACATACGGACCTGAATGTAGCAGATCCGTTGACTAAACCTCTCCCTAGAGCAAAACATGATCAACACCAGAACTCTATGGGTGTTCAATTCATCACAATGTAACTAGATTATTGACTCTAGTGCAAGTGGGAGACTGTTGGAGATATGCCCTAGAGGCAATAATAAAATGGTTGTTATTATATTTCCTGGTTCATGATAATTGTCTATTGTTCATGCTATAATTGTGTTATCCCGAAATCATAATACATGTGTGAATACATAGACCACAACATGTCCCTAGTGAGCCTCTAGTTGACTAGCTCGTTGATCAACAGATAGTCATGGTTTCCTGACTATGGACATTGGATGTCATTGATAACGGGATCACATCATAGGAGAATGATGTGATGGACAAGACCCAATCCTAAGCATAGCACAAAGATCGTGTAGTTCGTTTGCTAGAGCTTTTCCAAATGTCAAGTATCATTTCCTTAGACCATGAGATTGTGCAACTCCCGGATACCATAGGAGTGCTTTGGGTGTGCCAAACGTCACAACGTAACTGGGTGGCTATAAAGGTGCACTACGGGTATCTCCGAAAGTGTCTATTGGGTTGGCACGAACCGAGACTGGGATTTGTCACTCCGTATGACGGAGAGGTATCTCTGGGCCCACTCGGTAATGCATCATCATAATGAGCTCAATGTGTCCAAGTGTTTGGTCACGGGATCATGCATTACGGTACGAGTAAAGTGACTTGACGGTAACGAGATTGAACAAGGTATTGGGATACCGACGATCGAATCTCGGGCAAGTAACGTACCGATTGACAAAGGGAATTGTATACGGGATTGATTGAATCCTCGGCATCGTGGTTCATCCGATGAGATCATCGTGGAACATGTGGGAGCCAACATGGGTATCCAGATCCCGCTGTTGGTTATTGACCGGAGAGTCGTCTCGGTCATGTCTGCATGTCTCCCGAACCCGGAAGGTAATATATGGTGTTGTTGATGATGATGAAATCCTTGCTCTTGTGCTTCAAATAATAGTCTCTTCAACACTCAGTCACTCTCTCATAGATTTGGCTTTGGTAGGAGAAGGATTGGAGTGGAAAGCAACTTGAGGAGGCTAGAAATCAAGGTTCAAATGGTGGGTTTGGAATGACTTGATCTCAACACATGAGTATGTGATTCTCTCACAGAAAATGAATGGTGGGAGTGTAGTTTCGTTCTAATGGCTCTCTTAGAGAGTAGGTGGGGGTGGAGGGGTATAAATAGTCTTCACCCAGAATCCAACCGTTACAAGCCTTTTGATTCAACTCGGTGAGACCGACCTGTGTAAAAGATTTGAACGTTTGGGCTTTCCGATGGGACCGAAGTGAGAATCTCGGTGAGACCGATATGTGATGACCTAAGCGAGACTGCCTTCCGGTAATTCCGACCGCTTCAACTTGCTAATTCCGAAGTGAAGCGACAAGGTTACAGAAACTTGGCCAGTGCAAATCAGTGGGACCGATCGTCATCTCGGTGGGACCGAAACTCTAGGGTTTGGCTGTGGCAATGTATAGGATCAACTTGGTGAGTCCGGATGGGAAGTTTTCGATGGGACCCGGTTGGCTTTTTAGGGTTTGGACAGATATGACTAGGAGAAAGTGGTTGAGGGTATTCGAAGCAATAGCATCAAGCACTTGAGCAATTGAGTTATGATCAAAACCTCATCCCTTTTTAATAGTATTGGCTTTCCTATACACTCAATGTGATCTTGGATCACTTAACCAAAAAATGTGGAGTCTTGAAGCTTTGCCAATCCATGTCCTTAGCATTTTGAGGGGTCCACATTCTCATGTCCATGTCATGCCAATCATTGAACTTTTCTGAAATCTATCTTGAATAAGCAGTAGTTCAATGACATATATGTTGTTATGAATTACCGAAATCACCCGGGGATTAGTTGCGCTTTCAAAATGTTAAGTAGGAAGTTCTTGCTCATCTCAACTAGTTGGTCGTCAGCAGGTAGTTGCCATCTAGTCATCATCCTCTCCCAAATACTCCCGGTGTGGTCACAAGAAATCAATGCATGGAAGCTTTCTCGTCCTCTACACCACATGAGGTGCAGGTCGAACATGCGGACAAGTGCCTAGAAGCATTGCAGGCCATGGTAGCAAGGGCACCTGACACTACACTCCAAGCCATGATCTTCAGCTTCTGGGGAACCTTCGACCGCCAGATTAAGTGTTGGAAATATGCCCTAGAGGCAATAATAAAATGGTTGTTATTATATTTCCTGGTTCATGATAATTGTCTATTGTTCATGCTATAATTGTGTTATCCCGAAATCGTAATACATGTGTGAATACATAGACCACAACATGTCCCTAGTGAGCCTCTAGTTGACTAGCTCGTTGATCAACAGATAGTCATGGTTTCCTGACTATGGACATTGGATGTCATTGATAACGGGATCACATCATTAGGAGAATGATGTGATGGACAAGACCCAATCCTAAGCATAGCACAAAGATCATGTAGTTCGTTTGCTAGAGCTTTTCCAAATGTCAAGTATCATTTCCTTAGACCATGAGATTGTGCAACTCCCCGATACCGTAGGAGTGCTTTGGGTGTGCCAAACGTCACAACGTAACTGGTGTTGGGGAACGTAGCAGAAATTCAAAATTTTCTACGCATCACCAAGATCAATCTATGGAGTAATCTAGCAACGAGGGGAAGGGGAGTGAATCTACATACCCTTGTAGATCGCGATGCGGAAGCGTTGCAAGAACGCGGATGAGGGAGTCGTACTCGTAGCGATTCAGATCGCGGTTGATTCCGATCTAAGCACCGAAAGAACGGTGCCTCCGCGTTCAACACACGTGCAGCCCGGTGACGTCTCCCATGCCTTGATCCAGCAAGGAGAGAGGGAGAGGTTGGGGAAGACTCCATCCAGCAGCAACACGACGGCATGGTGGTGGTGGAGGAGCGTGGCAATCCCGCAGGGCTTCGCCAAGCACCGCGGGAGAGGAGGAGGAGGGAGAGGGGTAGGGCTGCACCGAAAGAGAGACGTTCTCATGTCTGTATGGCAGCCCAAACCTCAAGTATATATAGGGGGGAAGGGGGCTGCGCCCCCTTTAGGGTTTCCACCCCCAAGAGGAGGCGGCCAGCCCTAGATCCCATCAAGGGGGGTGGCCAAGGGGAGGAGAGGGGGAGGCGCCCCACTAGATGGGCCCTAAGGCCCATCTGGACCTAGGGTTTGCCCCCTCCCACTCTTCCCATGCGCCTGGGCCTTGGTGGGGGGGCGCACCAGCCCACCTGGGGCTGGTCCCCTCCCACACTTGGCCCACGCAGCCTTCTGGGGCTGGTGGCCCCACTTGGTGGACCCCCGGGACCCTCCCGGTGGTCCCGGTACATTACCGATTTCACCCGAAACTTTTCCGGTGACCAAAACAGGACTTCCCATATATAAATCTTTACCTCCGGACCATTCCGGAACTCCTCGTGACGTCCGGGATCTCATCCGGGACTCCGAACAACATTCGTAACCACGTACATGCTTTCCCTATAACCCTAGCGTCATCGAACCTTAAGCGTGTAGACCCTACGGGTTCGGGAACCATGCAGACATGACCGAGACGTTCTCCGGTCAATAACCAACAGCGGGATCTGGATACCCATGTTGGCTCCCACATGTTCCACGATGATCTCATCGGATGAACCACGATGTCGGGGATTCAATCAATCCCGTATGCAATTCCCTTTGTCCATCGGTATGTTACTTGCCCGAGATTCGATCGTCGGTATTCCCGATACCTTGTTCAATCTCGTTACCGGCAAGTCTCTTTACTCGTTCCGTAACTCACATCATCCCGTGATCAACTCCTTGGTCACATTGTGCACATTATGATGATGTCCTACCGAGTGGGCCCAGAGATACCTCTCCGTTTACACGGAGTGACAAATCCCAGTCTCGATTCGTGCCAACCCAACAGACACTTTCGGAGATACCCGTAGTGCACCTTTATAGCCACCCAGTTACGTTGTGACGTTTGGTACACCCAAAGCATTCCTACGGTATCCGGGAGTTGCACAATCTCATGGTCTAAGGAAATGATACTTGACATTAGAAAAGCTCTGAGCAAACGAACTATACGATCTTGTGCTAGGCTTAGGATTGGGTCTTGTCCATCACATCATTCTCCTAATGATGTGATCCCGTTATCAACGACATCCAATGTCCATGGTCAGGAAACCGTAACCATCTATTGATCAACGAGCTAGTCAACTAGAGGCTTACTAGGGACATGGTGTTGTCTATGTATCCACACATGTATCTGAGTTTCCTATCAATACAATTCTAGCATGGATAATAAACGATTATCATGAACAAGGAAATATAATAATAACCTATTTATTATTGCCTCTAGGGCATATTTCCAACAGTCTCCCACTTGCACTAGAGTCAATAATCTAGTTCACATCACCATGTGATTAACACTGACAGGTCACATCACCATGTGACCAACACCCAAGAGTTTACTAGAGTCAACAATCTAGTTCACATCTCTATGTGATTAACACTCAATGAGTTTTGGTTTGATCATGTTATGCTTGTGAGAGAGGTTATTAGTCAACGGGTCTGAACCTTTCAGATCCGTGTGTGCTTTATGAATATCTATGTCATCTTTGTGGATGCTACCACGCGCTATTTGGAGCCATTTCAAATAATTGTTCTACTATACGAATCCGGTTTACTACTCAGAGCCATCCGGATTAGTGTCAAAGTTCGCATCGACGTAACCCTTTACGACGAACTCCTTTTCACCTCCATAATCGAGAAAATTCCTTAGTCCACTAGGTACTAAGGATATGTTCGACCGCTGTCATGTGATCCATTCCCGGATCACTATTGTACCCCTTGACCAACTCATGGCAAGGCACACTTCATGTGTGGTACACAGCATAGCATACTGTAGAGCCTACGTCTAAAGCATAGGGGACGACCTTCGTCCTTTCTCTCTCTTCTGCTGTGGTCAGGTCTTGAGTCTTACTCAATACTCACACCTTGTAACACAGCCAAGAACTCCTTCTTTGCTGATCTATTTTGAACTCTTTCAAAATCATGTCAAGGTGTGCGTTCTTTGAAAGTATCATCGGGCGTCTTGATCTATCTCTATAGATCTTGATGCCCAATATGTAAGTAGCTTTTATCCAGGTCTTCCTTTGAAAAACTCCTTTCAAACAACCCTTTATGCTTTCCAGAAATTTTACATCATTTCGGATCAACAATATGTCATTCACATATACTTATCAGAAATGTTGTAGCGCTCCCACTCACTTTATTGTAAATACAAGTTTCTAATAAACTTTGTATAAATCCAAAATCTTTGATCATCTCATCAAAGTGTACATTCCAACTCCGAGATGCTTACTCCAGTCCTTAGAAGGATCGCTGGAGCTAGCATACCTTTTAGCATCCTTAGGATCGACAAAACCTTTCTGATTGTATCACATACAACCTTTCCTTACGAAAACTGGTAAGGAAACTTGTTTTGACATCCATCTGCTAGATTTCACAAATGCAGATAATGCTAACATGATTCCGACGGACTTAAGCACCGCTACGGATGAGAAAATCTCATCGTAGTCAACTCCTTGAACTTGTGGAAATACTCTTTGCCACAAGTCGAGCTTCATAGACGGTAACATTACCGTCCATGTCCGTATTCTTCTTAAAGATCCATTTACCTCAACAGCCTTACGACCATCAAGTAGTGCTCTCAAAGTCTATACTTTGTTTTCATACATGGATCCTCTCGGATTTTATGGCTTCTAACCATTTGTCGGAATATGGGCCCACCATCGCTTCTCCATAGCTCGTAGGTTCAGTATTGTCCAACAACATGATATCTCAGACAGGATCACGTACCACTCCGAAGTAGCACGCATCCTCGTCGTCCTACGAGGTTTGGTGGTGACTTGATCCGAAGTTTCATGATCACTATCATAAGCTTCCACTTCAACTGGTGTAGGTGCCACAGGAACAACTTCCTGTGCCCTGCTACACACTAGTTGAAGTGACGGTTCAATAACCTTATCAAGTCTCCACCATCCTCCCACTCAATTCTTTCGAGAGAAACTTTTCCTCGAGAAAGGACTCGTTTCTAGAAGCAATTACTTTTGCTTCCAGATCTGAAATAGGAGGTATACCCAACTGTTTTGGGTTTTCTATGAAGATGCATTTATCCGCTTTGGGTTCGAGCTTATCAGCCTGAAACTTTTTCTCATAAGCATCGCAGCCCCAAACTTTTAAGAAACGACAACTTAGGTGTCTCTAAACGGTGTCGTCTCAACGGAATTGCGTGGTGCCCCTTTTAAAGTGAATGCGGGTGTCTCTAATGCCTAACCCATAAACGATAGTGGTAATTTGATAAGGAACATCATGGCATGCACCATATCCAATAGGGTGCAGTTATGATGTTCGGACACACCATCACACTATGGTGTTCCAGGCGGTATTAATTGTGAAACACTTTCCACAATGTCTCAATTGTGTGCCAAACTCGTATCTCAGATACTCATCTCTATGATCATATCACAGACATTTTATCCTCTTGTTACGACGATCTTCAAATTCACTCTGAAATTACTTGAACCTTTCAATAATTCAGACTAGTGTTTCATCAAGTAAATACACTCAGCATCTACTCAAATCATCTGTGAAGTAAGAACATAACGATATCCACTGCATGCCTCAGCACTCATTGGACTGCGTACATCAAAATGTATTACTTCCAATAAGTTGCTCTCTTGTTCCATCTTATTGAAAACGAGGACTTTCAGTCATCTTGCCCATGTGGTATGATTTGCATGTCTCAAGTGATTCATAATCAAGTGAGTCTAAACGATCCATCTGTATGGAGTTTCTTCATGCATATATACCAATAGACATGGTTCGCATGTCTCAATCTTTTCAAAAATGAGTGAGTCCAAAGATCCATCCACATGGAGCTTCTTCATGCGTTCTATACCAATATGACTCAAATGGCAGTGCCACAAGTATGTGGAACTATCATTACTATTTTATATCTTTTGGCACGAACATGTGTATCACTACGATCGAGATTCATTTTAGGTGCAAGACCATTGAAGGTATTATTCAAATAAACAGAGTAACCATTATTCTCCTTAAATGAATAACCGTATTGCGATAAACATAATCCAATCATGCTCAATGCAAACACCAAATCTCGATAGTAGAGGGAGCATGCGATGCTTGATCACATCAACCTTGGAAACACTTCCAATACATATCGTCATCTCACCTTTAGCTAGTCTCCATTTATTCCGCAGCTTTTATTTCGAGTTACTAACACTTAGCAACCGAACCGGTATCTAATACCCTGGTGCTGCTAGGAGTACTAGTAAAGTACACATTCATACAATGTATATCCAATATACTTCTGTCGACCTTGCCTGCCTTCTCATCTACCAAGTATCTAGGGTAGTACTGCTTCAGTGACCGTTCCTATCATTACAGAAGCACTTAGTCTCGGGTTTGGGTTCAACCTTGGGATTCTTCACTAGAGCAGCAAATGACTTGCTGTTTCATGAAGTATCCCTTTTGCCCTTGCCCTTCTAGAAACTAGTGGTTTTACTAACCATCAACAATTGATGCTCCTTCTTGATTTCTACTTTCGCGGTGTCAAACATCGCGAATAGCTCAAGGATCATCATATCTATCCCTGATATGTTATAGTTCATCACGAAGCTCTACTAGCTTGGTGGCAGTGACTATGGAGAACTATCACTATCTCATCTGGGAGATTAACTCCCACTCGATTCAAGTGATTGTAGTACTCAGACAATCTGAGCACATGCTCAACGATTGAGCTTTTCTCCCTTAGTTTCCTGGCTTAAGAAACTTGTCAGAGGTCTCATACCTCTTGACGTGGGCACTAGTCTGAAATCCCAATTTCAGTCTTCGGAACATCTCACATGTTCTGCGACGTTTCAAGAACGTCTTTGGTGCTACAATTCTAAACCGCACCGAACTATCACGTAGTTATCAAAACGTGTATGTCAGATGTTTTGTAACATCTACAGACGACGCTGAGGTTCAGCACACCGAGCGGTGCATTAAGGACATAAGCCTTCTGTGCAGTAATGAGGACAATCCTCAGTTTACGGACCCAGTCCGCATAATTGCTACTACCAACTTTCAACTAAATTTTCTCTAGGAACATATCTAAACCAGTAGAACTTAAAGCGCAAGACATAATTCGCAAAGACCTTTTGACTATGTTCATGATAATGAAGTTCGTCTGATTAATGAACTCCCACTCAGATAGACATCCCTCTAGTCATCTAAGTGATACATGATCCGAGTCAAACTAGGCCGTGTCCGATCATCACGTGAGACGGACTAGTCATCATCGGTGAACATCTCCATGTTGATCGTATCTGCTATACGACTCATGTTCGACCTTTCGGTCTCTTGTGTTCCGAGGCCATGTCTGTACATGCTAGGCTCGTCAAGTCAACCTAAGTGTATTGCGTGTGTGCCGAGGCCATGTCTGTACATGCTAGGCTCGTCAACACCCGTTGTATTCGAACGTAAGAATCTATCACACCCGATCATCACGTGGTGCTTCGAAACGACGAACCTTCGCAACGGTGCACAGTTAGGGTGAACACTTTCTTGAAATTTTAGTGAGGGATCATCTTACTTACTACCGTCGTTCTAAGCAAATAAGATGCATAACATGATAAACATCACATGCAATCAAATAGTGACATGATATGGCCAATATCATTTTGCTCCTTTGATCTCCATCTTCGGGGCACCATGATCATCTTTGTCACCGGCATGACACCATGATCTCCATCATCATGATCTCCATCATTGTGTCTTCTTGAAGTTGTCACGCCAACGGTTACTTCTACTTCTATGGCTAGCGCGCTTAGCAATAAAGTAAAGTAACTTACATGGCGTTATTCAATGACACGCAGGTCATACAAAAATAAAGACAAATCCTATGGCTCCTGCCGGTTGTCATACTCATCGACAAGCAAGTCGTGATCCCTATTACAAGAATATGATCAATCTCATACATCACATATATCATTCATCATATCTTCTGGCCATATCACATCACATAGCACTTGCTGCAAAAACAAGTTAGACGTCCTCTAATTGTTGTTGCAAGTTTTTTACGTGGTTTGTATAGGTTTCTAGCAAGAACGTTTCTTACCTACGTAAGACCACAACGTGATATGCCAATTTCTATTTACCCTTCATAAGGACCCTTTTCATCGAATCCGTTCCGACAAAAGTGGGAGAGACAGACACCCGCTAGCCACCTTATGCAACTAGTGCATGTCAGTCGGTGGAACCTGTCTCACGTAAGCGTACGTGTAAGGTCGGTCCGGGCCGCTTCATCCCACAATGCCGCCGAAACAAGATAAGACTAGTAGCGGCAAGAAGAATTGACAACATCGACGCCCACAACTTCTTTGTGTTCTACTCGTGCATAGAAACTACGCATAGACCTGGCTCATGATACCACTGTTGGGGAACGTAGCAGAAATTCAAAATTTTCTACGCATCACCAAGATCAATCTATGGAGTAATCTAGCAACGAGGGGAAGGGGAGTGAATCTACATACCCTTGTAGATCGCGATGCGGAAGCGTTGCAAGAACGCGGATGAGGGAGTCGTACTCGTAGCGATTCAGATCGCGGTTGATTCCGATCTAAGCACCGAAAGAACGGTGCCTCCGCGTTCAACACACGTGCAGCCCGGTGACGTCTCCCACGCCTTGATCCAGCAAGGAGAGAGGGAGAGGTTGGGGAAGACTCCATCCAGCAGCAACACGACGGCATGGTGGTGGTGGAGGAGCGTGGCAATCCCGCAGGGCTTCGCCAAGCACCGTGGGAGAGGAGGAGGAGGGAGAGGGGTAGGGCAGCACCAAAAGGAGACTTTCTCGTGTTTGTATGGCAGCCCAAACCTCAAGTATATATAGGGGGGAAGGGGGCTGCGCCCCCCTTAGGGTTTCCACCCCCAAGAGGAGGCAGCCAGCCCTAGATCCCATCAAGGGGGCGGCCAAGGGGAGGAGAGGGGGAGGCGCCCCACTAGATGGGCCCTAAGGCCCATCTGGACCTAGGGTTTGCCCCCTCCCACTCTCCCATGCGCCTTGGGCCTTGGTGGGGGGGCGCACCAGCCCACCTGGGGCTGGTCCCCTCCCACACTTGGCCCACGCAGCCTTCTGGGGCTGGTGGCCCCACTTGGTGGACCCCCGGGACCCTCCCGGTGGTCCCGGTACATTACCGATTTCACCCGAAACTTTTCCGGTGACCAAAACAGGACTTCCCATATATAAATCTTTACCTCCGGACCATTCCGGAACTCCTCGTGATGTCCGGGATCTCATCCGGGACTCCGAACAACATTCGGTAACCACGTACATGCTTTCCCTATAACCCTAGCGTCATCGAACCTTAAGCGTGTAGACCCTACGGGTTCGGGAACCATGCAGACATGACCGAGACGTTCTCCGGTCAATAACCAACAGCGGGATCTGGATACCCATGTTGGCTCCCACATGTTCCACGATGATCTCATCGGATGAACCACGATGTCGGGGATTCAATCAATCCCGTATGCAATTCCCTTTGTCCATCGGTATGTTACTTGCCCGAGATTCGATCGTCGGTATTCCCGATACCTTGTTCAATCTCGTTACCGGCAAGTCTCTTTACTCGTTCCGTAACTCACATCATCCCGTGATCAACTCCTTGGTCACATTGTGCACATTATGATGATGTCCTACCGAGTGGGCCCAGAGATACCTCTCCGTTTACACGGAGTGACAAATCCCAGTCTCGATTCGTGCCAACCCAACAGACACTTTCGGAGATACCCGTAGTGCACCTTTATAGCCACCCAGTTACGTTGTGACGTTTGGTACACCCAAAGCATTCCTACGGTATCCGGGAGTTGCACAATCTCATGGTCTAAGGAAATGATACTTGACATTAGAAAAGCTCTGAGCAAACGAACTATACGATCTTGTGCTAGGCTTAGGATTGGGTCTTGTCCATCACATCATTCTCCTAATGATGTGATCCCGTTATCAACGACATCCAATGTCCATGGTCAGGAAACCGTAACCATCTATTGATCAACGAGCTAGTCAACTAGAGGCTTACTAGGGACATGGTGTTGTCTATGTATCCACACATGTATCTGAGTTTCCTATCAATACAATTCTAGCATGGATAATAAACGATTATCATGAACAAGGAAATATAATAATAACCTATTTATTATTGCCTCTAGGGCATATTTCCAACAACTGGGTGGCTATAAAGGTACACTACGGGTATCTCCGAAAGTGTCTGTTGGGTTGGCACGAATCGAGACTGGGATTTGTCACTCCGTATGACGGAGAGGTATCTCTGGGCCCACTCGGTAATGCATCATCATAATGAGCTCAATGTGACCAAGTGTCTGGTCACGGGATCATGCATTACGGTACGAGTAAAGAGACTTGCCGGTAACGAGATTGAACAAGGTATCGGGATACCGACGATCGAATCTCGGGCAAGTAACATACCGATAGACAAAGGGAATTGAATACGGGATTGATTGAATCCCTGACATCGTGGTTCATCCGATGAGATCATCGTGGAACATGTGGGAGCCAACATGGGTATCCAGATCCCGCTGTTGGTTATTGACCGGAGAACGTCTCGGTCATGTCTGCATGGTTCCCGAACCCGTAGGGTCTACACAGTTAAGGTTCGATGACGCTAGGGTTATAGGGAATAGATATACGTGGTTACCGAATGTTGTTCGGAGTCCCGGATGAGATCCCGGACGTCACGAGGAGTTCCGGAATGGTCCGGAGGTAAATATTTATATATGGGAAGTCCTGTTTTGGTCACCGGAAAAGTTTCGGGTGATATCGGTAATGTACCGGGACCACCGGGAGGGTCCCGGGGGTCCACCAAGTGGGGCCACCAGCCCCAGAAGGCTGCGTGGGCCAAGTGTGGGAGGGGACCAGCCCCAGGTGGGCTGGTGCGCCCCCCCACCAAGGCCCAAGGCGCATGGGAGAGTGGGAGGGGGCAAACCCTAGGCCCAGATGGGCCTTAAGGCCCACCCTAGTGGCGCCCCCCCTCTCCTCCCCTTGGCCGCCCCCCTAGATGGGATCTAGGGCTGGCCGCCACCCCTTGGGGTGGGAACCCTAGAGGGGGCGCAGCCCCTCCCCCCCTATATATAGTTGAGGTCTAGGGCTGCCCAACACATGAGTTTTCCGGTCTCTCTTGGCGCAGCCCTACCTCTCTCCCTCCTCCTCTCCCGCGGTACTTGGCGAAGCCCTGCGGGATTGCCACGCTCCTCCATCACCACCACGCCGTCGTGTTGCTGCTGGATGGAGTCTTCCCCAACCTCTCCCTCTCTCCTTGCTGGATCAAGGCGTGGGAGACGTCACCGGGCTGCACGTGTGTTGAACGCGGAGGCGCCGTGCTTCGGTGCTTAGATCGGAATCAACCGCGATCTGAATCGCTACGAGTACGACTCCTTCATCCGCGTTCTTGCAACGCTTCCGCATCGCGATCTACAAGGGTATGTAGATGCACTCCCCTTCCCCTCGTTGCTAGATTACTCCATAGATTGATCTTGGTGATGCGTAGAAAATTTTGAATTTCTGCTACGTCCCCCAACAGGGGGGGGGGCGCCCCACCTGACTTGGGGGGCAAGTTCCCCCACCCCTTGGCCGCCGGCCCCCCTGTAGATGGGATCTCCAGGGCCGCCCCCCAGGAGGCCTATATAAAGGGGGGAGGGAGGGCAGCCGTACCACAGCCCCTGGCGCCTCCCTCTCCCTCCCGTGACACCTCTCCCTCTCGCTGAGCTTGGCGAAGCCCTGCCGAGATCCCCGCTACTTCCACCACCACACCATCGTGCTGCTGGATCTCCATCAACCTCTCCTTCCCCCTTGCTGGATCAAGAAGGAGGAGATGTCGCTGCTCCGTACGTGTGTTGAACGCGGAGGTGCCGTCCGTTCGGCGCTCGGTCATCGGTGATTTGGATCATGACGAGTACGACTCCATCAACCCTGTTCACTTGAACGCTTCCGCTCGCGATCTACAAGGGCATGTAGATGCACTCATCTCTCTCGTTGCTAGATGACTCCATAGATTGATCTTGGTGATGCGTAGAAAATTTTAAATTTCTGCTACGATCCCCAACATTAAGTTCCAAATGGCCTGATCCCCTCCTGGGGTCGAGCTTGAGGCCCCAGCCGCGAACAAATCATTTTGAGGACCTGCCACGAGTCGATATGCACTCTTGACAGAAAAGTGCACACGCTTCTTCGGGAAACCGCGCAAAGAAATCCTCCCGCTGTCTCGGTGAAGTGCGACTTTTACAATTTCGCGCGCATCCATGGGCCAGAAGTGGTCCTGAAGACGATGAACATCTCAAGCACCATTTTGACCCAAAAAATATGAGACCCAATTAAACCCGCGGTTCCGTGTAGGTGTCACCGGCTTGAAGGGCGGGCCCCTAGGAATCCATGGATGTCTCCATGTTGTAATGGAAGAGCAACCCCACACTCTCCAAATTATACTTTTCTTAATTAACAAGTTCAAGTCCGTACTCAATACCTTTCCATACTGCTGATGAGTTACCAAAAAACACCGTGCCTAGAAGATTGCAATTGGGGAAATATTTTGCCTTCAACAAGCGTGCACACAAACTGTTCGCTGACTCGAGTATTCTCCAAGCTTGCTTAGCTAGAAGCGCTTGGTTAAAGGCACACATATCTCGGAACCCCATACCCCCTTTGGACTCTGGTAGTCTCATCTTATCCCAGCTCAACCAGGCCATCTTTCTTTTCCCATTCTCCACTTCCCACCAATATTGGCGTATGAGCCGAGTAAGATCATCACAAACTGAGGCTAGTAGCCAGAATATACTCATCACATATGTGAGAATGGCTTGAGCTACTGCTTTAATCAGGAGTTGCTTACTTTGACTTGACATATAACATTCACACCAATCCACTAGTCTCTTAGTTAAAAGCTGAAGTTACTTAAAACCTACCTAATAATAAAGGGGCTATTGCTTCTGGCGGCACGTCATCGAAATTGCCCCTAAAGTTACAAAATATTACCAACATATGCCACCTATAAGTGAAAAAAATGTTTCACACAGGAGAATCCCCGCATGGGCCGGCCCAGTAGAAACCTTCTACGCTGCGCTCTACGCGCTAGGAGAAGACACAGGGAACCTGTTTGGGCCGGCCCATGTCCGGGCAGCCTGTTTTAAGATTTCATTTTTATTTTTTGTTTTGCTTTTTCGTCTTCATTTTTCTACTTTAAGTAACTTGGGACTTAAAAAAGTTCTGAAAATAAAAAAATGATAATTTTTAAATAAAACATTTAATAATTCATAAATGTTTGTGGATTCAGAAAATGTTCATGATTTTTTTAAAAATGTTCGCATATTCAAAAAAGTTCACAATTTTTTAAAATAAATGTTTGGTAAATCAGAAAATGTTCATGATTATTTTAAAAAGTTCATGTATTAATTTTTTAATGAAATGAACAAAACTTCGCCAATTCAAAAAATGTTCATGAATTGAAAAATATCCTGAAAATTCAAAAACTCTTTTGACTTATAAAATATTTTATTTACTCATAAAATGTTTGCTGATTCGAAAAATGATCATGCATTTCTAAAAATGTTGGCTAAATAAAAAAAATGTTCCTGAATTTCAAAAATTGTTCGTCGATTCTAGAAATGTTCGCCTATTCAAAAACTATGTTTAGAAACATGTTCACAATTTTCAAAAATGTTTGCAAATATTATAAAATGTTCATGAATTCAAACAATGCTCATGATTTTAGATAATGTTTAAAAATCTGTAAAAATGTTCAAGATTTCATATATGTTCACGAGTTTCACAAAATGTTCATGATTAAAAAGTTTTTAACGGTTTCACGAAAATGAGAGTGATAGTGTATCTGAATGATGCAACGAAATATGGTCATGGTCATTGGAGATTATGATTTATTTCTCCTGTTGCAACACGTTGGCCGTTTTGCTAGTAAAACTAATATGATGTGCAGTAAATAAAAACAAAGGCAGTATGAAAACATGACAGTGCAAAAGTTTATATTACTCGAATTTGCTAATAATCCACGGAAGCTTAAATTGGATGTACATATACCCCCAGCGTCGAGGTTGTGTAAAATTTCTTAATATTAATTAATAAGTACAGACATTTTTAAGTTTCACAAAGTAGAACAAAAATATGATAAAGTACATGAAATTTGGGCCACGCCAGGCGTCGGCCCGCAGATAAATAGAAAACATCCGCCGCCTCGTTGGGTGTTGGATGGACGCGGGCGCCATCCGATCTACCCATCCACGAGGGCCATCTCCCTTTTGCAAGAGTGGTGTTGCAGAACAAGCCCTGTATCAAGATGCTTGTTGCAAAACGTCGGAACCGCTATTTACCTTTCTAAAACACGGTCTGTGTTGCAGAACTTTTTTTTTAAATAAGGTTTTGTTGCTTTTTTTTTTACAATAGAGGTATGTTGAAAAAAAAATTGTCTTCACTTTTTTTGCAACATAGCTTATGTTTCGGGAGAAACTTCTGCAACATCTGCAACATAGATGAGGAGTCAGGAGCACATGTCACGTGGGACACATGTAGTCGAGCGAACAGGGGTGGTGTTGCAGATTTTTTTCGTCTTCATCTTTTTGTAACACAGATGATTTTGCGGAAGGACTTTTGCAACATGGGTGGTGTTGCAGAATTTTTTACAACATAGGTCTAGTTACAAATTTTCATTTTTTGCAACAAAGGTCTTGTTACAGTTTTTTTCCTTGCAACAGAGGTCCTGTTGCAGAAATTTTTGTGACAAGTCTCGTTGCAGAAGTCATGAAATTTACAGGATTTTTTCTCAACGAAGCCCTTGTTGCTGCAACAGAGGTCTTGTTGCAAAAATTTATAGTCTTTCTACAACCGATGCCCATGTGAGCCGAGGCCTTGCAACTGTTCCCGAGTGAGATGGGAGCAATAGGATTGTGAATTTGTGATGTTTCTGGGAAGGAAAGGTGGACAACGAGCGGGGCCACATGGACACGTGGTAGACGATTGAGGCGGTTGACGCTTTGGAGCAATCCGCCGGTAGATGCTAATCATTTCCCATGAAATTTGCAGGAGACTTCGTGCTTGCCTCTTTTTTAACACTTGTGCTTACCTCATACTAGAATACATATTTACTCCGTGTTCATGTTAGTATCCGAATCGTATTCTAGAAAAAAGTTGTTAGTATCCGTATCCGTATCCATATCCATATCCATGTAACCGTCGATATGAAATACGGAGTAGTATATGGGGTTGAGTACTTGAGTAGAAGTAGGATTCGTGTTAGTACGGCAGGTTCAGCGTGTCCTATTCCTAGTCCAACACAAGATCCCTGCATCGATCGCCTATAAACATACGGCGTACGTCTGTTCTCGAGGAAGCACAGCAACAGTACACGAGTTCATTCGATTTCGATCAGCCAAGACGACAAAGGCGAAGGCGAACAGCCGGGAGTTGACGGCGGCCATGGAGGACTGGGTCTTTCTCGGCGAGGGCGGCAGCGACGCCGAGAGCGTGGGCTTCATGGACGTCGGCGACGACGACAAGGACAGCGAGTCGAGCTTCGCCATGGTGCAGCTCGGCCGAAGCCATGCCAAGGCTGACGGCGGCAAGAAGCAAGACGAGGAGGAGGACGACGATTACTTCGACCTCAACCTGCCGGCCCTCGCAGGCAGCAAGGCCGTCTTCGGCGCCAACGGGGATTGCTTCGATCTCGATCTGGCGGCTAGCATCCTATGCATGGGCAGCGTTGGGTATGACGCCGGGAGCTACGGTGCCGAGACCGAGGACCACGTTGACACGGCAGAGTTGATCAAGTACGACGACATTGACACCGGCAGCTCTACCTTGTGGGAGAGCGAGTACGACGAGGACGATGAGCACCCTGACACGGCGGGGACCGACGAACCGCGCAAACCCTACATTGATCCCTTATGGCTGGCCGCATTGGACGATTTTATGAAAGATTCAGCAGAGCAGCGCCGCTTGGCAGCCATGGCACCACCACCATGGCGCCAAGTGCGGCCACCTGGTGCACCCCACCTCTTCTTCCCCCAATCGAGCAGCTCGACTTTCTCCTCCGACGAGGAGGAGAGCGACCGTGATAGTATTATCTCAGAGTTGGTCAAGCATGACGACGAGGACGATAAGCACTCTGACGTGGTGGGGACCGACGAACCGCGCAAACCCTACATTGATCCCTTGTGGCAGGCCGCCTTGGACGATTTTATGAAAGATTCAGCACAACAACGCCGCTTGGCAGCCATGGCACCGCCACCATGGCGCCAGGTGCGCCCCCCTGGTGCACCCCACCTCTTCTTCCCCCAGCCGAGCCACTCAACTTACTCCTCCGACGAGGAGGAGAGCGACCGCGATAGTGCTATCTCAGAGTTGGTCAAGTACGACGACGAGGAGGATAAGCGCTCTGACGCGGCAGGGACCGACGAACCACGCAAACCCTACATTGATCCCTTATGGCAGGCCGCCTTGGACGATTTTATGGAAGATTCAGCACAACAGCGCCGCTTGGCAGCCACGGCACCGCCACCATGGCGCCAGGTGCAACCCCATGGTGCGCCCCACCTCTTCTTCTCCCAGCCGAGCCACTCGACTTACTCCTCCGACGCGGAGGAGAGCGGCCGCGATAGTGCTATCTCAGAGTTCGTCAACATAGCGATGACAAGAGCAAATGCGCTAACCCTGTTCGACGCAATGGAATCGTTGTTGGAGCTTCCGTTCTACGATCTGAGCAGATCCGACTGGAAGGCCGCCCTTGACAAGGCCAGGGAGGAAATTGCTGCGCGGCAGCGCCGCCGCGGCCCCCTGTTGCGCCCCGTCTCTTCTTCATCCAGCAGAGCCAGTCGACCTAGCTCATACACAATGCCACACAACTTCTAGATTTTGATTAAAATTGAAATGTATACTCCATTGTCAATGCCGTATGTTGCCATCTTATCCAGCTGTGCATCTGCTAGGGCTTCATTACAGTCTTCTATGATTGTTGGCATTGTATTGGTGATTGACTAGTGTTTATCTTCTGAAATATATATGTTACAATAAGGACATATTGCAACACCTATTGCGTTCGTTGCAATAGGCCATTTTCCTAGTGGTCTTAAATGCAACACATAATCACGTCCCCCCTATTCCATTCCATCCACGAACATTTGAGTTATCCACAAGCAAGCACGCCATCGTATTTATCCCGAGCCACACGAAACATCACATATCGCTTGATGTGTAAGTACGTCTTGTGTGGATACATGCAGACGGATCGCGCAATGGATCTGGTCAAGTGCTCTTTGATATACTGTAATAAGCATGCACGTGTCCTGCTAGTGGTGCACGAACCTGCTCAAAACAGATGTATGCCACGGATGCATCTTCCGTTCTCTCTTTTATCTACTACTTCTCTACTCTATATCTATATATACTACTTAAAAAGAAAGTAACGTTTCCGTTTCACCTTTCTTCCCATCATCCGTTCGTCCAACATTTCCTGTATAATAATTAATCTTTACATCTTTACCTACTAATAAAGCGGCTATCGCTTCTGGTCGTCCGTCATTAAAATTACCCTTCGAGTTGGTAAAAATTACCCACCAATGCCCCCGGTAAGTGGAAAAACGATTCAACTTTTCGGACAAAAATCACCGCCTCCTTCGTTGCTTTATAGGGACGCGACGTACAATAGTCACAGAACGGCGAGCAGCCTATCCCTCCTCTAGCGTCGAGACCTGGGTTCGATCCCCAGTGTCCAAAATTTTTAGCTTTCTTTTCTCAAGCATGTCGTACCCATGTATGTGTTCATCGGCCGGCCCATGTGCGGGGCTTCACTCCCCTGTTTTTTTTCATTTTACTTTTTTGTCTTTTCTTTTCTCATTCTTTTTTCTTTCTTCTTTCTTATTTATTCTTTAAATTACTTGGGGATTTTAATATTCTAAAAGTTGCGAGTTTAAAAAAATGTTTGAGAAATCTAAAAATACGTGAATACAAAATTGTTTAGAAAATCGTAAATTTTTTGCAGATTTAAAAATGTTGGTGGTTTTGTAAAACTGTTCGCAAAATTATAAAAAAAATCACGATGTGGAAAAAATGGTCAGGAAATAAAATCATGTTCATGATTTTGAAAAAGTGATCGTGTATTCAAAACATATTCGGGAATCTGAAAAAAAATGTCCATGACATTTTCGAATATGTTCACAAAAATAAAAATAAATTTTTTTTTTCAAAATTTGTTCCCCAATTTTTTTAAAAAGTTCATCGATTCAAAAAATGTTTGTTGAGACAAAAAAAATTAATGAATTCGAAACTGGTTCATACATTTAAAAAGATTGTAAACAAAACTAATGTTCATGATTTTTTTGAGAAAATCAATTTTTTTTTTAAAAAAAGTTTGTCGATTTGAAAAACTGTTCACTGGTTTATGTCTAGGATTTGATTAGTTTTTTGAAAGTCTTTATATGTCTTGGCGTTGGGAGTAGTTCGTGCTCAATTAGATTTGCTTTTAAAGTTTTAAACGTTCCCTTGTGCAACATAATTAAAAGTGTGACATGCACTAGCCAACTCATAGCCTTGGGATTTACCGCGTCGAATGCATTATGATCACGTGGACATCACGGCCATCATCGGCTAGGGTGAGAAAGAAAATAAATGACAACATGGTGAGCCACTGTGTTAAAATAGAGTACGCTCATATATCAGGATATTTAGTCATACTTATTTGGTTAGCTATAATTTTTTGTCTCCCGTTGCAACGCACGGGCATATTTGCTAGTAATAATAAAGCAAATTGGGTTTCTTTCGTCCGTCATGGCATTTTTCAGAAAAGTCTATTTCGGAGAATTCAACCCGCAGTCCTGTTTTAAGTTAAAACGAATCATTATTTTCGTATTTTACACAAAAGTCCCTGTCTTTTCTTGAAATCAACCCGCCGTCCGTATTTAAGTCACACCCGAACCGTTATTTTACATTTTTTGAAACCCCCCCCGATGTTTTAGGTAATTCATCCGCGTATCATATTTAAGTCAAACAAATGCTTTTTAAAATCATCCATATCTTTTAAACCGTAACTCCGATTTGAACATGTTATATATGAAATTTGATTAGAAAAATATGTAGAATATGAATATGAGATTATTTTTACCTGTTAAGTATTTCTAAATATTATTTTGGAATATATTTGAGTCAAACCAAATGATTTTCTAAATTATCTGTATCTTTTAAACCGTAACTTCGATTTTAACATATTATATATGAAATTTTATTAGAAAAATGTGTGGAATCTAAATATGATGTTAATTTTACCTGTTAAATATTTTTAAAATATTGTTATGGAAGCAAACTTATAATTTATAGCGCAAGATTCGTTTTTCTCATACCGGCGGCGATCCGGATTGCAAATAAACACCCCGGAAAAGAAAACATCGATAACTACACATGCATACCTCTGAAAAATGTCGCAGGGAAAACAACAGATTTCTCATCGCGAAAGTGAGAGAAAGCGAGCGAGCGCGAGAGAGAGAGAGAGAGAGAGAGAGAGAGAGAGAGAGAGAGAAGAGAGAGAGAGAGGGAGAGAGAGAGAGGAGAGGGAGGAGAGAGGGAGAGAAAGAGGCCTTAGGATTAACCATATTCAACACACGTTTTTTGTTGTTTTGTGTGAACACCGAGGCCATCGCCGGATTGGGAACAAGGTTTCAACCTGCACAACGGTTGAGCCTAGGCATGTGCAACTCATGGCTTCAAGCAGTGGACGAAAACCATATAGTTGTCCATATGAAAGAGCGGGTTCCCTATCACTTACATGAACGTAAATGGAAGAAGTTAGTCAGGCATCGCCCAACATGTACACTAGCAAAATAGTGACTCACTATCCAAGAGATGCATCGATGGGTTATAATTAAATTATTATAGTAGTATCATGGATTCGTCAATGTCGTTTTTGCATTTTCAGTGTTATTTGCCCGGTTGTGCGACTTAGCGCAGATGGCTTTGGGATATCTTGACTTCAATTGAGAATAATGGTGACTCAAGTTGTGTGACTATTAGGTTGGGGGTAGGATATTGTCATACATTTTCAGATAGCTTACCTCTTGTGCCAAGGGCGGTACAATATTATTTGGTTGAATTGAGTACATTAATTCTTTTGTATATAAATACATGTCTAGTAAGGGCATCTCCAACGTTGTGCTTCAAAACGCTCGCAATCATCCGAATTTTTCGTCCAACATGGTGCCGCATACGTCTGCGGACACGTCTGCATATCCGAATTCCCACAAACCGGATGCAAAGTTGGGGGGGGGGGGGGTGCGGGTGTTTGGACCTCCGCCACGTAGAACTCGGACAAACCCGGCTCACCCAAAAACCAACACAGAGCCCATGTCTTCCTCACCCCTTGCTATGTATCCGCTCCCTCCTAGGCCGTCGCCGTCGGTTGCCTGTCCAGGCCTTGCTGGACCTCCACCACTCCACCCGGGCATGAGGCTTGCTTTGCCTACACCAATGTTCCTCCCTCCCCCTCGTCCGTCCACCGCTAAGATACCCTCCACCCTTGAAGTTGCCGACCAGGATGGACACCATGCCTGGCAAGTGTTTGTCCAAATGCGACCAAATTGTTGACATTTTTTCTTTGAAGCAAGCACGATGAATTCAGACGACATGTGCTTCTACAACAACTTCATGGAGCCGTCCTTGTTAGATGAGGATGATGAATATGAGTATGAAACGATGATCATGCAGGCGGTGCTAGCAGAGATGGAGCATGTGGAGGAGCATGGCCTGAATTTCTAGGGATCAATCAAGAGACATCAACTGTTGAATTGCAAGGGAACACGGGGGCATTTGACACTAATGCAGGACTACTTTGCCCCCAATGCCTTATTTGCGGACAATTTACACTGGCGCGTTGAGAAATGTTTTTAATCGCCTCAACAATGGTGCCTGAGTCTATGATGACTATTTCATCTTGAAGAAGCATCTCGTTGGAAAATTTGAATTCTTTGGTTACCAGAAGTGCACGACTGTATCAAGGATTCTTGCCTATGGCACGACCATAGATGGGACGAGTACGTTCGAATGTGCGAAGCGCATGCGGAGTTGCCATGGTTAGGTTTGCTACTACAGTGGACAAGATATTTGTACCTTAGTACTTGAGAGAACCAGCTGCCGCAGTCACCAAAAGGCTCATGGCACTCTTAGGAATAAGAGGATGGCTAGGTATGTTCGAATTTCTTGACGGTATGCACTCGAGACGGAAGAATTGCCATATGCTCAACAGGGTCAATATCAGGGCTATCTTCAAAAGTCCACCATCATTCTTCAAGCAGTTGCATCACAATATCTCTTTATTTGGCACGCTTTCTTTGGCTTGCCCAGATTTCACAATGACATTGACATCCTGCAGCAGTCTCCATTATTTGCTAGGTTGATTGAATGACAAGCTCCTCCGCGCAACTATACCATCAATGGTCTGGCTATAACACGGGCTACTATCTGGTTGATAGTATTTATCCTTCGTTAATTCAATTTGAACTATTTTATTTAGAAATTAGTGTTTGGATTGTAATATTTAGATTTGAACTAGTGTTTCATTTGAATATTTTAACTACTCGAAAAATTATGCCATTTACCTATAGTTATTTTGAGTGCGGCGGACTTCAGAAAAAAAAACCAGGGGTGTGCGTTTGATGAATAGGGTTGGATGATCGGCTTTCGTACCCGTGTTCATGGACGATAGCGAGTCTGTTTTGCGGCACCGCATTGAAGATGCCCCAAGGGAATTTGTTGTTGTCTCCTGACCAAAGAAACATTTTCATGAGCCCTTTCTTTGTCCAAACATGACATGTATGGTGGTACATCAACACTATCAAATACTACCTCTGTCCTGATTTATTAGTCCCCTCTCATATTTTGAACCATATTTTCGCCATGGTTTTAACTAAACAATATAAGTTATATTTAGCTAAAATAATACCGTTGTAAACTACATTCAAATATGACACTAATTTTTATGTGCATTAATATTTAGTTAGTTATAATGATTTAGACGCTTTTATATTAGTTTACGGACGGAGTATATGTCAAAGAACAACAAAAATACAATGGGAAAATAGATGTACACTCTTTTGTGAACAAATTTTAAAGCCAGTCACGGAGCATGAGGCAAGATGTTAGAAATAGCACATAAACAAACTACCCAGACGTACGGCAAGAGGATCAGAAAATTGGTCAGAGGTGCGGCGGCTGTCTCTCCACCGGACTCGTCTCCTCGGAGTTAGGCCTGTCGCTGCTGACCGGCGAGGGCCGTCCGAACCTGCCGCTGTACTCGGGGCTCGCCACGGCCACCTCTTTGGTCCGGTTCATGTCGGAGCTGTACGACCCCGCCTCCTCCCCGAACAGCCTGCTCTGCCCCGGCCGCACCCCGTCGTTCAGGTCCTCCAGCGACATGTCGCCCTCCAGCGCCCTCACGATCTGCACCCGAGGTAAAACATAAAGTCACCATCGCCACACGCCATGAAAATCCATGGGAGACAGAGTGCGTGTGAAGTGTGCGGCGCCGGCGAGTGCTATGGCATCGGCACCTGGCTCATCTTCGGGCGCTTCTTGGCCGAGTGGCGGACGCAGGCGGCGGCGCTGGCGACCACGCGCGCCATCTCCACCGGGTCGTAGCTGCCCTGCAGCCTCGGGTCGGCCACGGCGCCGTAGTCGCCGTCGGCGAGCGCGCGCGACAGGGCCGGCCTCGCCCATTCGACGAGGCCGTCCTCCAGGACCAGGTGCGCGGTGGCGTCGATGGGCCGCCGCCCCGTCAGGAGCTCGACCAGCATCACGCCGTGAGACGTCCGACTTCTCCGTCAGCTTCCCGCTCGACGCGTACTCCGGCGCCAGGTACCCGAACGTGCCCATGACCCGCGTCGAGACGTGCGTGATGCCGTCGTACGTCAGCTTGGCCAGCCCGAAGTCCGCCACCATGGCTTCGAAGTTGTTGTCCAGGAGGATGTTGGCCGACTTGATGTCGCGGTGGATGATCCGTGGATGGCCTTCATTGTTGGCACACGATCGAGCATGACAAATGTGATTCCGGCAAGGCAACAATGGAGATGTGGAGACAAGTTAGGGACATGCTCACAGTCTTCGTGCAGGTAGGCGAGCCCCTTCGCCGCCCCGAGCGCGATGCGCAGCCTCGTCGGCCATGCCATCGCCGGCAACCCTTCCCCTGAAACCATCAGTCTGTGTCAGCTAACTCCTGGAAGCTGTGCACGGCGACGGAGACAGAGGCACTGACCATGGAGGTGGAACTCGAGCGTCTTGTTGGGGACGAACTCGTAGACGAGCATGCGGCTGGCGCCGGCGATGCAGTGGCCAACGAGGGACACGAGGTGGCGGTGGTGCACCCGGCCGATGATGTCCACCTCGGCCTGGAACTCGCGCTCCCCCTGACCGCTCCCGGACTTGAGCTGCTTCACGGCCACCGCCCTGCCGCTGGGGAGCACCCCCTTGTGCACGTACCCGAACCCGCCCTGCCCGAGCAGGTTCGCCTGCGAGAAGCCCCCCGTCGCCGCCGCGAGCTCCTCGTAGGTGAACGTGCCCCTGCCGAGCCCCAGCGTCTCGTGCGGTGCAGGCGGTGAAGTCGGCTGGTCGCGCGGGCTGGAGTAGACGCCCGAGTTCATGTCGGGCGGCAAGGGCCAGGCTGCCCCGGGTGGGCCGGACGTGCTCGTCGACGGCCCAGCGCCGGTGCCGCTCTGCCACTGCGGCTGCGGCCCGCCGGTGTAGTACGTGCTGCTGGCTGTGGTTGCCACGCCATGACAATGGTGGTTAACTACACGTACGCAAATCAAGAGCAAGAGGAACAGCACCACGCGCATACAATGGCGATCGATGGCAACTTTGTGAGCATTGCGTTTTACCTTTGTTGCCGGAGGTATCGGCGTAGAAATGCATGGGATTGTGAGGCTTCCGCCTCCGCCTCGGCGCCGTCCTCCTCGAGCAGCAGACGCAGGCCGCGATGAGGAGCGCGAGGAGCATCGCCGCCCCGGCGGCGGCGAAAATGATCTCGGCCGTGGTGTTGGGGCTGACACGGTGCGCAGAAGCCTGTGACGACCTGCTCGAGTCACCGGACCCTCTGGAGGATTGGGCTGGTGGAGACGGAACCCTTGCCGGCGACGTCGGAGCGGCATGGGACTTGGGCTGCGCAGGCGGAGGCGAGGGGTCGTTGGAGCTGGATGGCGCCGGCGAGGACGAATTGGAGGTGGACGGCGACGGCGGCGGGGCGGCCGATGGAGGAGGGCTGCTGTTGGAGGGCGGCGGCGGAGCAGCCGAGGAGGAGTTGGACGACATGCCGGCTACACAAGAAGGATTCGGTTGAACCCAACCACCGGGGCACGCGATCGGAGCTACGTCTTCTTGCAAGGAAATCCAGGCCGTGTCGTGTGCTCAGTGCTCGTAGCACCACCGCCGCCATGACGATCCCCGGCCGGCGCGTCGTGTCGGTTTCATTTGTGCCGCCATGTCACCGGTGGCGGCAGGATCTGTTCTCCTCCCCTGTTGCCGTTGCGCGGCCGTGTCTCGCTCTCCCCTGTTTTTTCTGTTGCGGCGCCGGCGCGCGGGGCCTCAGCTTCGGGGGTTGGTTGCCGCTGCCTGCGTGCGCGCGGTCGTCGGCGCCCGATCTTTGCGGGTGGTTGGTGTTCGCCTCATCCACAGCCAGGCCGTGACGTGTGGTGTGGGGCTGCTTGGTCGCCGCCGTGGGCTCTCCGCTCCGGACGAGACTTGCCTGCACCCTTCCCTTCCCATGCTCCCATCCGTGCTCCCGCATAGGTGGCTTGATTTGATTGAAAGAAAATAAGGCCCGACCCCATCCCAAGAGGGAGATGATTAAATTAGAAAAGAAAAAGAAAAAAGAATAGCCGTAGGATGAAGTAGGAGCACGGATGGGAGCATGGAGAGGGAGCAGGCAAGCCGGATCCCTCCGCTCCAGGCTGCCGTGGATGTGGATGGACGCCAGGTCGTGACGTGTGGGGCTGGTTGGTCGCCGCCGAGTGAGGACGGACCACTTGCCAGTCATGTACGTGGACCCACACTGGTTGATTCCTACATTTCGTACATGGAGTGACACTGGTCTCCTCTGAGATCTTCTATTTCTACCCCGCACACACACTCACACCATGCACGCACAACCCACCTCTGAGAGCATCTGCAACATATGCATAAAAATTTCACGCCCTAAAATAGTTTTAGCGCGCCACTGTAGCACTTTTAGTGCGCAGGACCAAATATTGTTTTAGCAGATGCACAAAAACGCGCACCCAAAAGAACACGCAGTGTAAATTGTGAAGCGGCCGCAATCCGGTGCCTCAAATTTGCAGCTTTTGATAGTGTTTTTCAACGCGCGCCCAACCCTTTTTTGCGCGTGCACTGTTCTACAGCTTCTGCTGGAGCTGTCCGGCGCCTAAAAAACCCGGATTTTAAGGCGCGGACCAGTTTTTGAGCGCCTGTTGGAGATGCTCACACACCGTTAAAATTGACACGAAGTCATCATAGAGATCTTTCATCAAAAGGTCTGAAAGAAATTGACGAAGGACCCTCTCATAAGTAGTGCTAAACGTGCGGCACGAAGCAATTTCGCCCTAATGTTTTTTGATAGCAAGTTTAGTTATCTAAGGATGGCAACTTTAGTTATGAAGCATGTCAACTTTCTGTTTAGATGGCAAGTTCCAAAAAAAATTTGTGTTTCTTTTTTTGGATGACAATTTTAGTTATAAAAAGGTGAGGGCGGTGTTATTTGTGTGGCACTTATCATTTGGGTTGATGAAACTGTGAGCACACCTGACAAGTCTGACTTGTGTTGGGATGGACTGATTCCACAACAAAGAACGTACTATGTGTGTGGTGTGAGTGTGTGGACTACGGCGAATAATATCTCGGGTGGGGATCAAGCTCAGTCGACCTAGGAGGGTGGCAGTGCTTTGCCTTTCTTTATGTAGTAGAGCGTATGGCTGTTGTCATGCATGTCGCTCGTTGTGTTATTGCTGCAGTGCCAGTCCTTAATTAGGGTTTTTGAACTTAGCCCTTTTGGCAATCAGTGTTGGATTGTGTGAACCTTTATCACTGCTCGATGGCTTTATTTATAAAGTTGGACGCATGATTTTTATCTAAAAGAACAAAGAACCTACTCACCAAAGGTAGGCTTAGTTAACTATCCATGTCCAAGAATCTATCTGATTAACCAGTTAACTCGCAGATTAATTTGTATTTCTAGGGTCACTGAGTAGCCGATAAACTGATACATTAGATGATTAATTGACTATTAACTTGTCGATCAACCTATTAATCCTCTACTTGCGCACCAACCAAGCATCTACCATTTAACGATTTCGTCAACATTGTTAACTATTACATTATTTCTTTCGATTCAGAGCATAGTTTTGTTATTGTCAACAAAACATTCGGGTCGAGAACATGATTTGAGTTTAGGCACTTTTCTCGCGCGCGCGCGCGCGGGGGGGGGGGGGGGGGGGGGGGGGGGGGGTGATTTTAGCTTAGTTTAACATTTCATTATTAGAATGTATACATATGTGGTTACAATTATACTTTAGTTAGGAGAGTGTTAACTGCTTTGAGTCCAACATATCTAACATAGGAATGGTATATAAAGGCACCAGGGGAAAATCAAACAATTTTTCGGTAACACGAAAAATTCCGACATCACAAAAAGTTGAGAATTTTGGATTTCACCCTATAAAAATTGTGGTTACAAATATTTGACTAACGATCGGAATTTTTGAAATTTCATTGAAATTATATACCCTGGCTGATTGGCTAGACATGGACATGGGCCTGATATATATGGCAATGCAAGGCTGGGTTTTTGGTAGCTAAACTGAGACTATTGGAGGCCTACGTTACTTTCGTCATCGGTTGTGTTATGATGATTGATCACACTGGGAGGAGCGTTCATAGTCATTGTCTTCGCTATGTTGGCTGTTCCTTGACAACACAGTTTTGTAGATTCTTCGTTGATAATTTGGTGCAAAGAGGCCTTTAACATCATTAACACATTAACTAACGCATCCACCATGGAACAAAATATGCATCGATGCATTCCTATGATATGAAAATTTCAACATAGCAAGGAACCTTTAAAACATGTTTTCAAACAAGGCAACTTTATGAGAACTAGAAACATCCCGGTCAGGGTTTCTATTTCCCTTTCCCCACCAAAGTTCATAGGCGAGCCCGTGGATCCACCTCCCCATTGTCTGCCACTTAGGGTGCGTTGGAGGTGGGGGGATCCTAGTGCCTTTGCTCCGACTAGTAGTTTAGGTTATGTTTTTTTTCTGGCAGGGGCAACTCCTCTTCGTAGTTTTTGTGAGACATCTAAGACTTCTCTACCCCCCATCTCCTACATGGAACTGCAATATTGATTGTACTCGTTTCTACATGCCCCATGGATAATGCATGGCCATAAATCATGGACCTACGGCCTTCTGAATTGCACATAGTCCTCTTGTTGATGATTGCCTATCTCTTCTTGGAAGAATGCTTCGACAGTGGTTGACAAGATCTAATGCTTGGTGGAGCGACCGACACTGGTGATGTTGCTGGGAAGCGATTCCGGTATGCGGTTTCCTTTTAGTTGAGGTACTACAAGTTATTTTTACCGCAAGAATAACTTCCATGTCTTTGGTGTCTTTACTCTTTACGGAACCAGTTTGGTGTTATCCCGTTACAAAGTCTTCTTGTGCATAAATTTTTTCATTGAGGAGCACAATCTCTAGGGTTTCTCCTGGTTTAGTGAGATCTACTCTGGGTTTGCCTGCTTGACATCGTAAATTGGAAATTAACCGTGATATTCAGCATAAAGACAAAGATGGATTGAGAGTGAGAAAGAACGCACACTTCAGTACCAAGTAGGTTCCCAAGTCCAGAAGGGTAGTGTCAGAATCAAGATTAATGATGATATCGGTCATTACTTTCAGACACACAAGGGGTTGAGACAAGGGGATTCCATGTCTCCTCTCCTGTTTAATATAGTGGTTGATATGTTGGCCATTCTTATTGGCAGGGCCAAGCAACATGGTCATGTGGAGGGGTTAGTTCCTCACCTGGTCGATGGAGGAGTACCATCTTACAATATGCTGACGACACTATCTTATTCATGGAACATGATATTGCTAAGGCACGCAATATGAAACTTATTTTATGTCTCTTCGAACAATTGTCTGGTTTAAAGATAAACTTCCACAAGAGCGAGTTGTTTTGTTTTGGGAAGGCCAAAGACGAGCAAAACACATATAGACAATTGTTCGGGTGTGAATTAGGTTCTTTACCATTCAGTTATTTGGGCGTACCGATTCATCATCGTAAGTTATCCAATAAAGAATGGAAGTGTATCGAAGATCGAATTGAAAAAAACTTAGCTGCTGGAAGGGTAAGCTTATGTGATGACCCACAAGTATAGGGGATCAATTGTAGCTCTTTTCTATAAGTAAGTGTGTCGAACCCAACGAGGAGCAGAAGGAAATGACAAGTAGTTTTCAGTAAGGTAATGTCTGCAAGTGCTGAAACTGTAAGTAGCGAGCAGTTTGATAGCAAGATAATTTGTAACGAGCAAGTAAAGATAGTAACAATAAGTATGCAGCAAGGTAGCCCAATCCTTTTGAGGCAAAGGACAAGCCAAAATGGTCTCTTAAATTAAGCAAAGCGTTCTTGAGGGTACACGGGAATTTCATCTAGTCACTTTCATTATGTTGGTTTGATTTGTGTTCGCTACTTTGATAATTTGATATGTGGGTGGACCGGTGCTTAGGTGTTGTTCTTACTTGAACAAACCTCCTACTTATGATTAACCCCCCCGCAAGCATCCGCAACTACGATAAAAGTATTAAGAATAAATTCTAACCATAGCATTAAACTCTAGGATCCAATCGGTCCCTTACGGAATAGTGCATAAACTGGGGTTTAAGTTTCTGTGACTCTCCCAACTCACCATCTATTTACTACTCCACAATGCATTCCCTTAGGCCCAAATATGGTGAAGTGTCATGTAGTTGGCGTTCACATGACACCACTAAGGGAATCACAACATACATATCATCAAAATATTGAACACATATCAAATTCACATGATTACTTGCAACATGATTTATCCCGTGACCTCAAGAACAAAAGTAACTACTCACAAATAATAAACATACTCATGATCAGAGGGGTATTAATATGCATAATGGATCTGAACATATAATCTTCCACCAAATAAACCGTATAGTAATTAAGTACAACATGTAATCAACACTACTAGTCACCCCCTAGCAACAATCTATAGTTCCGGTAACAAGATTGAATACAAGAGATGAACTAGGGTTTGAGATGAGATGGTGCTGGTGAAGATGTTGATGGAGATTTCCCTCCCCAAGATGGAAGTGTTGTTGGTGATGATGACGACGATGATTTCCCCCTTCGGGAGGGAAGTTCCCCCGGCAGAATCGCTCCGCCGGAGGGCAAAAGTGTTCCTGCCCAAGTTCCGCCTCGAGGCGGCGGCGCTCCGTCCCGAAAGTCTTCCCTTTATTTTTGTTGGGGATCGTAGCAGAATTTTAAAATTTCCTATGCATCACCAAGATCCATCTATGGAGTATACTAGCAACGAGGGGAAAGGAGTGCATCTACATACCCTTGTAGATCGCGAGCGGAAGCGTTCCAATGAACGGGGTTGATGGAGTCGTACTCGCCGTGATCCAAATCACCGATGACCGAGTGCCGAACGGACGGCACCTCCGCGTTCAACACACGTACGGAGCAGCGACGTCTCCTCCTTCTTGATCCAGCAAGGGGAAAGGAGAGGTTGATGGAGATCCAGCAGCACGACGGCGTGGTGGTGGAAGTAGCGGGATCCCGGCAGGGCTTCGCCAAGCACAAACAGGACGGAGAGGTGTTGCAGGGGGAGAGGGAGGCGCCAGGGGCTGTGGTGCTGCTGCCCTCCCCCCACTATATATAGGGACCCATGGGGGGGCGCCGGCCCTGGGAGATCAGATCTCCAAGGGGGGGCGGCGGCCAAGGGGGAAGGGGGGTGGCTTCCCCCCCAAGCCAAGTGGGGCGCCCCCCACCCCTAGGGTTTCCAACCCTAGGCGCAGGGGGAGGCCCAAGGGGGGGCGCCCCAGCCCACTAAGGGCTGGTTCCCTTCCCACTTCAGCCCATGGGGCCCTCCGGGATAGGTGGCCCCACCCGGTGGACCCCCGGGACCCTTCCGGTGGTCCCGGTACAATACCGATAACCCCCGAAACTTTCCCGGTGGCCGAAACTGGACTTCCCATATATAATTCTTCACCTCCGGACCATTCCGGAACTCCTCGTGACGTCCGGGATCTCATCCGGGACTCCGAACAACTTTCGGGTTTCCGCATACTAATATCTCTACAACCCTAGCGTCACCGAACCTTAAGTGTGTAGACCCTACGGGTTCGGGAGACATGCAGACATGACCGAGACGCCTCTCCGGTCAATAACCAACAGCGGGATCTGGATACCCATGTTGGCTCCCACATGTTCCACGATGATCTCATCGGATGAACCACGATGTCGAGGATTCAATCAATCCCGTATACAATTCCCTTTGTCAATCGGTATGTTACTTGCCCGAGATTCGATCGTCGGTATCCCAATACCTTGTTCAATCTCGTTACCGGCAAGTCTCTTTACTCGTACCGTAATGCATGATCCCGTGGCTAACTCCTTAGTCACATTGAGCTCATTATGATGATGCATTACCGAGTGGGCCCAGAGATACCTCTCCGTCATACGGAGTGACAAATCCCAGTCTCGATCCGTGCCAACCCAACAGACACTTTCGGAGATACCCGTAGTGTACCTATATAGTCACCCAGTTACGTTGTGACGTTTGGCACACCCAAAGCACTCCTACGGTATCCGGGAGTTGCACGATCTCATGGTCAAAGGAAAAGATACTTGACATTGGAAAAGCTCTAGCAAACGAACTACACGATCTTTGAGCTATGCTTAGGATTGGGTCTTGTCCATCACATCATTCTCCTAATGATGTGATCCCGTTATCAATGACATCCAATGTCCATAGTCAGGAAACCATGACTATCTGTTGATCAACGAGCTAGTCAACTAGAGGCTTACTAGGGACATGTTGTGGTCTATGTATTCACACATGTATTACGATTTCCGGATAACACAGAGCATGAACAATAGACAATTATCATGAACAAAGAAATATAATAATAACCATTTATTATTGCCTCTAGGGCATATTTCCAACAGTCTCCCACTTGCACTAGAGTCAATAATCTAGTTACATTGTGATGAATCGAACACCCATAACGTCCTAGTGTTGATCATGTTTTGCTCTAGGGAGAGGTTTAGTCAACGGATCTGCTACATTCAGGTCCGTATGTACCTTACAAATATCTATGTCTCCATTTTGAACACTTTCACAAATGGAGTTGAAGCGACGCTTGATATGCCTGGTCTTCCTGTGAAATCTGGGCTCCTTCGCAAGGGCAATAGCTCCAGTGTTGTCACAGAAGAGAGTCATCGGGCCCGACGCATTGGGAATCACCCCTAGGTCGGTAATGAACTCCTTTATCCAGACTGCTTCCTGTGCTGCCTCTGAGGCCGCCATGTACTCTGCTTCACATGTAGATCCTGCCACGACGCTTTGCTTGCAACTACACCAGCTTACTGCCCCTCCATTCAAAATATACACGTATCCGGTTTGTGACTTCGAGTCATCCAGATCTGTGTCGAAGCTAGCGTCGACGTAACCCTTTACGACGAGCTCTTCGTCACCTCCATAAACGAGAAACATATCCTTAGTCCTCTTCAGGTACTTCAGGATATTCTTGACCGCTGTCCAGTGTTCCATGCCGGGATTACTTTGGTACCTTCCTACCAAACTTACGACAAGGTTTACATCAGGCCTGGTACACAAGCATGGCATACATAATAGACCCTATGGCCGAGGCATAGGGGATGACACTCATCTTTTCTCTATCTTCTGCCGTGGTCGGGCATTGAGCCGTGCTCAATTGCACACCTTGCAATACAGGCAAGAACCCCTTCTTGGACTGATCCATATTGAACTTCTTCAATATCTTGTCAAGGTACGTACTCTGTGAAAGACCAATGAGGCGTCTTGATCTATCTCTATAGATCTTGATGCCTAATATATAAGCAGCTTCTCCAAGGTCCTTCATTGAAAAACACTTATTCAAGTAGGCCTTTATACTTTCCAAGAATTCTATATCATTTCCCATCAATAGTATGTCATCCACATATAATAAGAGAAATGCTACAGAGCTCCCACTCACTTTCTTGTAAACACAGGCTTCTCCATAAGTCTGTGTAAACCCAAACGCTTTGATCATCTCATCAAAACGAATGTTCCAACTCCGAGATGCTTGCACCAGTCCATAGATGGAGCGCTGGAGCTTGCATACCTTGTTAGCATTCTTAGGATCGACAAAACCTTCCGGCTGCATCATATACAATTCTTCCTTAAGAAAGCCGTTAAGGAATGCCGTTTTGACGTCCATCTGCCATATCTCATAATCATAGTATGCGGCAATTGCTAACATGATTCGGACGGACTTCAGCTTCGCTACGGGTGAGAAAGTCTCATCGTAGTCAACCCCTTGAACTTGTCGATAACCCTTAGCGACAAGTCGAGCCTTATAGATGGTCACATTACCATCCGCGTCTGTCTTCTTCTTAAAGATCCATTTATTTTCTATGGCTCGCCGATCATCGGGCAAGTCAGTCAAAGTCCATACTTCGTTTTCATACATGGATCCTATCTCGGATTTCATGGCTTCTAGCCATTTGTCGGAATCCGGGCCCGCCATCGCTTCTTCATAGTTCGAAGGTTCACCGTTGTCTAACAACATGATTTCCAGGACAGGGTTGCCGTACCACTCTGGTGCGGAACGTGTCCTTGTGGACCTACGAAGTTCAGCAGTAACTTGATCTGAAGCTTCATGATCATCATCATTAACTTCCTCCCCAGTCGGTGTAGGCACCACAGGAACATCTTCCCGCGCTGCGCTACTTTCCGGTTCGGAAGGGGTGACTATCACCTCATCAAGTTCCACTTTCCTCCCACTCAATTCTTTCGAGAGAAACTCTTTCTCCAGAAAGGACCCATTCTTGGCAACAAAGATCTTGCCTTCGGATCTGAGGTAGAAGGTATACCCAATGGTTTCCTTAGGGTATCCTATGAAGACGCATTTTTCCGACTTGGGTTCGAGCTTTTCAGGTTGAAGTTTCTTGACATAAGCATCGCATCCCCAAACTTTTAGAAACGACAGCTTAGGTTTCTTCCCAAACCATAATTCATACGGTGTCGTCTCAACGGATTTCGACGGAGCCCTATTTAAAGTGAATGCGGCAGTCTCTAAAGCATAGCCCCAAAATGAGAGCGGTAGATCGGTAAGAGACATCATAGATCGCACCATATCCAATAGAGTGCGATTACGACGTTCGGACACACCATTTCGCTGAGGTGTTCCAGGCGGCGTGAGTTGTGAAACGATTCCACATTTCCTTAAGTGTGTACCAAATTCGTGACTTAAATATTCTCCACCACGATCTGATCGTAAGAACTTTATTTTCCTGTCACGTTGATTCTCAACCTCACTCTGAAATTCCTTGAACTTTTCAAAGGTTTCAGACTTGTGTTTCATTAGGTAGACATACCCATATCTACTTAAGTCATCAGTGAGAGTGAGAACATAACGATATCCTCCGCGAGCCTCAACACTCATTGGACCGCACACATCGGTATGTATGATTTCCAATAAGTTGGTTGCTCGCTCCATTGTTCCGGAGAACGGAGTCTTGGTCATCTTACCCATGAGGCATGGTTCGCACGTGTCAAATGATTCGTAATCAAGAGACTCCAAAGTCCATCTGCATGGAGCTTCTTCATGCGCTTGACACCAATGTGACCAAGGCGGCAGTGCCACAAGTATGTGGGACTATCGTTATCAACTTTACATCTTTTGGTATTCACACTATGAATATGTGTAACATCACGTTCGAGATTCATCAAGAATAAACCATTGACCAGCGGGGCATGACCATAAAACATATCTCTCATATAAATAGAACAACCATTATTCTCGGATTTAAATGAGTAGCCATCTCGAATTAAACGAGATCCAGATACAATGTTCATGCTCAAAGCTGGCACTAAATAACAATTATTGAGGTTTAAAACTAATCCCGTAGGTAGATGCAGAGGTAGCGTGCCGACGGCGATCACATCGACCTTGGAACCATTCCCGACGCGCATCGTCACCTCGTCCTTCGCCAGTCTCCGCTTATTCCGCAGTTCCTGTTTTGAGTTACAAATATGAGCAACCGCACCGGTATCAAATACCCAGGAGCTACTACGAGTACTGGTAAGGTACACATCAATTACATGTATATCACATATACCTTTGGTGTTGCCGGCCTTCTTGTCCGCTAAGTATTTGGGGCAGTTCCGCTTCCAGTGACCACTTCCCTTGCAATAAAAGCACTCAGTCTCAGGCTTGGGTCCATTCTTTGGCTTCTTCCCGGCAACTGGCTTACCGGGCGCGGCAACTCCCTTGCCGTCCTTCTTGAAGTTCTTCTTACCCTTGCCTTTCTTGAACTTAGTGGTTTTATTCACCATCAACACTTGATGTTCCTTTTTGATCTCCACCTCCGCTGATTTCAGCATTGAATATACCTCAGGAATGGTCTTTTCCATCCCTTGCATATTGAAGTTCATCACAAAGCTCTTGTAGCTCGGTGGAAGCGACTGAAGGATTCTGTCAATGACCGCGTCATCCGGGAGATTAACTCCCAGCTGAGACAGGCGGTTGTGTAACCCAGACATTCTGAGTATGTGCTCACTAACAGAACTATTTTCCTCCATTTTACAGCTGAAGAACTTGTCAGAGACTTCATATCTCTCGACCCGGGCATGAGCTTGGAAAACCATTTTCAGCTCTTCGAACATCTCATATGCTCCATGTTTCTCAAAACGCTTTTGGAGACCCGGTTCTAAGCTGTAAAGCATGCCGCACTGAACGAGGGAGTAATCATCAGCATGTGATTGCCAAGCGTTCATAACGTCTTGGTTTTCTGGGATGGGTGCTTCACCTAGCGGTACTTCTAGGACATAATCTTTCTTGGCAGCTATGAGGATGATCCTCAGGTTCCGGACCCAGTCCGTGTAGTTGCTGCCATCATCTTTCAGCTTGGTTTCTCTAGGAACGCGTTGAAGTTGAGGACAACGTGGGCCATTTGATCTACAAGACATATTGTAAAGATTTTAGACTAAGTTCATGATAATTAAGTTCATATAATCAAATTATTCAATGAACTCCCACTCAGATAGACATCCCTCTAGTCATCTAAGTGAAACATGATCCGAGTTAACTAGGCCGTGTCCGATCATCACGTGAGACGGACTAGTCAAGATCGGTGAACATCTCCATGTTGATCGTATCTTCTATACGACTCATGCTCGACCTTTCGGTCTTCCGTGTTCCGAGGCCATGTTTGTACATGCTAGGCTCGTCAAGTCAACCTAAGTGTATTGCGTGTGTTCCGAGGCCATGTCTGTACATGCTAGGCTCGTCAACACCCGTTGTATGCGAACGTTAGAATCTATCACACCCGATCATCACGTGGTGCTTCGAAACAATGAACCTTCGCAACGGTGCACAGTTAGGGGGAACACTTTTTTGAAATTATTATAAGGGATCATCTTACTTACTACCGTCGTTCTAAGCAAATAAGATGCAAAACATGATAAACATCACATGCAATCAAATAGTGACATGATATGGCCAATATCATTTTGCTCCTTTGATCTCCATCTTCGGGGCACCATGATCATATTCGTCACCGGCATGACACCATGATCTCCATCATTGTGTCTTCATGAAGTTGTCACGCCAACAATTACTTCTACTTCTATGGCTAACCCGTTTAGCAACAAAGTAAAGTAATTTACATGGCGTTATTCAATGACACGCAGGTCATACAAAAATAAAGACAACTCCTATGGCTCCTACCGGTTGTCATACTCATCGACATGCAAGTCGTGATTCCTATTACAAGAATATGATCAATCACATACATCACATACATCATTCATCACATCTTCTGGCCATATAACATCACATAGCACATGCTGCAAAAACAAGTTAGACGTCCTCTAATTGTTGTTGCAAGTTTTTACGTGGCTTGTATAGGTTTCTAGCAAGAACGTTTCTTACCTACGTAAAACCACAACATGATATGCCAATTTCTATTTACCCTTCATAAGGACCCTTTTCATCGAATCCGTTCCGACTAAAGTGGGAGAGACAGACACCCGCTAGCCACCTTATGCAACTAGTGCATGTCAGTCGGTGGAACCTGTCTCACGTAAGCGTACGTGTAAGGTCGGTCCGGGCCGCTTCATCCCACAATACCGCCGAAACAAGATAAGAGTAGTAGCGGCAAGAAGAATTGGCAACATCTACGCCCACAACTGCTTTGTGTTCTACTCGTGCATAGTAACTACGCATAGGCCTGGCTCATGATGCCACTGTTGGGGATCGTAGCAGAATTTCAAAATTTCCTACGCATCACCAAGATCCATCTATGGAGTATACTAGCAACGAGGGGAAAGGAGTGCATCTACATACCCTTGTAGATCGCAAGCGGAAGCGTTCCAATGAACGGGGTTGATGGAGTCGTACTCGTCGTGATCCAAATCACCGATGACCGAGTGCCGAACGGACGGCACCTCCGCGTTCAACACACGTACGGAGCAGCGACGTCTCCTCCTTCTTGATCCAGCAAGGGGAAAGGAGAGGTTGATGGAGATTCAGCAGCACGACGGCGTGGTGGTGGAAGTAGCGGGATCCCGGCAGGGCTTCGCCAAGCACAAACGGGACGGAGAGGTGTTGCAGGGGGAGAGGGAGGCGCCAGGGGCTGTGGTGCTGCTGCCCTCCCTCCCCCCACTATATATAGGGACCCCTGGGGGGGGGGGCGCTGCCCTGGGAGATCAGATCTCCAAGGGGGGCGGCGGCCAAGGGGGAAGGGGGGGTGGCTTCCCCCCCAAGCCAAGTGGGGCGCCCCCACCCCTAGGGTTTCAAACCCTAGGCGCAGGGGGAGGCCCAAGGGGGGCGCCCCAGCCCACTAAGGGCTGGTTCCCTTCCCACTTCAGCCCATGGGGCCCTCCGGGATAGGTGGCCCCACCCGGTGGACCCCCGGGACCCTTCCGGTGGTCCCGGTACAATATCGATAACCCCCGAAACTTTCCCGGTGGCCGAAACTGGACTTCCCATATATAATTCTTCACCTCCGGACCATTCTGGAACTCCTCGTGATGTCTGGGATCTCATCCGGGACTCCGAACAACTTTAGGGTTTCCGCATACTAATATCTCTACAACCCTAGCGTCACCGAACCTTAAGTGTGTAGACCCTACGGGTTCGGGAGACATGCAGACATGACCGAGACGCCTCTCCGGTCAATAACCAACAGCGGGATCTGGATACCCATGTTGGCTCCCACATGTTCCACGATGATCTCATCGGATGAACCACGATGTCGAGGATTCAATCAATCCCGTATACAATTCCCTTTGTCAATCGGTATGTTACTTGCCCGAGATTCGATCGTCGGTATCCCAATACCTTGTTCAATCTCGTTACCGGCAAGTCTCTTTACTCGTACCATAATGCATGATCCCGTGGCTAACTCCTTAGTCACATTGAGCTCATTATGATGATGCATTACCGAGTGGGCCCAGAGATACCTCTCCGTCATACGGAGTGACAAATCCCAGTCTCGATCCGTGCCAACCCAACAGACACTTTCAGAGATACCCGTAGTGTACCTTTATAGTCACCCAGTTACGTTGTGACGTTTGGCACACCCAAAGCACTCCTACGGTATCCAGGAGTTGCACGATCTCATGGTCAAAGGAAAAGATACTTGACATTGGAAAAGCTCTAGCAAACGAACTACACGATCTTTGAGCTATGCTTAGGATTGGGTCTTGTCCATCACATCATTCTCCTAATGATGTGATCCCGTTATCAATGACATCCAATGTCCATAGTCAGGAAACCATGACTATCTGTTGATCAACGAGCTAGTCAACTAGAGGCTTACTAGGGACACGTTGTGGTCTATGTATTCACACATGTATTACGATTTCCGGATAACACAATTATAGCATGAACAATAGACAATTATCATGAACAAAGAAATATAATAATAACCATTTATTATTGCCTCTAGGGCATATTTCCAACAATTTTTTCTAGATCAAAATCACCTATATACCAGAAGATGGGCACCGGAGGTGGGCCGAGGAGGCCACAACCCACCAGGGCGCGCCAGGGGGCCTGGCGCGCCCAGGTGTGTTGTGCCCACCTGGTGGCCCCCCTCTGGTGTTTATTGGCTCCAGTAATTCTTAAATATTCCATAAAAAATCCTCGTGGAGTTTCAGCTCATTTAGAGTTGTGCAGAATAGGTGTCCTAACGTAGCTTTTTCAGGTCCAGATTTCCAGCTGCCAGAATTCTCTCTCTTGGTGTGTACCTTGCAAATTATGAGAGAAAAGGCATTAGAATTACTCCAAAAAGCATTATTATGGATAAAAACATTGTAAATAACAGTAAGAAAACATGATGCAAAATGGACGTATCATTATGTCATATGGAGGTCGGCCAGTGCTAATTAACTCGGTACTGACTAGTATGCCGATGTTCCTGCTTTCATTCTTCAAAAATTCGAAAGGGGTTTGGAAGCGACTTGATTTCTTTAGATCTCGGTTCTTCTGGCAGTCTAATGAGGCCAAGAGGAAATACCGTCTCGCGCGATGGGATATCCTTTGCCGACCAAAAGAACAGGGGGGTCTCGGTATTGAGAACTTAGAAATTAAGAATAAATGCCTATTGAGGAAATGGCTCTACAGGTTAGAGACAGAGCCGGAGGGTATGTGGACACAAATTCTGAATATTACAGTCGAAAACGCTCACCCAGGTTACCATGAGACCAACTGACTCGCCAATCTGGAAGGCACTTATGAGAACGATGGACTTGTTCTTTCGTAGAGTCAAATTCTTGGTTGGCGATGGGATGTCAACAAGATTTTGGGAGGATACATGGCTAGGAGAGACGCCCCTGGCCGTACAATATCCCACCCTTTATAACATTGTGCAATGTAAGGAGGATTACGTAGGCATAATTTTCCAAACGACTCCCTTGAATATTCAGTTCAGACGTGCGTTAGTTGGTGAGAGATGGACTGCCTGGATGCACTTGGTTCAGAGATTGATAGATGTTCAACTCTCTGACTAGTCGGATTCGACGCAATGAAAATTAGCCAAAAATGGGGTATTTACGGTGAAATCTTTCTATATAGATTTGATTAATTCTGGCCCAATCTCAAGATCATTGCATATTTGGCGGGTTAAGGTTCCCTTGCGTATTAAAATCTTCATGTGGTTCGTCCACAAGCAAGTAATACTCACCAAGGACAACTTAATCAAGAGGCGATGGGTAGGTAGTTCGCGATGTTGTTTTTGTGATCATGATGAAACAATATAACATTTATTCCTTGAATGCCCACTCGCCAAATTGCTTTGGAGAACTATTCATATAGCCTTCAATATCAATCCTCCAGTTTGTTGGGGAACGTAGTAATTTCAAAAAATTTCCTACGCACACGCAAGATCATGGTGATGCATAGCAACGAGAGGGGAGAGTGTTGTCCACGTACCCTCGAAGACCGACAGCGGAAGCATTATCACAACGCGGTTGATGTAGTCGTACGTCTTCACGATCCAACCGATCAAGTACCGAACGTACGGCACCTCCGAGTTCTACACACGTTCAGCTCGATGACGTCCCTCGAACTCCGATCCAGCCGAGTGTTGAGGGAGAGTTTCGTCAACACGACGGCGTGGTGACGATGATGATGTTCCACCGACGCAGGGCTTCGCCTAAGCTCCGCAACGGTATTATCGAGGTGTAATATGGTGGAGGGGGGCACCGCACACGGCTAAGAGATCTCAAGGATCAATTGTTGTGTCTCTGGGGTGCCCCCTGCCCCCGTATATAAAGGAGCAAGGGGGAGGCAGCCGGCCAAGGGGAGAGGCGCGCCATAGGGGGGAGTCCTACTCCCACCGGGAGTAGGACTCCTCCTTTCCTTGTGGGAGTAGGAGAAGGGAAGGGGGAAGGAGAAAGAAGGAAGGGTGCGCCCCCTTCCCTAGTCCAATTCGGACCAGACCATGGGGAGGGGTGCGGCCACCTTTTGAGGCCTTTCTCTCCTTTCCCGTATGGCCCATTAAGGCCCAATACGAATTCCCGTAACTCTCCGGTACTCCGAAAAATACCCGAATCACTCGGAACCTTTCCGAAGTCCGAATATAGTCGTCCAATATATCGATCTTTACGTCTCGACCATTTCGAGACTCCTCGTCATGTCCCCGATCTCATCCGGGACTCCGAACTCCTTCGGTACATCAAAACTCAATAAAACTGTCATCGTAACGTTAAGCGTGCGGACCCTACGGGTTCGAGAACTATGTAGACATGACCGAGACACGTCTCCGGTCAATAACCAATAGCGGGACCTGGATGCCCATATTGTCTCCCACATATTCTACGAAGATCTTTATCGGTCAGACCGCATAACAACATACGTTGTTCCCTTTGTCACCGGTATGTTACTTGCCCGAGATTTGATCGTCGGTATCTCGATACCTAGTTCAATCTCGTTACCGGCAAGTCTCTTTACTCGTTCCGTAACACATCATCCCGCAACTAACTCATTAGTCACAATGCTTGCAAGGCTTATAGTGATGTGCATTACCGAGTGGGCCCAGAGATACCTCTCCGACAATTGGAGTGACAAATCCTAATCTCGAAATACGCCAACCCAACAAGTACCTTTGGAGACACCTGTAGAGCACCTTTATAATCACCCATTTACGTTGTGACGTTTGGTAGCACACAAAGTGTTCCTCCGGTAAACGGGAGTTGCATAATCTCATAGTCATAGGAACATGTATAAGTCATGAAGAAAGCAATAGCAACATACTAAACGATCGAGTGCTAAGCTAACGGAATGGGTCAAGTCAATCACGTCATTCTCCTAATGAGGTGATCTCGTTAATCAAATGACAACTTATGTCTATGGCTAGGAAACATAACCATCTTTGATTAACGAGCTAGTCAAGTAGAGGCATACTAGTGACACTCTGTTTGTCTATGTATTCACACATGTATTATGTTTCCGGTTAATACAATTCTAGCATGAATAATAAACATTTATCATGATATAAGGAAATAAATAATACTTTATTATTGCCTCTAGGGCATATTTCCTTCAGTCTCCCACTTGCACTAGAGTCAATAATCTAGTTCACATCGCCATGTGATTTAACATCAATAATTCACATCACCATGTGATTAACACCCATAGTTCACATCTCTATGTGACCAACACTCAAAGGGTTTACTAGAGTCAATAATCTAGTTCACATCGCTATGTGATTAACACCCAAAGAGTACTAAGGTGTGATCATGTTTTGATTGTGAGATAATTTTAGTCAACGGGTCTGTCACATTCAGATCCGTAAGTATTTTGCAAATTTCTATGTCTACAATGCTCTGCACGGAGCTACTCTAGCTAATTGCTCCCACTTTCAATATGTATCTAGACCGAGACTTAGAGTCATCTAGATTTAGTGTCAAAACTTGCATCGACGTAACCCTTTACGACGAACCTTTTGTCACTTCCATAATCGAGAAACATATCCTTATTCCACTAAGGATAATTTTGACCGCTGTCCAGTGATCTACTCCTAGATCACTATTGTACTCCCTTGCCAAAATCAGTGTAGGGTATACAATAGATCTGGTACACAGCATGGCATACTTTATAGAACCTATGGCCAAGGCATAGGGAATGACTTTCATTCTCTTTCTATCTTCTGCCGTGGTCGGGCTTTGAGTCTTTACTCAATTTCACACCTTGTAACACAGGCAAGAACTCTTTCTTTGACTGTTCTATTTTGAACTACTTCAAAATCTTGTTAAGGTATGTACTCATTGAAAAACTTATCAAGCGTCTTCATCTATCTCTATAGATCTTGATGCTCAATATGTAAGCAGCTTCACCGAGGTCTTTCTTTGAAAAACTCCTTTCAAACACTCCTTTATGCTTTGCAGAATAATTCTACATTATTTCCGATCAACAATATGTCATTCACATATACTTATCAGAAATGCTGTAGTGCTCCCACTCACTTTCTTGTAAATACAGGCTTCACCGCAAGTCTGTATAAAACTATATCCTTTGATCAACTTATCAAAGTGTATATTCCAACTCCGAGATGCTTGCACCAGTCCATAGATGGATCGCTGGAGCTTGCATATTTTGTTAGCACCTTTAGGATTGACAAAACCTTCTGGTTGCATCATATACAACTCTTCTTTAATAAATCCATTAAGGAATGCAGTTTTGTTTATCCATTTGCCATATTTCATAAAATGCGGCAATTGCTAACATGATTCGGACAGACTTAAGCATAGATACGAGTGAGAAACTCTCATCGTAGTCAACACTTGAACTTGTCGAAAACCTTTTTGCGACAATTCTAGCTTTGTAGATAGTAACACTACTATCAGCGTCCGTCTTCCTCTTGAAGATCCATTTATTCTCAATTGCTTGCCGATCATCGGGCAAGTCAACCAAAGTCCACACTTTGTTCTCATACATGGATCTCATCTCAGATTTCATGGCCTCAAGCCATTTTGCGGAATCTGGGCTCACCATCGCTTCTTCATAGTTCGTAGGTTCGTCATGGTCTAGTAACATAACCTCCAGAACAGGATTACCGTACCACTCTGGTGCGGATCTTACTCTGGTTTACCTACGAGGTTTGGTAGTAACTTGATCTGAAGTTACATGATCATCATCATTAACTTCCTCACTAATTGGTGTAGGAGTCACAGGAACAGATTTCTGTGATGAACTACTTTCCAATAAGGGAGCAGGTACAGTTACCTCATCAAGTTCTACTTTCCTCCCACTCACTTCTTTCGAGAGAAACTCCTTCTCTAGAAAGGATCCATACTAAGCAACGAATGTCTTGCCTTCGGATCTGTGATAGAAGGTGTACCCAACTGTCTCCTTTGGGTATCCTATGAAGACACATTTCTCCGATTTGGGTTTGAGCTTATCAGGATGAAACTTTTTCACATAAGCATCGCAACCCCAAACTTTAAGAAACGACAACTTTGGTTTCTTGCCAAACCACAGTTCATAAGGCGTCGTCTCAGCGGATTTTGATGGTGCCCTATTTAACGTGAATGTAGCTATCTCTAATGCATAACCCGAAAACGATAGTGGTAGATCGGTAAGAGACATCATATATTGCACCATATCTAATAAAGTACGGTTACGATGTTCGGACACACCATTACACTGTGGTGTTCCAGGTGGCGTGAGTAGTGAAACAATTCCACATTGTTTTAATTGAAGACCAAACTCGTAACTCAAATATTTGTCTCCGCGATCAGATCGTAGAAACCTTATTTTCTTGTCATGATGATTTTCCACTTCACTCTGAAATTCTTTGAACTTTTCAAATGCTTCAGACTTATGTTTCATTAAGTAGATATACCCATATCTGCTCAAATCATCTGTGAAGGTGAGAAAATAACGATATCCGCCACGAGCCTCAATATTCATTGGACCACATACATCTGTATGTATGACTTCCAACAAATCTGTTGCTCTCTCCATAGTTCCGGAGAACGGCGTTTTAGTCATCTTGCCCATGAGGCACGGTTCGCAAGTATCAAGTGATTCATAATCAAGTGATTCCAAAATTCCATTAGTATGGAGTTTCTTCATGCGCTTTACACCAATATGACCTAAACGGCAGTGCCACAAATAAGTTGCACTATCATTACTAACTTTGCATCTTTTGGCTTCAACATTATGAATATGTGTATCACTACTATCGAGATCCAACAAACCATTTTCGTTGGTGTGTATGACCATAGAAGGTTTTTATTCATGTAAACAGAACAACAATTGTTCTCTAACTTAAATGAATAACCGTATTGCAATAAACATGATCAAATCATATTCATGCTCAACGCAAACACCAAATAACACTTATTTAGTTTCAACACTAATCCCGAAAGTATAGGGAGTGTGCGATGATGATCATATCAATCTTGGAACTACTTCCAACACACATCGTCACCTCGCCTTTTACTAGTCTCTGTTTATTCTGCAACTCCCGTTTCGAGTTACTACTCTTTAGCAACTGAACCAGTATCAAATACCGAGGGGTTGCTATAAACACTAGTAAAGTACACATCAATAACATGTATATCCAATATACCTTTGTTCACTTTGCCATCCTTCTTATCCACCAAATAGTTGGGGTAGTTCCGCTTCCAGTGACCAGTCCCTTTGCAGTAGAAGCACTTAGTCTCAGGCTTAGGTACAGACTTGGGCTTCTTCACTTGAGTAGCAACTTGCTTGCCGTTCTTTTTGAAGTTCCCCTTCTTCCCTTTGCCCTTTTCTTGAAACTAGTGGTCTCGTCAACCATCAACACTTGATGTTTTTCTTGATTTCTACCTTCGTCGATTTCAGCATCACGAAGAGCTCGGGAATTACTTTCGTCATCCCTTGCATACTATAGTTCATCACGAAGTTCTACTAACTTGGTGATGGTGACTAGAGAATTCTGTCAATCACTATTTTATCTGGAAGATTAACTCCCACTTGATTCAAGCGATTGTAGTACCCAGACAATCTGAGCACATGCTCACTAGTTGAGCGATTCTCCTCCATCTTTTAGCTATAGAACTTGTTGGAGACTTCATATCTCTCAACTCGGGTATTTGCTTGAAATATTAACTTCAACTCCTGGAACATCTCATATGGTCCATGACGTTCAAAACGTCTTTGAAGTCCCGATTCTAAGCCGTTAAGCATGGTGCACTAAACTATCAAGTAGTCATCATATTGAGCTAGCCAAACGTTCATAACGTCTGCATCTGCTCCTGCAATAGGTCTGTCACCTAGCGGTGCATCAAGGACATAATTTTTCTGTGCAGCAATGAGGATAATCCTCAGATCACGGATCCAATCCGCATCTTTGCTACTAACATCTTTCAACATAATTTTCTCTAGGAACATATCAAAAATAAACACAGGGAAGCAACAACGCGAGCTATTGATCTACAACATAATTTGCAAAATACTATCAGGACTAAGTTCATGATAAATTTAAGTTCAATTAATCATATTACTTAAGAACTCCCACTTAGATAGACATCCCTCTAATCCTCTAAGTGATCACGTGATCCATATCAACTAAACCATGTCCGATCATCACGTGAGATGGAGTAGTTTCAATGGTGAACATCACTATGTTGATCATATCTACTATATGATTCACGCTCGACCTTTCGGTCTCCGTGTTCCGAGGCCATATCTGTTATATGCTAGGCTCGTCAAGTTTAACCTGAGTATTCCGCGTGTGCAACTGTTTTGCACCCGTTGTATTTGAACGTAGAGCCTATCACACCCGATCATCACGTGGTGTCTCAGCACGAAGAACTTTCGCAACGGTGCATACTCAGGGAGAACACTTATACTTTGATAATTTAGTGAAGGATCATCTTATAATGCTACCGTCAAACAAAGCAAGATAAGATGCATAAAGGATTAACATCACATGCAATCAATATAAGTGATATGATATGGCCATCATCATCTTGTGCTTGTGATCTCCATCTCCGAAGCACCGTCATGATCACCATCGTCACCGGCGCGACACCTTGATCTCCATCGTAGCATCGTTGTCGTCTCGCCAACTTATTGCTTTTACGACTATCGCTACCGCTTAGTGATAAAGTAAAACTATTACATGGCGATTGCATCTCATACAATAAAGCGACAACCATATGGCTCCTGCCAGTTGCCGATAACTCGGTTACAAAACATGATCATCTCATACAACACATTATATCACATCATGTCTTGACCATATCACATCACAACATGCCCTGCAAAAACAAGTTAGACGTCCTCTACTTTGTTGTTGCATATTTTACGTGGCTGCTACGGGCTTAGCAAGAACCGTTCTTACCTACGCATCAAAACCACAACGATAGTTTGTCAAGTTGGTGCTGTTTTAACCTTCGCAAGGACCGGGCGTAGCCACACTCGGTTCAACTAAAGTGAGAGAGACAGACACCCGCCGGTCACCTTTAAGCAACGAGTGCTCGCAACGGTGAAACCAGTCTCGCGTAAGCGTACGCGTAATGTCGGTCCGGGCCGCTTCATCTCACAATACCGCTGAACCAAAGTATGACATGCTGGTAAGCAGTATGACTTATATCGCCCACAACTCACTTGTGTTCTACTCGTGCATAGCATCAACGCATAAAACCAGGCTCGGATGCCACTGTTGGGGAACGTAGTAATTTCAAAAAATTTCCTACGCACACGCAAGATCATGGTGATGCATAGCAACGAGAGGGGAGAGTGTTGTCCACGTACCCTCGTAGACCGACAGCGGAAGCGTTATCACAACGCGGTTGATGTAGTCGTACGTCTTCACGATCCGACCGATCAAGTACCGAACGTACGGCACCTCCGAGTTCTACACACGTTCAGCTCGATGACGTCCCTCGAACTCCGATCCAGCCGAGTGTTGAGGGAGAGTTTCGTCAGCACGACGGCGTGGTGACGATGATGATGTTCCACCGACGCAGGGCTTCGCCTAAGCTCCGCAACGGTATTATCGAGGTGTAATATGGTGGAGGGGGGCACCGCACACGGCTAAGAGATCTCAAGGATCAATTGTTGTGTCTCTGGGGTGCCCCCTGCCCCCGTATATAAAGGAGCAAGGGGGAGGCAGCCGGCCAAGGGGAGAGGCGCGCCATAGGGGGGAGTCCTACTCCCACCGGGAGTAGGACTCCTCCTTTCCTTGTGGGAGTAGGAGAAGGGAAGGGGGAAGGAGAAAGAAGGAAGGGTGCGCCCCCCTTCCCTAGTCCAATTCGGACCAGACCATGGGGAGGGGTGCGGCCACCTTTTGAGGCCTTTCTCTCCTTTCCCGTATGGCCCATTAAGGCCCAATACGAATTCCCGTAACTCTCCGGTACTCCGAAAAATACCCGAATCACTCGGAACCTTTCCGAAGTCCGAATATAGTCGTCCAATATATCGATCTTTACGTCTCGACCATTTCGAGACTCCTCGTCATATCCCCGATCTCATCCGGGACTCCGAACTCCTTCGGTACATCAAAACTCAATAAAACTGTCATCGTAACGTTAAGCGTGCGGACCCTACGGGTTCGAGAACTATGTAGACATGACCGAGACACGTCTCCGGTCAATAACCAATAGCGGGACCTGGATGCCCATATTGGCTCCCACATATTCTACGAAGATCTTTATCGGTCAGACCGCATAACAACATACGTTGTTCCCTTTGTCACCGGTATGTTACTTGCCCGAGATTTGATCGTCGGTATCTCGATACCTAGTTCAATCTCGTTACCGGCAAGTCTCTTTACTCGTTCCGTAACACATCATCCCGCAACTAACTCATTAGTCACAATGCTTGCAAGGCTTATAGTGATGTGCATTACCGAGTGGGCCCAGAGATACCTCTCCGACAATTGGAGTGACAAATCCTAATCTCGAAATACGCCAACCCAACAAGTACCTTTGGAGACACCTGTAGAGCACCTTTATAATCACCCATTTACGTTGTGACGTTTGGTAGCACACAAAGTGTTCCTCCGGTAAACGGGAGTTGCATAATCTCATAGTCATAGGAACATGTATAAGTCATGAAGAAAGCAATAGCAACATACTAAACGATCGAGTGCTAAGCTAACGGAATGGGTCAAGTCAATCACGTCATTCTCCTAATGAGGTGATCTCGTTAATCAAATGACAACTTATGTCTATGGCTAGGAAACATAACCATCTTTGATTAACGAGCTAGTCAAGTAGAGGCATACTAGTGACACTCTGTTTGTCTATGTATTCACACATGTATTATGTTTCCGGTTAATACAATTCTAGCATGAATAATAAACATTTATCATGATATAAGGAAATAAATAATACTTTATTATTGCCTCTAGGGCATATTTCCTTCACAGTTGACATTGAGTCGTTCTTTGGAACATGGTTAGGTGTGGTTGATCATACTACCGCGGCTCGTATTCGGATTGGAATATGTGCGCTTTTGTGGGCTATATGGAATTGTAGGAATGATATGATTTTTAACAGACAACACACTTTAACTTTCTTGCAGGTCATCTTCAGAGCTACCGCATGGATCCGTACGTGGTCCTTACGCACTCCTATGGACTCCAGGTAGCCTTTGGTTACTGGGTGCAACCAGTGGGAGATGGTAGCACGGGCTATATTCGACTGGTTCGGATGGTGGTCGCATAACATGATAGGAGTCTAGGGAGCTTATCCTTCATATTGCCGTATTGGTTGTGATTTTCAGCATGTACTTTTCTTTTTTCTTTTGTTTCACTCCGCTTGTGAGCTGTAATACTTTTATGACTTTCTGCTACTTCGTGGATTTTTAATAAGATGGCTGCATGCATCATTATGATGCAGAGGCCGAAGGGCATGCCTCCATTTTCAACAAAAAAGCACTATTTCTTGTCATCGTCAGTCACACTTGTGCAATGATGAATTACTAAAAGATATGGAGCATGTTTCTACAAAATATGTGTACATTCTAAAATCCGAGAACATGTTTTAACATTCATGAAAACTTTGTAAAATCCATGAGTTTTTCAAATTTTGTAAACTTTTTCTTCACATTTATGTAAATTCGCTATGCAATAAAATTTACCTACAGAATAACGCATTATAAAGTCATTAATGGGCTAGCCCCCAATCTATCAAATAGACGTTAAAATAACACCAAAGATTAAATAGGCCACGACCCACACGGCGGGGTGCGTGCTGCCTCTCTATTCCACATTCTAAGGGGGTGTTTGGTTACAGGGACTTATTGGTGTAGGGACTTAAATAAGTCCCTTTAAGTCCCATCTAAATCAAACAAGAGGGACTTATTGAAGGAAATATGCCCTAGAGGCAATAATAAAGTATTATTTATTTCCTTGTATCATGATAAATGTTTATTATTCATGCTAGAATTGTATTAACCGGAAACATAATACATGTGTGAATATATAGACAAACAGAGTGTCACTAGTATGCCTCTACTTGACTAGCTCGTTAATCAAAGATGGTTATGTTTCCTAGCCATAGACATAAGTTGTCATTTGATTAACGAGATCACCTCATTAGGAGAATGACGTGATAGACTTGACCCATTCCGTTAGCTTAGCACTCGATCGTTTAGTATGTTGCTATTGCTTTCTTCATGACTTATACATGTTCCTATGACTATGAGATTATGCAACTCCCGTTTACCGGAGGAACACTTTGTGTGCTACCAAACGTCACAACGTAAATGGGTGATTATAAAGGTGCTCTACAGGTGTCTCCAAAGGTACTTGTTGGGTTGGCGTATTTCGAGATTAGGATTTGTCACTCCGATTGTCGGAGAGGTATCTCTGGGCCCACTCGGTAATGCACATCACTATAAGCCTTGCAAGCATTGTGACTAATGAGTTAGTTGCGGGATGATGTGTTACGGAACGAGTAAAGAGACTTGCCGGTAACGAGATTGAACTAGGTATCGAGATACCGACGATCAAATCTCGGGCAAGTAACATACCGGTGACAAAGGGAACAACGTATGTTGTTATGCGGTCTGACCGATAAAGATCTTCGTAGAATATGTGGGAGCCAATATGGGCATCCAGGTCCCGCTATTGGTTATTGACCGGAGACGTGTCTCGGTCATGTCTACATAGTTCTCGAACCCGTAGGGTCCGCACGCTTAACGTTACGATGACAGTTTTATTGAGTTTTGATGTACCGAAGGAGTTCGGAGTCCCGGATGAGATCGGGGATATGACGAGGAGTCTCGAAATGGTCGAGACGTAAAGATCGATATATTGGACGACTATATTCGGACTTCGGAAAGGTTCCGAGTGATTCGGGTATTTTTCGGAGTACCGGAGAGTTACGGGAATTCGTATTGGGCCTTAATGGGCCATACGGGAAAGGAGAGAAAGGCCTCAAAAGGTGGCCGCACCCCTCCCCATGGTCTGGTCCGAATTGGACTAGGGAAGGGGGGCGCACCCTTCCTTCTTTCTCCTTCCCCCTTCCCTTCTCCTACTCCCACAAGGAAAGGAGGAGTCCTACTCCCGGTGGGAGTAGGACTCCCCCCTATGGCGCGCCTCTCCCCTTGGCCGGCTGCCTCCCCCTTGCTCCTTTATATACGGGGGCAGGGGGGCACCCCAGAGACACAACAATTGATCCTTGAGATCTCTTAGCCGTGTGCGGTGCCCCCCTCCACCATATTACACCTCGATAATACCGTTGCGGAGCTTAGGCGAAGCCCTGCGTCGGTGGAACATCATCATCGTCACCACGCCGTCGTGCTGACGAAACTCTCCCTCAACACTCGGCTGGATCGGAGTTCGAGGGACGTCATCGAGCTGAACGTGTGTAGAACTCGGAGGTGCCGTACGTTCGGTACTTGATCGGTCGGATCGTGAAGACGTACGACTACATCAACCGCGTTGTGATAACGCTTCCGCTGTCGGTCTACGAGGGTACGTGGACAACACTCTCCCCTCTCGTTGCTATGCATCACCATGATCTTGCGTGTGCGTAGGAATTTTTTTGAAATTACTACGTTCCCCAACAGTGGCATCCGAGCCTGGTTTTATGCGTTGATGCTATGCACGAGTAGAACACAAGTGAGTTGTGGGCGATATAAGTCATACTGCTTACCAGCATGTCATACTTTGGTTCAGCGGTATTGTGAGATGAAGCGGCCCGGACCGACATTACGCGTACGCTTACGCGAGACTGGTTTCACCGTTGCGAGCACTCGTTGCTTAAAGGTGACCGGCGGGTGTCTGTCTCTCTCACTTTAGTTGAACCGAGTGTGGCTACGCCCGGTCCTTGCGAAGGTTAAAACAGCACCAACTTGACAAACTATCGTTGTGGTTTTGATGCGTAGGTAAGAACGGTTCTTGCTAAGCCCGTAGCAGCCACGTAAAATATGCAACAACAAAGTAGAGGACGTCTAACTTGTTTTTGCAGGGCATGTTGTGATGTGATATGGTCAAGACATGATGTGATATAATTTGTTGTATGAGATGATCATGTTTTGTAACCGAGTTATCGGCAACTGGCAGGAGCCATATGGTTGTCGCTTTATTGTATGAGATGCAATCACCATGTAATAGTTTACTTTATCACTAAGCGGTAGCGATAGTCGTAAAAGCAATAAGTTGGCGAGACGACAACGATACTACGATGGAGATCAAGGTGTCGCGCCGGTGACGATGGTGATCATGACGGTGCTTCGGAGATGGAGATCACAAGCACGGTGCTTCGAAGATGGGGATCACAAGCACCAGATGATGATGGCCATATCATATCACTTATATTGATTGCATGTGATGTTAATCCTTTATGCATCTTATCTTGCTTTGTTTGACGGTAGCATTATAAGATGATCCTTCACTAAATTATCAAAGTATAAGTGTTCTCCCTGAGTATGCACCGTTGCGAAAGTTCTTCGTGCTGAGACACCACGTGATGATCGGGTGTGATAGGCTCTACGTTCAAATACAACGGGTGCAAAACAGTTGCACACGCGGAATACTCAGGTTAAACTTGACGAGCCTAGCATATAACAGATATGGCCTCGGAACACGGAGACCGAAAGGTCGAGCGTGAATCATATAGTAGATATGATCAACATAGTGATGTTCACCATTGAAACTACTCCATCTCACGTGATGATCGGACATGGTTTAGTTGATTTGGATCACGTAATCACTTAGATGATTAGAGGGATGTCTATCTAAGTGGGAGTTCTTAAGTAATATGATTAATTGAACTTAAATTTATCATGAACTTAGTCCTGATAGTATTTTGCAAATTATGTTGTAGATCAATAGCTCGCGTTGTTGCTTCCCTGTTTTATTTTTGATATGTTCCTAGAGAAAAATTATGTTGAAAGATGTTAGTAGCAAAGATGCGGATTGGATCCGTGATCTGAGGATTATCCTCATTGCTGCACAGAAAAATTATGTCCTTGATGCACCGCTAGGTGACAGACCTATTGCAGGAGCAGATGCAGACGTTATGAACGTTTGGCTAGCTCAATATGATGACTACTTGATAGTTTAGTGCACCATGCTTAACGGCTTAGAATCGGGACTTCAAAGACGTTTTGAACGTCATGGACCATATGAGATGTTCCAGGAGTTGAAGTTAATATTTCAAGCAAATACCCGAGTTGAGAGATATGAAGTCTCCAACAAGTTCTATAGCTAAAAGATGGAGGAGAATCGCTCAACTAGTGAGCATGTGCTCAGATTGTCTGGGTACTACAATCGCTTGAATCAAGTGGGAGTTAATCTTCCAGATAAAATAGTGATTGACAGAATTCTCTAGTCACCATCACCAAGTTAGTAGAACTTCGTGATGAACTATAGTATGCAAGGGATGACGAAAGTAATTCCCGAGCTCTTCGTGATGCTGAAATCGACGAAGGTAGAAATCAAGAAAAACATCAAGTGTTGATGGTTGACGAGACCACTAGTTTCAAGAAAAGGGCAAAGGGAAGAAGGGGAACTTCAAAAAGAACGGCAAGCAAGTTGCTGCTCAAGTGAAGAAGCCTAAGTCTGGTCCTAAGCCTGAGACTAAGTGCTTCTACTGCAAAGGGACTGGTCACTGGAAGCGGAACTACCCCAACTATTTGGTGGATAAGAAGGATGGCAAAGTGAACAAAGGTATATTGGATATACATGTTATTGATGTGTACTTTACTAGTGTTTATAGCAACCCCTCGGTATTTGATACTGGTTCAGTTGCTAAGAGTAGTAACTCGAAACGGGAGTTGCAGAATAAACAGAGACTAGTAAAAGGCGAGGTGACGATGTGTGTTGGAAGTAGTTCCAAGATTGATATGATCATCATCGCACACTCCCTATACTTTCGGGATTAGTGTTGAAACTAAATAAGTGTTATTTGGTGTTTGCGTTGAGCATGAATATGATTTGATCATGTTTGTTGCAATACGGTTATTCATTTAAATTAGAGAATAATTGTTGTTCTTTTACATGAATAAAACCTTCTATGGTCATACACCCAATAAAATGGTTTGTTGGATCTCGATCGTAGTGATACACATATTATAATATTGAAGCCAAAAGACGCAAAGTTAATAATGATAGTGCAACTTATTTGTGGCACTGCCGTTTAGGTCATATTGGTGTAAAGAGCATGAAGAAACTCCATACTGATGGGATTTTGGAATCACTTGATTATGAATCACTTGATGCTTGCGAACCGTGCCTCATGGGCAAGATGACTAAAAACGCCGTTCTCCGGAACTATGGAGAGAGCAACAGATTTGTTGGAAATCATACATACAGATGTATGTGGTTCGATGAATATTGAGGCTCGTAGCAGGTATCATTATTTTCTGACCTTCACAGATGATTTGAGCAGATATGGGTATATCTACTTGATGAAACATAAGTCTGAAGCATTTGAATAGTTCAAAGAATTTCAGAGTGAAGTAGAAAATCATCGTGACGAGAAAATAAGGTTTCTATGATTTGATCGCGGAGACAAATATTTGAGTTACGAGTTTGGTCTTCAATTAAAACAATGTGGAATAGTTTCACAAATTCACGCCACCTGGAACACCATGGTGTAATGGTGTGTCCGAACATCGTAACCGTACTTTATTAGATATGGTGCGATATATGATGTCTCTTACCGATGTACCACTATCGTTTTGGGGTTATGCATTAGAGACAGCTGCATTCACGTTAAATAGGGCACCATCAAAATCCGTTAAGACGACGCCTTATGAACTGTGGTTTAGCAAGAAACCAAAGTTGTCATTTCTTAAAAGTTTGGGGTTGCGATGCTTATGTGAAAAGGTTTCATCCTGATAAGCTCAAACCCAAATCGGAGAAATGTGTCTGCATAGGATACCCAAAGGAGACAGTTGGGTACACCTTCTATCACAGATCCGAAGGCAAGACATTCATTGCTAAGAATGGATCCTTTCTAGAGAAGGATTTTCTCTCGAAAGAAGTGAGTGGGAGGAAAGTAGAACTCGATGAGGTAACTGTACCTGCTCCCTTATTGGAAAGTAGTTCATCACAGAAATCTGTTCCTGTGACTCCTACACCAATTAGTGAGGAAGTTAATGATGATGATCATGTAACTTCAGATCAAGTTACTACCAAATCTCGTAGGTAAACCAGAGTAAGATCCGCACCAGAGTGGTACGGTAATCCTGTTCTGTAGGTTATGTTACTAGACCATGACAAACCTATGAACTACGAAGAAGCGATGGTGAGCCCAGATTCCGCAAAATGGCTTGAGGCCATGAAATCTGAGATGAGATCCATGTTTGAGAACAAAGTATGGACTTTGATTGACTTGCCCAATGATCGGCAAGCCATTGAGATTAAATGGATCTTCAAGAGGAAGACAGACGCTGATAGTTGTGTTACTATCTACAAAGATAGACTTGTCGGAAAAAGGTTTTTGACAAAGTTCAAGGTGTTGACTACGATGAGATTTTCTCACTCGCAGCGATGCTTAAGTCTGTCCGAATCATGTTAGCAATTGCCCCATTTTATGAAATCTGGCAAATGGATAAACAAAACTGCATTCCTTAATGGATTTATTAAAGAAGAGTTGTATATGATGCAACCAGGAGGTTTTGTCAATCCTAAAAGTGCTAACAAAATATGCAAGCTCCAGCGATCCATCCATGGACTGGTGCAAGCATCTCGGAGTTGGAATATATGCTTTGATAAGTTGATCAAAGGATATAGTTTTATACAGACTTGCGGTGAAGTCTGTATTTACAAGAAAGTGAGTGGGAGCACTACAGCATTTCTGATAAGTATATGTGAATGACATATTGTTGATCGGAAATAATGTAGAATTATTCTGCAAAGCATAAAGGAGTGTTTGAAAGGAGTTTTTCAAAGAAAGACCTCGGTGAAGCTGCTTACATATTGAGCATCAAGATCTATAGAGATAGATGAAGACGCTTGATAAGTTTTTCAATGAGTACATACCTTAACAAGATTTTGAAGTAGTTCAAAATAGAACAGTCAAAGAAAGAGTTCTTGCCTGTGTTACAAGGTGTGAAATTGAGTAAGACTCAAAGCCCGACCACGGCAGAAGATAGAAAGAGAATGAAAGTCATTCCCTATGCCTTGGCCATAGGTTCTATAAAGTATGCCATGCTGTGTACCAGATCTATTGTATACCCTACACTGATTTTGGCAAGGGAGTACAATAGTGATCTAGGAGTAGATCACTGGACAGCGGTCAAAATTATCCTTAGTGGAATAAGGATATGTTTCTCGATTATGGAAGTGACAAAAGGTTCGTCGTAAAGGGTTACGTCGATGCAAGTTTTGACACTAATCTAGATGACTCTAAGTCTCGGTCTAGATACATATTGAAAGTGGGAGCAATTAGCTAGAGTAGCTCCGTGCAGAGCATTGTAGACATAGAAATTTGCAAAATACTTACGGATCTGAATGTGACAGACCCGTTGACTAAAATTATCTCACAATCAAAACATGATCACACCTTAGTACTCTTTGGGTGTTAATCACATAGCGATGTGAACTAGATTATTGACTCTAGTAAACCCTTTGAGTGTTGGTCACATAGAGATGTGAACTATGGGTGTTAATCACATGGTGATGTGAATTATTGATGTTAAATCACATGGCGATGTGAACTAGATTATTGACTCTAGTGCAAGTGGGAGACTGAAGGAAATATGCCCTAGAGGCAATAATAAAGTATTATTTATTTCCTTGTATCATGATAAATGTTTATTATTCATGCTAGAATTGTATTAACCGGAAACATAATACATGTGTGAATATATAGACAAACAGAGTGTCACTAGTATGCCTCTACTTGACTAGCTCGTTAATCAAAGATGGTTATGTTTCCTAGCCATAGACATAAGTTGTCATTTGATTAACGAGATCACCTCATTAGGAGAATGACGTGATTGACTTGACCCATTCCGTTAGCTTAGCACTCGATCGTTTAGTATGTTGCTATTGCTTTCTTCATGACTTATACATGTTCCTATGACTATGAGATTATGCAACTCCCGTTTACCGGAGGAACACTTTGTGTGCTACCAAACGTCACAACGTAAATGGGTGATTATAAAGGTGCTCTACAGGTGTCTCCAAAGGTACTTGTTGGGTTGGCGTATTTCGAGATTAGGATTTGTCACTCCAATTGTCGGAGAGGTATCTCTGGGCCCACTCGGTAATGCACATCACTATAAGCCTTGCAAGCATTGTGACTAATGAGTTAGTTGCGGGATGATGTGTTACGGAACGAGTAAAGAGACTTGCCGGTAACGAGATTGAACTAGGTATCGAGATACCGACGATCAAATCTCGGGCAAGTAACATACCGGTGACAAAGGGAACAACGTATGTTGTTATGCGGTCTGACCGATAAAGATCTTCGTAGAATATGTGGGAGCCAATATGGGCATCCAGGTCCCGCTATTGGTTATTGACCGGAGACGTGTCTCGGTCATGTCTACATAGTTCTCGAACCCGTAGGGTCCGCACGCTTAACGTTACGATGACAGTTTTATTGAGTTTTGATGTACCGAAGGAGTTCGGAGTCCCGGATGAGATCGGGGATATGACGAGGAGTCTCGAAATGGTCGAGACGTAAAGATCGATATATTGGACGACTATATTCGGACTTCGGAAAGGTTCCGAGTGATTCGGGTATTTTTCGGAGTACCGGAGAGTTACGGGAATTCGTATTGGGCCTTAATGGGCCATACGGGAAAGGAGAGAAAGGCCTCAAAAGGTGGCCGCACCCCTCCCCATGGTCTGGTCCGAATTGGACTAGGGAAGGGGGGCGCACCCTTCCTTCTTTCTCCTTCCCCCTTCCCTTCTCCTACTCCCACAAGGAAAGGAGGAGTCCTACTCCCGGTGGGAGTAGGACTCCCCCCTATGGCGCGCCTCTCCCCTTGGCCGGCTGCCTCCCCCTTGCTCCTTTATATACGGGGGCAGGGGGGCACCCCAAAGACACAACAATTGATCCTTGAGATCTCTTGGCCGTGTGCGGTGCCCCCCTCCACCATATTACACCTCGATAATACCGTTGCGGAGCTTAGGCGATGCCCTGCGTCGGTGGAACATCATCATCGTCACCACGCCGTCGTGCTGACGAAACTCTCCCTCAACACTCGGCTGGATCGGAGTTCGAGGGACGTCATCGAGCTGAACGTGTGTAGAACTCGGAGGTGCCGTACGTTCGGTACTTGATCGGTCGGATCGTGAAGATGTACGACTACATCAACCGCGTTGTGATAACGCTTCCGCTGTCGGTCTACGAGGGTACGTGGACAACACTCTCCCCTCTCGTTGCTATGCATCACCATGATCTTGCGTGTGCGTAGGAATTTTTTTGAAATTACTACGTTCCCCAACACTTATAGGGACTTAAAGTGGACATTTGGGACTTATGAAATAAGACCCTCAAGGAGGGACTTATAGGGACTTATAGTTGTAATATGGTCTTTTAGTCCATGTTAAGTCCCAGAAACCAAACAAGTAGGGACTTATTAGGGACTTGGGACTTATAAGTTGGGACTAAAAAATGTCCTAGGACTTATGAACCAAACAGGGCCTAAGCATAGGAGGACTCATCCAGGTATATCCATATAGCACATGCCTTATTCCATCCTCTTTCTCTCTACAAGATCGTCACTGCCCCTCTCTCTATGAGTGTGGTCCGTTGCCCTTGCCGTTGCTCCAGGCACCCCTCGCTACCCAAGCCCAAGCCCATTCCTCGCTCTTGACCACCCTGCCTTTCTCGCCAACCTGGAGCTGCTCGACATGTATTGCATGAACATCGACTAACCCAATCCACGGCGCTCTTATCATCTGAGAAGGGAAAAGGCGATGGTGCGCAATGGTTGGCGGTCGTTGGGAAGAACATATCTTAGAGCAACTCTACCAGAGTCGCCATATTGACCAAAAACGGTGCCATGTTGATGAGTGGGTCCCATGATTATGAGGGTAACAAATATGAAGACTCGGACTTTTCCATGTCGGTAGCATTGCAAATATGTCGACTCTGCTAGAGCTGCTCTTAGGTCATATGGCTCCAACATTTGTGCATCATGTTATTCGTTGCATTAGAGTATTCCCTATGTTGAGCCTACTCAGATCAGAACAAAACTTTTGGATTCTCTTCCGCCTATCGGCCGGCTTTAAACAACCTTCACATTTCCTGCTGAGATCCCAAGTCTCCAAGTGGGCCCTCTTGGCCACCTAAGACCTTGGCTTTCTAGAGAATCCCGCTCCTGTATCGTAGGACTTGTAGCTCGGCAGTCCACCAGGTAGGTTTGCTTATCCTTCCTTTTTCGAGTGTCTTGGATAGTTATAGCGGCCCATAGGCGCAAGATGTACCTTGTGGAGGGCAGCGGTCCCCTGGACATAGCATATCCTTTCAGGCAGTGGCCGTTTATTCCATGGTCCGTTGGATGGTCGGTGCAAGGCCAGAAATTGAAACACATGACTACTAGGAAAATAGCCTATTGCAACAACAAAAAATCATTGCATTAACACATAGGTTGTTGCAACATGTCTTTACTATAATTTTCCCCTTCGCAGTTGTGAAATCGCAACATAATACTGCAGATATGGTCTTAGTAAAATTAACTGAGATTGAAATATAGTACTTACTAGGATATAGACACCCGTGAAGAAATCACTATAACAAAGCATCCGACACTCCATTTACATGTGCAGTAAACCCTAATCAACCACCAATACAGTGTCACCAATTTCATACAAGACTGTAATAAAGCCCTAGCAGACGTGAAAATATATAGCTGGATAAGATGGAAGCACACCGTACTAACAATGGAGTATATATTTCAATTTCAATCAAAATCTAAAAGTTGCGTCGCGAGCTAGGTCGATCGGCTCGGCTGGGTGAAGAAGAGGTGGGGCGCGACGGGGGGCCGCGGCCGCGCGGCAATGTCCGCCCTCCCCTTGCCGAGGGCGGCCTTCCAGGCGTGGACGTCGGATTTGCTCAGACTGTATTGTGGGAGCTCCAGCGCCGATTCCACCGCGTCGAACCGCGCCAGCGCATCTGCTCTAGTCATCATTGCACCGACGAACCCTGAGATAACCTCATCCCGGTGAGCCAACGACGTGTAAGAGGTCTTGCCGTGATCGTCGCCATTGTCACCCTTGGCAGAGTAGCTCTCGGTTTCATAGTTGTCGTCGTCCTCCGCCGCGTCGGAGGAATTCTGGGTATTTTCGTCGTCGCCCTCCTCCGCGTCGGTGCTCTTGTAAGTCGATCGGCTCGGGTGGGTGAAGAAGAGGTGGGGCGCACTAGGAGGCCGCGACGTTGCTATGGCTGTCAAGCGGCGCTGCTGCGGAGCGACATTGCCATCGGTGTCATCCTCGTCCGACAGTTCATCGTTGCCGTCGTGGTCGCTCTCCGACGAGTCAGAGCTGCCGGTGTCAATGTCGTCGTAGTTGACCAACTCCGCCCAGACAGAGCCGTCGGTGTCATCCTCGTCTGAGAGCTCGTCGTTATCGCCGTAGTCGCTCTCCGACGAGTCAGAGCTGCCGGTATCAATATCAATGTCGTCGTACTCGACCAATTCGGACATGTCGGAGCTCTGATCGGTGTCATCCTCGTCTGAGGGCTCGTCTTCAGAGCTGCCAGTGTCGATGTCGTCGTACTTGACCAATCCCGCCATGTGGGAGCTCTGATCGGTGTCATCCTCGTCTGAGGGCTCGTCGTCAGAGCTGCCAGTGTCGATGTCGTCGTACTTGACCAGCTTCGCCGCGTCGGAGCTCTGGTCCGTGACGATCTTGGCGCAGTGGGCACAGAGGACGCTCTCTGGGTGCACGGCGCCGTCGCCGTCGCCGTCGCCGTCCGGCGCGCCAAGGCTCACCGTGTCAATGTCGTCCTCGGCGTCGGCACCGTGGAACCCGCCGTCGTACCCAACGCTGCCCATGCTTAGGATGCTAGCCGCCAGATCGAGATCGAAGCAATCTCCCTTGGCGCCGAAGACGGCCTTGCTTCCTGCGAGGGCCGGGAGGTTGAGGTCGAAGTAATGGTCATCGTCGTCGTCGTGGTCGCTCTCCTCCTCGTCATGGTTCTTGCCGCCTTCAGCCATCGTCGCACGGCTCTCCGCAGCACGGCTTCGGCGGAGCTGCACCATGGTGAAGTCCGTCTCGCTGCCCTTGTCGTCCACGGAGCACACGGTCTCGGCGTCGCTGCCGCTCTCGCCGAGAAAGACCCACTCCTCCATGGCCGCCGGCAACTCCCGGTACGCAGTTCGCCTTCGCCTTTGTCGTCTTGGCTGATCGAAATCGAAAGAACTCGTGTGCTGTTGTTGTGCTTCCTTGAGATCAGACGTACGCCGTATGTTTATAGGCGATCGATGCAGGGGACTTGTGTTGGGCTAGGACTCGGCCACGCTGCTAGTGCCGTTCATATCGAGGACCCACACACGGACACGGACACTAACGTGAACACGGCGTAAATTTGTAGGGTCTGTCTATATCTCATCTAGATGTCATTCTTTTTTGTTAATTGTCCAGCCAAGTTACTGTTTATTGTTTGTTTTTTTTTTTTATTTGGCTCAGTTTCTGGAAAAAAAAAACGCAAAGAACATCCAGCCAACCTGCTGTTTTATTGTTTGTTTTCTTTATCCGGCTCAGTTTTTGAAAAAAAGAAGGAAACAATAGAGCGCACGTACCAGGTGTTGACCTTCCTACCTCATACTCTTAAACACTCACTTATAGCCGCTAGAACTAAGGGGTGTTCTTGCATAATAATAAACACAAACAATTAATAACTCGGTTAGCGTCAGTCGTCAGATCTGGCCACTAGCTCCCTAAAAAAATATGGTTGCTAGCTACCGGTAAAAAAACTGATCGCTAGCTTTTTCCCGAAAAAACTGCTCGCTAGTCCAAATGTCTATTTGTTAGCTTTTGCGTCCGATCGTTATACATTTACAAGTACATCTCTCATTGCAAGCTTGTAGGCTCCTAACGTTTGTTTCTTTTTGCCTTTTGGTTTTTGCGTTTTTCGCTCTTATTATTTTATAATTAATTTTCTGTAAGGAACAAAGTTTGGTCAAAACATATTTCAAAAAACATGTTCATGAATTTACATATTTTTTAAAATTATAAAAAATGTTAACGAATACCAAAAAAATTCTAATATATGGTGAACAATCCTTTAATATATGATGATCATTTTCTGAATACACACAATTTTTTTTGTAACATACAGTGAACATTCTTTTTTGATACATGATATACTTTTTTATATATGATGAACTAAAAGCAAACTTTTTTATATACATTGTACTAAAAGCAAACAAGAGAAAACAAAAAAGAAAAGCGAAACCCAAATAGAGAAAATAGATAAATAAGAAGAGAACAAAAAATGAACACATTTTGATTTGTTCTAAAAAATTGATAAACACGAACAATTTTAGAAAAATGAACAAATTTACATATTTGAAACATTTATTGAAACTTGTGAATTTATGAAAAAAGCAAAAAGAATCATAGAAAATGAGATCCATTTTTTAAAAATAGAAGAAATAAAAGTAGAGCAAAACCAATGAAGAAAAATGATAAATAAAAACACATGGAGAAAACAAAACAAAAAATGTATCCTAGCTACTTGGGCCGGCTCTTCTGCAGTTTGTTCGCTGACGAGGGTGGACTTGCAGCTAGGACAAAAAAAGGTCGAACCCCTACTGGAAGTCGAGGGTGGACTCTCTGTTGGAAATATGCCCTAGAGGCAATAATAAATTGGTTATTATTATATTTCCTTGTTCATGATAATCGTTTATTATCCATGCTAAAATTGTATTGATAGAAAACTGAGATACATGTGTGGATACATAGACAACACCATGTCCCTAGTAAGCCTCTAGTTGACTAGCTCGTTGATCAATAGATGGTTACGGTTTCCTGACCATGGACATTGGATGTCGTTGATAACGGGATCACATCATTAGGAGGATGATGTGATGGACAAGACCCAATCCTAAGCCTAGCACAAGATCGTGTAGTTCGTTTGCTAAGAGCTTTTCTAATGTCAAGCATCATTTCCTTAGACCATGAGATTGTGCAACTCCCGGATACCGTTGGAATGCTTTGGGTGTACCAAACGTCACAACGTAACTGGGTGGCTATAAAGGTGCACTACAGGTATCTCCGAAAGTGTCTGTTGGGTTGGCACGAATCGAGACTGGGATTTGTCACTCCGTGTAAACGGAGAGGTATCTCTGGGCCCACTCGGTAGGACATCATCATAATGTGCACAATGTGACCAAGGAGTTGATCACGGGATGATGTGTTACGGAACGAGTAAAGAGACTTGCCGGTAACGAGATTGAACAAGGTATCGGGATACCGACGATCGAATCTCGGGCAAGTAACATACCGATAGACAAAGGGAATTGTATACGGGATTGATTGAATCCCCGACATCGTGGTTCATCCGATGAGATCATCGTGGAACATGTGGGAGCCAACATGGGTATCCAGATCCCGCTGTTGGTTATTGGCCGGAGAACGTCTCGGTCATGTCTGCATGGTTCCCGAACCCGTAGGGTCTACACACTTAAGGTTCGATGATGCTAGGGTTATAGGGAATAGATATACGTGGTTACCGAATGTTTTTCGGAGTCCCGGATGAGATCCCGGAGTTCCGGAATGGTCCGGAGGTAAAGATTTATATATGGGAAGCACCGTTTTGGCCACCGGAAGAGTTTCGGGCGTCACCGGTAATGTACCGGGACCACCGGAGGGTTCCGGGGGTCCACCGGGAGGGGCCACCAGCCCCGGAGGGCCCTATGGGCTGTATGTGGAGAGGGACCAGCCCCTTAGTGGGCTGGGCGCCTTCCCTCCCAGGGCCCATGCGCCTGGGGGTTTTGGGGAACCCTAAGGGGAGGCGCCCCCTTGCCTTGGGGGGCAAGGCAACCCCCCTGCCGCTGCCCCCTCCTCAGATTGGATCTGAGGGGGCCGGCCCCCCTCTCCCTTGCCCCTATATATATGTGGGGGGTGGGAGGGCAGCCGCACCCAAGTTCTGGCGCAGCCCTCCCCCTCTTCCATGTCCTCCTCCTCTCCCGCGGTGCTTGGCGAAGCCCTGCAAAATAGCCACGCTCCTCCATCACCACCACGCCGTCGTGCTGCTGTTGGACGGAGTCTACCCCAACCTCTCCCTCTCTCCTTGCTGGATCAAGGCGTGGGAGACGTCACCGGGCTGCACGTGTGTTGAACGCGGAGGCGCCGTGGTTCGGCGCTTAGATCGGAATCAACCGCGATCTGAATCGCTACGAGTACAACTCCTTCATCCGCGTTCTTGCAACGCTTTTGCTTCACGATCTACAAGGGTATGTAGATGCACTCCCCTTCTCTTCGTTGCTAGATTACTCCATAGATTGATCTTGGTGATGCGTAGAAAATTTTGAATTTATGCTACGTACCCAACAGTGGCATCATGAGCTAGGTTTATGCGTAGTTTCTATGCACGAGTAGAACACAAAGTAGTTGTGGGCGTCGATTTTGTCAATTTACTTGCCGTTACTAGTCTTATCTTGATTCGGCGGCATCGTGGGATGAAGCGGCCCGGACCGACCTTACACGTACTCTTACGTGAGACAGGTTCCACCGACTGACATGCACTAGTTGCATAAGGTGGCTAGCGGGTGTCTGTCTCTCCCACTTTAGTCGGATCAGATTCGATGAAAAGGGTCCTTATGAAGGGTAAATAGAAATTGGCATATCACGTTGTGGCTTTTGCGTAGGTAAGAAACGTTCTTGCTAGAATCCCATAGCAGCCACGTAAAACATGCAACAACAATTAGAGGACGTCTAACTTGTTTTTGCAGGGTATGCTATGTGATGTGATATGGCCAAAAGGATGTGATGAATGATATATGTGATGTATGAGATTGGTCATGTTCTTGTAATAGGAATCACGACTTGCATGTCGATGAGTATGACAACCGGCAGGAGCCATAGGAGTTGTCTTAATTTATTGTATGACCTGCGTGTCAATGAAAACGCCATGTAATTACTTTACTTTATTGCTAACCGTTAGCCATAGTAGTAGAAGTAATAGTTGGCGAGACAACTTCATGAAGACACGATGATGGAGATCATGATGATGGAGATCATGGTGTCATGCCGGTGACGAAGGTGATCATGCCGCGCCTCGAAGATGGAGATCAAAAGGCGCAAGATGATATTGGCCATATCACGTCACTTTATGATTTGCATGTGATGTTTATCATGTTTACATCTTATTTGCTTAGAACGACGGTAGCATAAATAAGATGATCCCTCACTAAAATTTCAAGAGACGTGTTCCCCCTAACTGTGCACCGTTGCGAAGGTTCGTTGTTTCGAAGCACCACGTGATGATCGGGTGTGATAGATTCTAACGTTCGCATACAACGGGTGTTGACGAGCCTAGCATGTACAGACATGGCCTCGGAACACATGCGAAACACTTAGGTTGACTTGACAAGCCTAGCATGTACAGACATGGCCTCGGAACACAAGAGATCGAAAGGTCGAACATGAGTCGTATAGTAGATGCGATCAACATGGAGATGTTCACCGATGATGACTAGTCCGTCTCACGTGATGATCGGACACGGCCTAGTTTGACTCGGATCATGTATCACTTAGATGACTAGAGGGATGTCTATCTGAGTGGGAGTTCATTAAATAATCAGATGAACTTAATTATCATGAACATAGTCAAAAGGTCTTTGCAAATTATGTCATAGCTTACGCTTTAGTTCTACTGTTTAAGATATGTTCCTAGAGAAAATTTAGTTGAAAGTTGATAGTAGCAATTATGCGGACTGGGTCCATAAACTGAGGATTGTCCTCATTGCTGCACAGAAGGCTTATGTCCTTAATGCACCGCTCGGTGTGCTGAACCTCAGCGTCGTCTGTAGATGTTGCGAAACATCTGGCATACATGTTTTGATGACTACGTGATAGTTCAGTGCGTAATGCTAACGGTTTAGAATTGTGGCACCAAAGACGTTTTTTTTGAAACGTCGCAGAACATATGAAATGTTCCGAAGACTGAAATTGGGATTTCAGACTAGTGCCCACGTCAAGAGGTATGAGACCTCTGACAAGTTTCTTAAGCCTGCAAACTAAGGGAGAAAAGCTCAATCGTTGAGCATGTGCTCAGATTGTCTGAGTACTACAATCACTTGAATCGAGTGGGAGTTAATCTTCCAGATGAGATAGTGATTGTTCTCCATAGTCACTGCCACCAAGCTATTAGAGCTTCGTGATGAACTATAAAATATCAGGGATAGATATGATGATCCTTGAGCAACTGGCGATGTTTGACACCGCGAAAGTAGAAATCAAAAAGGAGCATCAATTGTTGATGGTTAGTAAAACCACTAGTTTCAAGAAGGGCAAGGGCAAAAGGGATACTTCATGAAACAGCAAATCATTTGCTGCTCTAGTGAAGAATCCCAAGGTTGAACCCAAACCCGAGACTAAGTGCTTCTGTAATGAGGGGAACGGTCACTGAAGCAGAACTACCCTAGATACTTGGTAGATGAGAAGGCAGGCAAGGTCGACAGAAGTATATTGGATATACATTATATGAATGTGTACTTTACTAGTACTCCTAGCAGCACCAGGGTATTAGATACCGGTTCGGTTGCTAAGTGTTAGTAACTCGAAATAAAAGCTGCGGAATAAACGGAGACTAGCTAAAGGTGAGATGACGATATGTGTTGGAAGTGTTTCCAAGGTTGATGTGATCAAGCATCGCATGCTCCCTCTACCATCGAGATTGGTGTTAAACCTAAATAATTGTTATTTGGCGTTTGCGTTGAGCATAACATGATTGGATTATGTTTATCGCAATACGGTTATTCATTTAAGGAGAATAATGGTTACTCTGTTTATTTGAATAATACCTTCAATGGTCTTGCACCTAAAATGAATCTCGATCGCAGTGATACACATGTTCGTGCCAAAAGATATAAATAGTAATGATAGTACCACATACTTGTGGCACTGCCATTTGAGTCATATTGGTATAGAACGCATGAAGAAGCTCCATGTAGATGGATCTTTGGACTCACTCGTTTTTGAAAAGATTGAGACATGCGAACCATGTCTATTGGTATATATGCATGAAGAACTCCATGCAGATGGATCGTTTGGACTCACTTGATTTTGAATCACTTGAGACATGCAAATCATACCACATGGGCAAGATGACTGAAAGGCCTCGTTTTCAGTAAGATGGAACAAGAGAGCAACTTGTTGGAAGTAATACATTTGATGTGTGCAGTCCAATGAGTGCTGAGGCACGCAGTGGATATCGTTATGTTCTTACTTCACAGATGATTTGAGTAGATGCTGAGTGTATTTACTTGATGAAACACAAGTCTGAATTATTGAAAGGTTCAAGTAATTTCAGAGTGAAGTTGAAGATCGTCGTGACAAGAGGATAAAATGTCTATGATATGATCATAGAGATATATCTGAGTTACGAGTTTGGCACACAATTAAGACATTGTGGAAATTGTTTCACGACTAATACCGCCTGGAGCACCACAGTGTGATGGTGTGTCCGAACATCATAACTGCACCCTATTGGATATGGTGCATACCATGATGTCTCTTATCTTTACCACTATCGTTTATGGGTTAGGCATTAGAGACAACCGCATTCACTTTAAATAGGGCACCACGCAATTCCGTTGAGACGACACCGTTTAGAGAAACCTAAGTTGTCGTTTCTTAAAAGTTTGGGGCTGCGATGCTTATGTGAAAAAGTTTCAGGCTGATAAGCTCGAACCCAAAGCGGATAAATGCATCTTCATAGAATACCCAAAACAGTTGGGTATACCTCCTATTTCAGATCTGGAAGCAAAAGTAATTGCTTCTAGAAACGGGTCCTTTCTCGAGGAAAAGTTTCTCTCGAAAGAATTGAGTGGGAGGATGGTGGAGACTTGATGAGGTTATTGAACCATGACTTCAACTAGTGTGTAGCAGGGCACAGGAAGTTGTTCCTGTGGCACCTACACCAATTGAAGTGGAAGCTTATGATAGTGATCATGAAACTTCGGATCAAGTCACTACCAAACCTCGTAGGTCGACAAGGATGCGTACTACTTCAGAGTGGTACGTGATCCTGTCTTGGAAGTCATGTTGCTAGACAACAATGAACCTACGAGCTATGGAGAAGCGATGGTGGGCCCATATTCCGACAAATGGTTAGAAGCCATGAAATCCGAGATAGGATCCATGTATCAGAACAAAGCATGGACTTTGGTGAACTTGCCCGATGATCGGCAAGCCATTGAGATAAATGGATCTTTAAGAAGAAGACGGACGTGGACGGTAATGTTACCGTCTATGAAGCTCGACTTGTGGCAAAGAGTATTTTCACAAGTTCAAGGAGTTGACTACGATGAGATTTTCTCATCCGTAGCGATGCTTAAGTCCGTCGGAATCATGTTAGCATTAGCTGCATTTATGAAATCTGGCAGATGGATGTCAAAACAAGTTTCCTTACCAGTTTTCGTAAGGAAAGGTTGTATGTGATACAATCAGAAAGGTTTTGTCGATCCTAAGGATGCTAAAAGGTATGCTAGCTCCAGCGATCCTTCCATGGACTAGAGCAAGCATCTCGGAGTCAGAATATACGCTTTGATGGAGTGATCAAAGTTTTTGGGTTTATACAAAGTTTGTTAGAAACTTGTATTTACAATAAAGTGAGTGGGAGCGCTACAACATTTCTGATAAGTATATGTGAATGACATATTGTTGATCCGAAATGATGTAAAATTTCTGGAAAGCATAAAGGGTTGTTTGAAAGGAGTTTTTCAAAGGAAGACCTGGATAAAGCTGCTTACATATTGGGCATCAAGATCTATAGAGATAGATCAAGACGCCTGATGATACTTTCAAAGAACGCACACCTTGACATGATTTTGAAAGAGTTCAAAATAGATCAGCAAAGAAGGAGTTCTTGGCTGTGTTACAAGGTGTGAGTATTGAGTAAGACTCAAGACCTGACCACAGCAGAAGAGAGAGAAAGGACGAAGGTCGTCCCCTATGCTTTAGACGTAGGCTCTACAGTATGCTATGCTGTGTACCGCACATGAAGTGTGCCTTGCCATGAGTTGGTCAAGGGGTACAATAGTGATCCGGGAATGGATCACATGACAGCGGTCGAACTTATCCTTAGTATCTAGTGGACTAAGGAATTTTCTCGATTATGGAGGTGAAAAGGAGTTCGTCGTAAAGGGTTACGTCGATGCGAACTTTGACACTAATCCGGATGACTCTGAGTAGTAAACCGGATTCGTATAGTAGAGCAGTTATTTGAAATGGCTCCAAGTAGCGCGTGGTAGCATCCACAAGATGACATAGATATTCGTAAAGCACACACGGATCTGAAAGGTTCAGACCCGTTGACTAATAACCTCTCTCACAAGCATAACATGATCAAACCAGAACTCATTGAGTGTTAATCACATAGTGATGTGAACTAGATTGTTGACTCTAGTAAACTCTTTGGATGTTGGTCACATGGTGATGTGACCTGTGAGTGTTAATCACATGGTGATGTGAACTAGATTATTGACTCTAGTGCAAGTGGGAGACTGTTGGAAATATGCCCTAGAGGCAATAATAAATTGGTTATTATTATATTTCCTTGTTCATGATAATCGTTTATTATCCATGCTAGAATTGTATTGATAGGAAACTCAGATACATGTGTGGATACATAGACAACACCATGTCCCTAGTAAGCCTCTAGTTGACTAGCTCGTTGATCAATAGATGGTTACGGTTTCCTGACCATGGACATTGGATGTCGTTGATAACGGGATCACATCATTAGGAGAATGATGTGATGGACAAGACCCAATCCTAAGCCTAGCACAAGATCGTGTAGTTCGTTTGCTAAGAGCTTTTCTAATGTCAAGTATCATTTCCTTAGACCATGAGATTGTGCAACTCCCGGATACCGTAGGAATGCTTTGGGTGTACCAAACGTCACAACGTAACTGGGTGGCTATAAAGGTGCACTACAGGTATCTCCGAAAGTGTCTGTTGGGTTGGCACGAATCGAGACTGGGATTTGTCACTCCGTGTAAACGGAGAGGTATCTCTGGGCCCACTCGGTAGGACATCATCATAATGTGCACAATGTGACCAAGGAGTTGATCACGGGATGATGTGTTACGGAACGAGTAAAGAGACTTGCCGGTAACGAGATTGAACAAGGTATCGGGATACCGACGATCGAATCTCGGGCAAGTAACATACCGATAGACAAAGGGAATTGTATACGGGATTGATTGAATCCCCGACATCGTGGTTCATCCGATGAGATCATCGTGGAACATGTGGGAGCCAACATGGGTATCCAGATCCCGCTGTTGGTTATTGGCCGGAGAACGTCTCGGTCATGTCTGCATGGTTCCCGAACCCGTAGGGTCTACACACTTAAGGTTCGATGACGCTAGGGTTATAGGGAATAGATATACGTGGTTACCGAATGTTGTTCGGAGTCCCGGATGAGATCCCGGACGTCACGAGGAGTTCCGGAATGGTCCGGAGGTAAAGATTTATATATGGGAAGTCCCGTTTTGGCCACCGGAAGAGTTTCGGGCGTCACCGGTAATGTACCGGGACCACCGGAGGGTTCCGGGGGTCCACCGGGAGGGGCCACCAGCCCCGGAGGGCCCTATGGGCTGTATGTGGAGAGGGACCAGCCCCTTAGTGGGCTGGGCGCCTTCCCTCCCAGGGCCCATGCGCCTGGGGGTTTGGGGAACCCTAAGGGGAGGCGCCCCCTTGCCTTGGGGGGCAAGGCAACCCCCTGCCGCCGCCCCCTCCTCAGATTGGATCTGAGGGGGCCGGCCCCCCTCTCCCTTGCCCCTATATATATGTGGGGGGTGGGAGGGCAGCCGCACCCAAGTTCTGGCGCAGCCCTCCCCCTCTTCCATGTCCTCCTCCTCTCCCGCGGTGCTTGGCGAAGCCCTGCGGAATAGCCACGCTCCTCCATCACCACCACGCCGTCGTGCTGCTGCTGGACGGAGTCTTCCCCAACCTCTCCCTCTCTCCTTGCTGGATCAAGGCGTGGGAGACGTCACCGGGCTGCACGTGTGTTGAACGCGGAGGCGCCGTGGTTCGGCGCTTAGATCGGAATCAACCGCGATCTGAATCGCTACGAGTACGACTCCTTCATCCGCGTTCTTGCAACGCTTCCGCTTCAGCGATCTACAAGGGTATGTAGATGCACTCCCCTTCCCCTCGTTGCTAGATTACTCCATAGATTGATCTTGGTGATGCGTAGAAAATTTTGAATTTCTGCTACGTTCCCCAACAGTGGCATCATGAGCTAGGTCTATGCGTAGTTTCTATGCACGAGTAGAACACAAAGTAGTTGTGGGCGTCGATTTTGTCAATTTACTTGCCGTTACTAGTCTTATCTTGATTCGGCGGCATCGTGGGATGAAGCGGCCCGGACCGACCTTACACGTACTCTTACGTGAGACAGGTTCCACCGACTGACATGCACTAGTTGCATAAGGTGGCTAGCGGGTGTCTGTCTCTCCCACTTTAGTCGGATCGGATTCGATGAAAAGGGTCCTTATGAAGGGTAAATAGAAATTGGCATATCACGTTGTGGCTTTTGCGTAGGTAAGAAACGTTCTTGCTAGAATCCCATAGCAGCCACGTAAAACATGCAACAACAATTAGAGGACGTCTAACTTGTTTTTGCAGGGTATGCTATGTGATGTGATATGGCCAAAAGGATGTGATGAATGATATATGTGATGTATGAGATTGATCATGTTCTTGTAATAGGAATCACGACTTGCATGTCGATGAGTATGACAACCGGCAGGAGCCATAGGAGTTGTCTTAATTTATTGTATGACCTGCGTGTCAATGAAAACGCCATGTAATTACTTTACTTTATTGCTAACCGTTAGCCATAGTAGTAGAAGTAATAGTTGGCGAGACAACTTCATGAAGACACATGATGGATGATGGAGATCATGGTGTCATGCCGGTGACGAAGGTGATCATGCCGCGCCTCGAAGATGGAGATCAAAAGGCGCAAGATGATATTGGCCATATCACGTCACTTTATGATTTGCATGTGATGTTTATCATGTTTACATCTTATTTGCTTAGAACGACGGTAGCATAAATAAGATGATCCCTCACTAAAATTTCAAGAGACGTGTTCCCCCTAACTGTGCACCGTTGCGAAGGTTCGTTGTTTCGAAGCACCACGTGATGATCGGGTGTGATAGATTCTAACGTTCGCATACAACGGGTGTTGACGAGCCTAGCATGTACAGACATGGCCTCGGAACACATGCGAAACACTTAGGTTGACTTGACGAGCCTAGCATGTACAGACATGGCCTCGGAACACAAGAGATCGAAAGGTCGAACATGAGTCGTATAGTAGATGCGATCAACATGGAGATGTTCACCGATGATGACTAGTCCGTCTCACGTGATGATCGGACACGGCCTAGTTTGACTCGGATCATGTATCACTTAGATGACTAGAGGGATGTCTATCTGAGTGGGAGTTCATTAAATAATCAGATGAACTTAATTATCATGAACATAGTCAAAAGGTCTTTGCAAATTATGTCATAGCTTACGCTTTAGTTCTACTGTTTAAGATATGTTCCTAGAGAAAATTTAGTTGAAAGTTGATAGTAGCAATTATGCGGACTGGGTCCGTAAACTGAGGATTGTCCTCATTGCTGCACAGAAGGCTTATGTCCTTAATGCACCGCTCGGTGTGCTGAACCTCAGCGTCGTCTGTAGATGTTGCGAAACATCTGACATACACGTTTTGATGACTACGTGATAGTTCAGTGCGTAATGCTAACGGTTTAGAATTGTGGCACCAAAGACGTTTTTGAAACGTCGCAGAACATATGAGATGTTCCGAAGACTGAAATTGGGATTTCAGACTAGTGCCCACGTCAAGAGGTATGAGACCTCTGACAAGTTTCTTAAGCCTGCAAACTAAGGGAGAAAAGCTCAATCGTTGAGCATGTGCTCAGATTGTCTGAGTACTACAATCACTTGAATCGAGTGGGAGTTAATCTTCCAGATGAGATAGTGATGGTTCTCCATAGTCACTGCCACCAAGCTATTAGAGCTTCGTGATGAACTATAACATATCAGGGATAGACATGATGATCCTTGAGCAACTCGCGATGTTTGACACCGCGAAAGTAGAAATCAAGAAGGAGCATCAATTGTTGATGGTTAGTAAAACCACTAGTTTCAAGAAGGGCAAGGGCAAAAGGGATACTTCATGAAACAGCAAATCATTTGCTGCTCTAGTGAAGAATCCCAAGGTTGAACCCAAACCCGAGACTAAGTGCTTCTGTAATGAGGGGAACGGTCACTGAAGCAGAACTACCCTAGATACTTGGTAGATGAGAAGGCAGGCAAGGTCGACAGAAGTATATTGGATATACATTATATGAATGTGTACTTTACTAGTACTCCTAGCAGCACCAGGGTATTAGATACCGGTTCGGTTGCTAAGTGTTAGTAACTCGAAATAAAAGCTGCGGAATAAACGGAGACTAGCTAAAGGTGAGATGACGATATGTGTTGGAAGTGTTTCCAAGGTTGATGTGATCAAGCATCGCATGCTCCCTCTACCATCGAGATTGGTGTTAAACCTAAATAATTGTTATTTGGTGTTTGCGTTGAGCATAAACATGATTGGATTATGTTTATCGCAATACGGTTATTCATTTAAGGAGAATAATGGTTACTCTGTTTATTTGAATAATACCTTCAATGGTCTTGCACCTAAAATGAATCTCGATCGCAGTGATACACATGTTCGTGCCAAAAGATATAAAATAGTAATGATAGTACCACATACTTGTGGCACTGCCATTTGAGTCATATTGGTATAGAACGCATGAAGAAGCTCCATGTAGATGGATCTTTGGACTCACTCGTTTTTGAAAAGATTGAGACATGCGAACCATGTCTATTGGTATATATGCATGAAGAAACTCCATGCAGATGGATCGTTTGGACTCACTTGATTTTGAATCACTTGAGACATGCAAATCATACCACATGGGCAAGATGACTGAAAGGCCTCGTTTTCAGTAAGATGGAACAAGAGAGCAACTTGTTGGAAGTAATACATTTGATGTGTGCAGTCCAATGAGTGCTGAGGCACGCAGTGGATATCGTTATGTTCTTACTTCACAGATGATTTGAGTAGATGCTGAGTGTATTTACTTGATGAAACACAAGTCTGAATTATTGAAAGGTTCAAGTAATTTCAGAGTGAAGTTGAAGATCGTCGTGACAAGAGGATAAAATGTCTGTGATATGATCATAGAGATGATATCTGAGTTACGAGTTTGGCACACAATTAAGAAATTGTGGAAATTGTTTCACGACTAATACCGCTTGGAACACCATAGTGTGATGGTGTGTCCGAACATCATAACTGCACCCTATTGGATATGGTGCATACCATGATGTCTCTTATCAATTACCACTATCGTTTATGGGTTAGGCATTAGAGACAACCGCATTCACTTTAAATAGGGCACCACGCAATTCCGTTGAGACGACACCGTTTAGAGAAACCTAAGTTGTCGTTTCTTAAAAGTTTGGGGCTGCGATGCTTATGTGAAAAAGTTTCAGGCTGATAAGCTCGAACCCAAAGCGGATAAATGCATCTTCATAGAATACCCAAAACAGTTGGGTATACCTCCTATTTCAGATCTGGAAGCAAAAGTAATTGCTTCTAGAAACGGGTCCTTTCTCGAGGAAAAGTTTCTCTCGAAAGAATTGAGTGGGAGGATGGTGGAGACTTGATGAGGTTATTGAACCATGACTTCAACTAGTGTGTAGCAGGGCACAGGAAGTTGTTCCTGTGGCACCTACACCAATTGAAGTGGAAGCTTATGATAGTGATCATGAAACTTCGGATCAAGTCACTACCAAACCTCGTAGGTCGATAAGGATGCGTACTACTTCAGAGTGGTACGTGATCCTGTCTTGGAAGTCATGTTGCTAGACAACAATGAACCTACGAGCTATGGAGAAGCGATGGTGGGCCCATATTCCGACAAATGGTTAGAAGCCATGAAATCCGAGATAGGATCCATGTATCAGAACAAAGCATGGACTTTGGTGAACTTGCCCGATGATCGGCAAGCCATTGAGATAAATGGATCTTTAAGAAGAAGACGGACGTGGACGGTAATGTTACCGTCTATGAAGATCGACTTGTGGCAAAGAGTATTTTCACAAGTTCAAGGAGTTGACTACGATGAGATTTTCTCATCCGTAGCGATGCTTAAGTCCGTCGGAATCATGTTAGCATTAGCTGCATTTATGAAATCTGGCAGATGGATGTCAAAACAAGTTTCCTTACCAGTTTTCGTAAGGAAAGGTTGTATGTGATACAATCAGAAAGGTTTTGTCGATCCTAAGGATGCTAAAAGGTATGCTAGCTCCAGCGATCCTTCCATGGACTAGAGCAAGCATCTCGGAGTCAGAATATACGCTTTGTTGGAGTGATCAAAGTTTTTGGGTTTATACAAAGTTTGTTAGAAACTTGTATTTACAATAAAGTGAGTGGGAGCGCTACAACATTTCTGATAAGTATATGTGAATGACATATTGTTGATCCGAAATGATGTAGAATTTCTGGAAAGCATAAAGGGTTGTTTGAAAGGAGTTTTTCAAAGGAAGACCTGGATAAAGCTGCTTACATATTGGGCATCAAGATCTATAGAGATAGATCAAGACGCCTGATGATACTTTCAAAGAACGCACACCTTGACATGATTTTGAAAGGGTTCAAAATAGATCAGCAAAGAAGGAGTTCTTGGCTGTGTTACAAGGTGTGAGTATTGAGTAAGACTCAAGACCTGACCACAGCAGAAGAGAGAGAAAGGACGAAGGTCGTCCCCTATGCTTTAGACGTAGGCTCTACAGTATGCTATGCTGTGTACCGCACATGAAGTGTGCCTTGCCATGAGTTGGTCAAGGGGTACAATAGTGATCCGGGAATGGATCACATGACAGCGGTCGAACTTATCCTTAGTATCTAGTGGACTAAGGAATTTTCTCGATTATGGAGGTGAAAAGGAGTTCGTCGTAAAGGGTTACGTCGATGCGAACTTTGACACTAATCCGGATGACTCTGAGTAGTAAACCGGATTCGTATAGTAGAGCAGTTATTTGAAATGGCTCCAAGTAGCGCGTGGTAGCATCCACAAGATGACATAGATATTCGTAAAGCACACACGGATCTGAAAGGTTCAGACCCGTTGACTAATAACCTCTCTCACAAGCATAACATGATCAAACCAGAACTCATTGAGTGTTAATCACATAGTGATGTGAACTAGATTGTTGACTCTAGTAAACTCTTTGGATGTTGGTCACATGGTGATGTGACCTGTGAGTGTTAATCACATGGTGATGTGAACTAGATTATTGACTCTAGTGCAAGTGGGAGACTGTTGGAAATATGCCCTAGAGGCAATAATAAATTGGTTATTATTATATTTCCTTGTTCATGATAATCGTTTATTATCCATGCTAGAATTGTATTGATAGGAAACTCAGATACATGTGTGGATACATAGACAACACCATGTCCCTAGTAAGCCTCTAGTTGACTAGCTCGTTGATCAATAGATGGTTACGGTTTCCTGACCATGGACATTGGATGTCGTTGATAACGGGATCACATCATTAGGAGAATGATGTGATGGACAAGACCCAATCCTAAGCCTAGCACAAGATCGTGTAGTTCGTTTGCTAAGAGCTTTTCTAATGTCAAGTATCATTTCCTTAGACCATGAGATTGTGCAACTCCCGGATACCGTAGGAATGCTTTGGGTGTACCAAACGTCACAACGTAACTGGGTGGCTATAAAGGTGCACTACAGGTATCTCCGAAAGTGTCTGTTGGGTTGGCACGAATCGAGACTGGGATTTGTCACTCCGTGTAAACGGAGAGGTATCTCTGGGCCCAGTCGGTAGGACATCATCATAATGTGCACAATGTGACCAAGGAGTTGATCACGGGATGATGTGTTACGGAACGAGTAAAGAGACTTGCCGGTAACGAGATTGAACAAGGTATCGGGATACCGACGATCGAATCTCGGGCAAGTAACATACCGATAGACAAAGGGAATTGTATACGGGATTGATTGAATCCCCGACATCGTGGTTCATCCGATGAGATCATCGTGGAACATGTGGGAGCCAACATGGGTATCCAGATCCCGCTGTTGGTTATTGCCCGGAGAACGTCTCGGTCACGTCTGCATGGTTCCCGAACCCGTAGGGTCTACACACTTAAGGTTCGATGACGCTAGGGTTATAGGGAATAGATATACGTGGTTACCGAATGTTGTTCGGAGTCCCGGATGAGATCCCGGACGTCACGAGGAGTTCCGGAATGGTCCGGAGGTAAAGATTTATATATGGGAAGCCCCGTTTTGGCCACCGGAAGAGTTTCGGGCGTCACCGGTAATGTACCGGGACCACCGGAGGGTTCCGGGGGTCCACCGGGAGGGGCCACCAGCCCCGGAGGGCCCTATGGGCTGTATGTGGAGAGGGACCAGCCCCTTAGTGGGCTGGGCGCCTTCCCTCCCAGGGCCCATGCGCCTGGGGGTTTTGGGGAACCCTAAGGGGAGGCGCCCCCCTTGCCTTGGTGGGCAAGGCAACCCCCCTGGCCGCCGCCCCCTCCTCAGATTGGATCTGAGGGGGCCGGCCCCCCTCTCCCTTGCCCCTATATATATGTGGGGGGTGGGAGGGCAGCCGCACCCAAGTTCTGGCGCAGCCCTCCCCCTCTTCCATGTCCTCCTCCTCTCCCGCGGTGCTTGGCGAAGCCCTGCAGGATAGCCACGCTCCTCCATCACCACCACGCCGTCGTGCTGCTGCTGGACGGAGTCTTCCCCAACCTCTCCCTCTCTCCTTGCTGGATCAAGGCGTGGGAGACGTCACCGGGCTGCACGTGTGTTGAACGCGGAGGCGCCGTGGTTCGGCGCTTAGATCGGAATCAACCGCGATCTGAATCGCTACGAGTACGACTCCTTCATCCGCGTTCTTGCAACGCTTCCGCTTCACGATCTACAAGGGTATGTAGATGCACTCCCCTTTCCCTTCGTTGCTAGATTACTCCTTAGATTGATCTTGGTGATGCGTAGAAAATTTTGAATTTATGCTACGTACCCAACACTCTCAACTGGGAATGAAAAAGGTCGGGCCCTAGTTGCGAGTCGAGTTTGGACTTGCAACTGGGACCAAGAAGGTTGGGCCATACTTGCGAGTCGAGGGGTGGCGTTGCAACTGGGAAAAGAAAAGGTCGAGTCCCAATTGCGAGTCGACGGTGGAATTGCAACTGGGAAAAAAGATCGGGTCCCAGTTGCGAATCGAGGGTGGACTCGCAATTGGGACTTAAAAAGGTTGGGCCCCACTTGCGAGCCGAGGGTGGACTTACAACTCAGACAAAAAAGGTTGGGCCCCAGTTGCGAGTCGAGGGCGGACTTGCAATTCGGACAAAAAAAGGTTGGGCCCTAGTTGCGAATAAAGGGTGGACTTGCAACTCGGACACAAAAGGTTGGACCTTAGTTGTGAGTCGAGGGTTGGACTTGCAACTCAGACAAAAAAGGTTGTGCCCTAGTTGTGAGTAAAGGGTGAACTTGCAACTCACACAAAAAAGGTTGGTCCCCAGTTGCGAGTCGAGGGTGGTCGTGCAACTTGCGAAAAAAAAGTCTACCCCCATTTTGTGTCGAGAGTGAACTTGTAACTAGGACAAAAATGATCGAGGCCTAGTTAAGAATTGAGGGTGGACTTTCAACTGGGACAAAAAAAGACCGGAGCCCCGTCACGAGTCAAGGGCAGACTTACAATTAGGACCAAAAGTGTTGAGACCCGGTTGTGAGTCGAGAGTGCAATTGCAACCGGGAAAAAAAGGTCAGGCCTCAGTTGCGACTCGAGAGTGGACTTGGAAATCGGGCAAAAAAGTTCGGACCCCAATTGCGAGTTGAGGGTGGACTTGCAACTGGGAAAAAAGTCATGTCCTAGTTACAAGTCGAGGGGTTTTTTGCAACTGGGACAAAATAGTTCGAGCTCCAATTGCGAGTCGAGGGTGCACTTGCAATTAGAAAAAAAAGTCAGACCCCAGTTGCGAGTCGACGATGGACTTGCAACTAGGAAAAAAAGACCGGGTCCCTGTTGCGAGACTAGAGCAGACTTGCGACTCGGACAAAAAACGTTGGGCTCCAGTTGCGAGTCGAGGACGTACTTGCAACTGGGACAAAACAATGCCAGGCATCAGTTGTGAGTCGAGGGCCCACAAATGTGAAGCCAAACAGGCCTAGACAACAACATGATATGTAATAAACAAAAAGAAACAAACGAGGCGGAAGGTAGAGAGAGCGCTTGCCTGGAAATTACAGGAAATAAATTAAATGGTGAATTTATTTATTGAAAATTATGAATTTAAAAGACCAAAAAGAGAAAATAGAAAAACAAAAGTTGAAAAACAAATGAGGAAAAACAAACAAGGGAAAACAAAACAAAAATCTTATAGCAAAGAGTTATCCTACAATAATGCACTTAGATGTGAGGTATTATTTCACATCTAGATGTGAAATAGTAAACCCAAAAAACATAACATAGGCTCCAGTAGCGAGTTGGGGTGGGCTTGGGACTCGGACAACTACATGCCCAGTTGCGAGTCGAGGGATGGACTTGCAACTGGGACAACTATGAAACTACGAGACAAGTTACGAGTCAAGGGTTGACTTGCAACTAGGATGAAATAAACTATGGTCCTAGTTGCGAGTCAAGGGTGGACTTGCACCTAGGATTAAAATGAGAGGAAAACCAATGAAAGAAAAAATGATAAAATATAAAAATAAAAAATCATGAAGAAAAAACAAAACAAAAAATAGAAAATGCATCCTAGCTACCTGGGTCGGCTCATCTGCGGTTTGCTCGATGTCGAGGAGTGGACTTGCAACTGGGACAAAAAAAGATCGGACCCCTAGTGGCGAGTCGAGGGTGGACTCGCGACTGGGACAAAAAAGGTTGGGCCCCAGTTGCGAGGCGAGGGTGGACTTGCAACTGGGACAAGAAAAGGTTGAGCCCCAGTTGCGAGTCAATGGTGGACTTGCAGCTGTGAAAAAAAGGTCAATTACCCCCGAGAACGTCAATTCCGCAACCCAACCCAGCCACGCCTAGTTGCATTAGCATTGAAGGCATGAAATGCAGTGGGGGACAAGACCAGTAATTGCAAATTGAGGGTGGGATTAAACAAATTATGAGCTCAGTTGCGAGTCAAAGGTGGACTTGCAACTTGGATGAAAAACAATAGACATGGCTAGTTGTGAGTCGAGGGTGCGCTTGCAACTGAGAGAACTATGAGTTGAGTTGCGACTCGAGGATGCACATAAAACTTGGACAACTACAAACTACGAGCCCAGTTGCGAGTCAATGGTCGACTTGCAACTAGGATAAAACAAACTACGGTCCAGTTGCGAGTCAAAGATGGACTTGTAACTGGGATGAAAGACCAAACACGGGCCCAATTGCGAGTCAAGTGTGGGCTTGCAACTGGGATAAAACAAACTATGAGCCTAGTTGCGAGTCGAGGTAGGACTTGTAACTAGGATAACAAAAACTACGAGCTCAGTTGCGACTCACGAGTGGACTTGCAACTGAGATGAAAAACATAATGCATGCCGAGTTGCGAGTCAAGGGTGGACTTGCAACTAGGACAACAACAAAAATAAGGCCCATTCGCAAGTTGAGGGTGGACTTGCAACTAGGACAACAAAAAAACTGTGATCCCAGTTGCGAGTAGAGGATGGACTTGAAATTAAAACAACTACGAAACAACGAGCCCAGTTACGAGTCAAGGGTAGACTTGCAACTGGGATGAAAAACAAAAACATGCCTAGTTGCAAGTTGAGGGTGGGCTTGCAAATGGGAGAAATATAAACCCAGTTGCGAATGGAAGATGAACTTGCTACTAGGACAACTACAAAACTAGAGGCCCAATTGCAAGTCAATTGTCGACTTGTAGTTGGGATGAAAGACGAAACACATGCCCAGTTACGAGTCAAAATGGGCTTGTAGGGGTAGACTTGCATGTCAGGGGTGGACTTGCAGCTGGACAAAAGTGGTCGGGGTCCCCAGTTACGTGTTGAGGGTGGAGTTACAACTGGGACAAAAAATGGGCCAGGCCAAGTTGTGTATGAACAGTGCACTCACAAAGTAGGACAAGAAAAGATCGGGCTTCTTACATATTAGGGTTAGACTTGACAAAAAAAGGTTGTTGCCTGTCATTGTAGTGTTTAAAAGCACATCCATCCTCGGGTTACCTCTGCTCCAAAGACAAAGAGGAATGAGAGAGAGAGAGAGAGAGATGAGGAGAACTGAGGAGCCAGCGGCCAGCTCATCTCTTCGACTTATACAAACAACTTGTCTTTTCAACTACAACACAGAAAAAACAAACCACAAAGAATGGCCCAACAAAAAAACGCACGGTGTGATGAGCCGCAAAATGGACAATGGGCGAGTGACACCGGATGCGCGGGACTAGATAACCCCGATCAAAAAATTGCACGAAATTAATAGCGACTGGTCAAATGGACTGGAACTTAGATGAAACATCGTTGAAACTCATCTATATGAGTTTTAGCAATTCGATACATGATTTACTTAAATGAACACAAAAATCGAAACAACAACAAAAAACACGCATCAACAATTGTACGGTATATACACGCACAAAGGAGGTGCATGCACGGAACATATGACATATATGCATTCATAGCATCGCAGTGGGAGAAAAAATAAAAAAATAAGAAAAGATAAAAGGCCTCAGAAAATGCAAAGGATGTAGCGAACGGAGACAGTTCAGAAAATAGACAAAAAAAGAAGAAGAAAACAGACAACGACAGCCCACGCTGCCACACACATGGGCCAGCCCAAGCTGCCACGATGCACGCACGTTAGGCTTCAGGCTGCGCGAGCACAGCACGCTCGAGCTCGAACGCGGACAACCGTAAGATTAGCCTATGCGGGAATTTTTGGGACAAAACAAATCAATGGGAGACTTTAAAAGAAAAAAATTAAGGATAAGAGAGTTAAATGTGAGATAATATCTCACATCTAGATGTGAAATAGCAAACCCGAAATTTGTATACAAGACACGCAGAATTTATTTACTCTATCTATAAATAACGAAAACACTAACGCCCACGCGTGTGGCCACACGCCTCCATCGCCGTCCAGCGTTTTTTGCACGAATTTTGGCATGAAAAGACTGAATTTGTGTGCCACGTAGGACAACTCGTGTGTGTGGCGTGTGAGGGAGTTCGCCCGCACGCCGTTTTCTCTCCGCGGTTAACGGTTCGCCAGTCGGGGCGTGCGATGAAACTGATGTCGCGCCCGCACGCCACGCACCACTTCTGTTCCACATCTCCCACGACTGCCCATTCTCCCACTCTCCCACACCCAAGCTGTCATTTTGCCATGTCTTTTGAGGGGTACATGGCAACTGCCCTATTTATGATTGTAAACAGATGGCAACTCTCTTTCACCCGAACATGTTATTGTTGCCACGTCTGTTTGTAGCGCTACATGGCAACTGTCTAGTGTTAGTAGGTGGCAACTCCTAAAGATACCACCATCGCCCACATGCCCGTCTCCTCTCCCACACACCAAAAGCTATCAGTTGCCATGTGTTTTTGCAGGGTACATGGCAACTGCCTTTAGCGTGCTTGTAAGCAGATGGCAACTCTCTCTTTACCCGAAACATATTTTTTGCCATGTTTTTTAGTGCTACATGGCAACTGTCCAGTGTTAGTAGGTGGCAATTCCTAAAGTTTTTCAAATCATGGTAACTGTTGTAGACCAGACCATACATGGCAACAGCTGCAGTTGCCCAAAAATGGCATTCCGGCACTTGACCTAAGATGGCAACTGCAGTTGAGCAACCATGGCAACTGTAGTTGTCCGACATGACAACTGTAGTTCAGCAACATGGCAACATGGCAACTGAAGAGGGTCTGGACCATGGCAATCGCGACGGGACGCGTGGTTACTGACACGCGGGGGCGTGTGACACACGGGGCGTGTGGTTCGCAGGCGGGGAGGGGCGACGACCGAGACGAGTCGTGCGGGCCGCGTGCTCGCTCGCCCGTACGTGCTCGTGCGGGGACGATCGCGCTGCACCGGACGTGCGGTCTGTGGCTGCGCGCGCCCGGACGCGGTCGTGCGGGCGGGGTCGTCTCCGTGCCACACAGGGCGTGCGGCACAACCACCCGATACACCACACGTGTGGCAATTATCGACGTCCATAAATAAAGATATCTAATTTTCAAAAATAAATAAATAAAGATATCTACACAGTCACCTGCAAAATCAACCAGAAATTCCATAACAATTCTATCATATTTTGTTCAACCTTTTGCGAACTTAAAAGTTTATGTATTTTGTTAATCGGTTTTGCTAAAGCATATCTCCGGGTATGTTCTGAATCTCTCCAGCTCCAAACTTCATAAGTCATAAATTTTAAGAGAGGACCCAGCCCCAACGCTTTTAAGCAAGGAAGCTAAATCCACAAAGTGATCTTGGGCCATAGTGCAATTTGATGAAGCGAGGGAAACCCAGCTCCAGGTTTGCCCGAATCTAGAGTTTCTTTTATTTACCACCATAATGCCACCGCAAAACAAAATGATTCGACTACTCTTCCTCACTCGAACAGTTACGCAGAAGGAACACCTCGCACATGTCTTCCCCTCTCACTCATGTTCTCCCTCCCAAAACTCTCACTGCCGTCATTCCCGCCGCCAAGCCCCGCCCCACCGGTTGCCGGCCGGATCCTCGCTTCCGCCTATAGATCCGGCCTTCTAGGCAATTTCTCGCCGGTTCCTGTCCTCACTACCGCCAATCCCGCCGTAAGCAAGGAACAACAACCCCATGGGAAGGAGTAGCTCACCCCACACCATTGACGCTCGAGACACCCTCCCGAGCCAAGAGCAGCATCCTAACGACCGAGCCCCCTCCTGTCGGGGTTAAATCCGGTAGATCTCGGATAGGCGGTCCCGAGCTGCTGATCTTGACTCGATGGTAACAGGACGAAGAAGAGACATGATGTTTACTCAGGTTCGGGCCCTCTCAAAAAGGTAAAACCCTATATGTTATGTTTCTGTTGTATTGGTTGTGATGAAATACAAAGTACAGGATGACCCACCTCGAGATCGGCATGAATCTAACTTAGACCACCAAGTTTATTACACTCTATCTACAGATATCTACACGCAATTACTTGCAAAATCAACCACAAATCACATAATAATTCTATCATATTTTGTTCAATCTGTTTCCAAACTTAAAAGTCTCTTTATTTTGTTAATAATTGATATTAAAAACTTCTACACAACCATGTGCATCCAATTTAAATTCCATGCGTCCAATTTAGGAATGGAGTAGGAGGTTTATAACGTTTCATGATAGAGTAGCTTGCTAGTTTCTTTGGAGTGGGAGCACCGATGATTATGTTCGCATCTCGTTAGGTTACTTGTAATCAAATTTCACCCTTATATAAAAATATGGTATGCAATTTACGTACTCTCGAAAAAAAATCCATGTGTTACTAGCATGTTGCCAAGCAACAACATATATTTTTTACATCGTCATTTATATCGCAACAAAATAGAGAATGAAATACCATCAAGTTTAGCGAACATACGCAATATTCTCCTCCTAAGTGGATGAGGGTTAAGAAATTGGGAGTATCTAGAACTCATCTAGATGAGACATAATTTGGTCTCATTCACCTGAAAAACAAGAACAGATACAACCCACGTCAACACACACACATCTTATAGCATCACATTCAATGGCTATAAAAGGTGAATGAGACCAAATTAAATCTCATCTAGATGAGTTCTAGCAAAACTGTAACAAATTATCCGCAAAATCCCCCCACACAAACAGCCACGTGTTGTTGTTTATTTTTTTTATTTTTTGTTTTTGCATAAGAGAATATCTGCATCGGTACAATGCCGAATTGGTCTAATTATTGAATATGCTACCCCGAGACCTTCATGCTAATGGGGCTGGAAAAGGGCAATTGTTACAAGCTCAGAAAGATTTCATGGCTTTCAACAAAGTGATCCGATCTGTCTCATGCAAGAACACTCCCGAGACCTGCACACTTCCAGGGCTAATCAACCTCGTGACAACAGTTGCTTCCTCCGTAATTCCATGGTCAAGCCGAAAGAGCTGGCCACAGCCGAGAGACAGGATCATGGAGCCGCTTCTTTCCCCGAAACCTTCAAGGTTAAAGGGTGTGCGCCTGAGGTTATCATAGACCACAAAGCCCGTCTGCCTCAGCATCTCCGCCGCTCCAATAACTAGTCGCCGGTTCCATGTCTCCGTCGAGCCAGACGTGGCCGGCGACAGCGTCCACATCGATATCCCAATGCTCTCCACGACGAACAAGCTCAGTCGGCCACGCGCCGAGACCAGGAGGAGGTGCTTGTCCACAAGGCTTTGCTCGCCCTTCTCCTTGAGGGGAATCATCCTGGAGACGCACCCTGCCGGTAGGTCCATCGTCGTTGCCTGTGCCGCGTCGACGTCCAGCGTGAGGATCCTCCACTCCGGGTTCATTCGCGAGCCGCTTTGACGGTAGATCCAGTAGACGGTGCGGCCGAGGACGGCGGGATCGGAAAAAACCACCCCATTAGTTTGGGGGTGGTGCGGGGGGACGAAGGAGGCCTGGCGGACGGCGCCCCATTTGCCGTCCTTGGAGGAGAAGATCTGGAACCGCATGCTGTTGTCCGCGAGGAGCAGGTCGAAGGAGCCACCGCCGCCGGCACTTAGCAAGGCGCGTCGGTACGCCTCGGGCACGGTGGCTAGGGGCGGGTGGGTGACGTGGCCGGTGAGGGAGATGCCGCCAATACAACGGAAAACGCACCGGTGGAGGAATAGACCGTGTCGGGCGACCAGGGGCATGAGCCACGGGGGGTGGATGGTGCCGGCGTCCAGGCAGGCGAGACGCCAGGTTGCTGGGTGTGGGGCATGGATGATGCGATAGTTGGGGGTGTTGCTTTGGTAGTCGAATTCATGGTACGAGACGGCGAGGAGGAGGGCGGGGTCGAAGTCGGAGCAGCCGCCGTCGGCCGCTGCTTGAAGCGTGAGGCGGCGGCCGAAGGCCTGGTCGAGGATGGCGCGGCGGAGGGTCCTGCCGGTCGCGGCGAAGCGGACGACGGTCGTGACGTCAGAGCGCAGGACGATCTCGAGCAGCAGGTCGAACGAGAGGGCCTCCCTCGCGGACGACGACGCCGGCGGCTTACGACCACGTCGGCGTCTTTTGGTGGACATGGCCGGCTTCTTCTCGTGTCTTGGAAGGTGAGATGGTGGAACTTTGAGCAACCGGCGGCACGGATTATCGGGGGAATAGCAAATCTTCAGCCGAACAGCGATTTCTGGCTCAACTGAGTGGAAAGCCATCGCTAAAATCGGGCGGTTACTAGTTAATCAGATGGAAAGAGATCAGATTCGACCGGCTGATTCTGTCGCCCGCGGAGCCGTCCGATCACGCGCGCGTAGCCTTCCTTGCATGTGCGTAGCGCCCACTACCGTCGATACAATTGTCTTTGGGATTCACGTTCAACACGGTAGTGCATGCATGCACTAGTCTGCCTAACTAGCCAAAGACTTGTCCCTGTGTTAACCTAATAACGAAAAAAATCACCTTGTTGACCTACATGCAACATTTGACTGGGTGTCGCTGTTGCAAGCGCGACACGCGGGTGTTGCAAGGGTCGAGACCACCTCTTTCTGCAAGCCGGAAGCACGCCAGTGCAAGACCGGTCGTCATTGTTCTTTTGCAACTACAAAGCCTAGCTAGTATGTAGACGTGCTAGGAGAGTTGACCACATGGAGGTTGCAAAGATGTTCATCGTTGTTGCAACTTGCAAGTCGGACGCACATGGAAGTTAGAGACGCGACGTTGCAAGTTCTATATATTTTGCCATCGTATTTATAAAAATACCATGTGCCCAACTTCATAGCGTACGTGGAATTGCATTGATACATGACATCTCATCAGCGTCTTATGCTACATGTGTATTGTATATTGCAACAACAGACAATGAAACATGACCACCTTTAGTCGACAAATGCAATGTTCCATGTCGCCATAAATGGAAGATATTATCGGCACAACACAACTATCTGACCCCAAGCTCGACTGCATCACGGCATCTTGTTTGCCATCCAAAATTAAAAATTTCGGATGGCTCCTACATCTTGATCGACTCAGCACTCGTTAAAAAATGCCACACAAAAGCCTTTGACCTACCGCTACGTGTCCAATGTGCATGGCCCATGACAAGGATCGACTCCACCTCTTCATTCTTTATCCTGCTTTTGCTAGGATATGAAGGGAAGATACAGCGACGGTGCTCACGGGCTCGCCTGCTCACGCTAGGTGTGCCAATCGAGCACGGCCGAGTGGAAGCATGCATTCAATGCCATACGTACGGCGGAACAGGCGTATACGGTGAACTCGGTGGTACATATAATGATTCCATCACGACGTGGTAACACCTGTGTCCGTTTGAACATGACGGTACACGCCGTCGGCCCGACATTTGCGCACCGGCACGATAGATAGACTGATATGCATACGTAGCGTGTTGGATCCTTGCCTGCATCCCTCCTCCACCTACCGCACCGCCCGGGCGCGACCAGATATGGCAAAAAAAAAAACACTAAGATGCTACGCCGAGAAGAAAAGAGAAACGGTTGTAATACCTGCTGTCGGAGACAGCTTTGATTCCCTTGGAGAAGCATACGACTACTTCAATCTCTATTCTTGGGAAATTGGCTTGGGAGTTCGATACGGGAAAAGCTGATTAAATGTGGAGAGAACAAAATGTATGCAAGAAATAGTTTGTGGCTGCCTCGGTTAGTGATTCTTCTCAATTCCAGCCTGAACGTACTCTTTCACTGTTTCTCATATACACAAAAACCCTCACATGCTGTTGGTTGGACCAAACAAATGCAGGGGATACCAAAAACCCTCACAAGAATCATGTACCAGCAAGCTGCCCCATGCATCTATTGGTTCGGCATTACATGAGGCTTCTTTTCGACAGGGAAGCAGCTGAGAACTATGAGGAAAGGCGTACTAAGATATGTGTATTTGCTTGTGTGTGCGTCATGGACATTACATATGTAACTGAATTTTCGCAGTATTATCATCCTATGTCGGAGTGATCACCGACATTTTCGTTTGCACTTGTCCATTAAAAAAACGAAATGAACTTTGCATTCAGTGGTTAGTTAGAACCAAGAAATTCAGTTCAGTTTCCTTTTGAGCGTGTTGCATGGACAATGGTTTCATCTGTACAGCTGGGCAAGTGGCAGCTGTCCTTGAATGTGAGTGCAAACTTAAATAGGTGTCAAACGTGCCCTGCTCGCGTGTGCCCCGGGCGGGAATCCATCGAGTACGTACTTAACAAGCAGGTTGCATGTCTCTGGACAGATCACACCAGTCGTCTCCCCCATATCCCATCTAGAGCCAGCAAGTGAAGATGTCTGCCCCTGCTTCCACCGGCAGCTCTGTGGTCCATTCGTCCTCCGCTCATCTTCACCAGCTAAGCTAGGGTTCCTCTGTTTCGATTTGGTGATTGATTGAGCGAGCCGCTGGGGTTTGTCTGACACGATGGAGTAAATAGCATAAAACTACCACTTTTCGTGCTAGGGTTTCAAAAAACCATCACTTTTTTGTTCGTGACTGATACCTACCACTTTTCTCGTCGGCTGTCTCAAAAAACCCAAATCGCCCGTTGCTAGCGTTTTAAACCGTTTTCTGACGGTCCGGGCCCGCCTGTCAGGCCACGTCAGCGCCGCGCGTGACGGAGAGGCCGTTAACGGCCGTTACTCGGACCGACCGGTGCGGTCGGACCGCACCCGCTCGCTCGCTGTCGGCAACATCTCTCTCTCGCTCCTCCTTTCCCCCGTGCTCTCTGTCTCTCCCGACGATGGCGGCGGCGAAGAAGAAGGACGACGGCGAGCCTGGGGCGACAGCCAGCTGCGAGGGCGGTGCTCACTCCGAGGTCAACAAGTGGCTAGGCAGCGCAAGTTTCCCGACCCAGCGCTCGTCCGGGCCACCGACGCAGGAGGTCCAGATCTCACCGGCGTTCCGCGCGGCCAGGGCAGTGGCCAAATGCATCCACGCGGATCCAGAAGGCGGGCATCAGTGGGCCTCCTCACTTGGTGGCGTGGAGTAAGTTATGAATTGTTTTAATTATTTTTCTTAGTTTATTTATGAATTAGGGTTAGGATTTGTTTCTTAGATTGTTAATGAATTAGTTTCTTTGGTATATTATTATGTATACATTGTAAGCAATATATGAATTAGGGTTTAGGTTTGGATGATATGTTGTGCAAGTGAAACTGTTGCATACTTTTTAACTTGAAAATCTGAAGAAATCTGAATGTGTTGTTTCTTTTTTTGCATAGTTTGGATGATGAAGTATGGGAATTGAGGCTGCATTTTCAGGGTAGAGACAACATGGAAAGGAAGTTTTCCTTATCAGAAATGAATTACCTGTTATTGTTAGCACTTATTGAACTTGAGGGCTATGGGTTGGATGCCTATCTGTCATATGTTAAGGATGAGGGTAAGGGGCTGGAGGGGATTGAGGTTTTGGACAGTGATGAGAAGGTGGAGGAGATGCTAGATTTGTTTGCTGAGAAGAAAATATTGAACATAACAGTGAGAGAGGCTAGTGACCCAAATCCAGCAGATGCAAACATGGACCACACCTTGCTTGAAGAGCAGATTCCAATTAGTTAAGTTGGTGATCCCATTGTTTATAGTGTTTCCCAAGAAGGTGTCCTTTTCCCTGTCTCAAATTCTTCACAGCCCCCACTTGTGCCTGTTGATCCATATTTTAACACACAACAGAGCTGTAATTTCAACAAGGGAAAAGAGGCAGTGGAAATTGAAGGCATTGAAGCAGAAGATCAAGATGAAGATGAGTTGGACAAATCCTTTTCAGATTTTGAGTTTTTCAGGGGTGATTACAGAGGGAAGAAAATTTTATACAAGTCTTGGGCTAGGGGAGAAGATGAAGGTGGTGAAGGAACAAGTCAGCACTAAAGGGAAGAGGAAGAGATGGCTGAGCATTATTTTGGGGGTGCTTCTGAACCCTCAGAGTTTTGGCAGGAGCCAAATGGTTCTGAAGAAGATGATGAAGAAGAAGCTTCAGATCATGTGAAAACTGTGGCACAGAAGATACCTGTGAGGAAACAAGGCCCAACAAGCAGATCACACAGTGAGCCAGATCACATAAAGTTTGAAGATTTCGTGCCAGAAGCTGATGAGTTCTGCTTTCCAGGTGATGAAGGCATTTCTGATGAAGAAGATGATGCACCTAGGTTGCCTTGTGGCAGGAAGAGACAATTGAAGAAGAAGAAGGAGAGAATATGGTATGATTCCTCTAGGCCTGATGCACATGAACAGTTTAGGATTCATTTGTGCTTTCTGAATGTGGTAGAGTTCAGAGAAGCATTGAGAAACTACCATGTTAGGACACTTAGGAACTTTGAGTACCATAGGAATGATCCAAGTAGGATCATAGCCTGGTGCTCAGATAGAAAGCATGGTTGTGAGTTTTATATTACTGCTTCTAAGATTGCCCATGAGTCAACCTTTAGCATCAAGAAGATGAATCTTGATCACACATGTGGAGCAAGTGGAGAGAACACAAAGGTTACCATGAAGTGGATTGCAAAGGCTGTTGAGGATACTGTAAGATCCAATCCTGGTGCAGGTGTTGAGACTATACTGAGTTATACAAAAAAGAAATTTGGAGTACATGTTCCAAAAAGTTTGGCCTACAGGGCAAGGAGGAAAGCAGTTGATGTTGTGCAAGGGGATCACAAGACACAATACTGCAGGTTAAGAGACTATCTGCAGTGTGTTTTGGACACAAACCCTGGTAGTAGGTGTGTTGTGACAACAAAGGAATTTGAACTCCACCCAGCACCTATCCCAAGGTTTCATTACATGTTTTATTGTCTGTTTGCTTGTAAGGAGGGGTTCCTAAATGGTTGCAGGCCTTTCATAGGTAAATCTAGTCTGTATAGTGCTTAAATAGGGATTGCATTAAATGTTGCTGCTTACTAATGGCTTAAAATGCAGGTCTTGATGGATGCTTCATCAAACTAAGCACTGGGCAGCAAATCCTGGCAGCAACAGGGAGGGATGGCAACAACAACATCTTCCCTATTGCATTTGGTGTTGTTGACAAGGAGGAGACAGATAGTTGGACTTGGTTTCTTACACAGTTAAGGACAGTAATTGGTAGTGGCAACAAGTTTGGGCCCTACACAATTATGTCAGACAGGCAAAAGGTACAACTACTCTTCATGATTTAACTGCTTTTCCTTGCACTATGTATTGCTTTTCCTTTCTCTACTTACTTCACTAGTTATTAATACAAAATCAATGAACATGGTCTGCTCAATGCAATAGAGGATGTATTTCCTGATTCCCCTCAAAGATTTTGTTTAAGACACATATATGCCAACTTCCAATCAGCTGGGTTTAGAGGGGATGAATTGAAAAAACATCTAGGCCAGGCTGCATATTCTTTCACTAAGCATGGGCATGATCTGGGCATGGAAGCATTGAAGAAAGAGAGTGAGGAGGCATGGAAGTGGTTGTCCAACATACTAGTCCATACTTGGGCCAGGCATAGAATGGATACTATATGCAAGACAGACCTTGTTGTAAACAATCTTAGTGAAGTTTTCAACAGGATTATTCTGGATGTTAGGAACAAGCCCATAAGGACAATGCTTGAAGGAATTAGGACAAAACTCATGATCAAGTTTCAGAAGATTAGGGAGAAGACAGAGACATGTAGGTGGGATATCACACCCACTTACTCTGAGATATTGGAGGAGGCCAAGAAGTGGGCAAAATACTGTGATGCATATATGGCTGGACCAGGCATTTGGCAAGTTACAAGTAGTTCAGAAAAGACCTACTGTGTAAACCTAAACAACTGGACTTGTGACTGCAGGAGGTGGGATATCACAGCTGTTCCATGTAGTCATGCTATAGCAGCAATGCAGAAGGTGAAGCTACACCCTGAGGATTTTGTCCATGAGTTCTTCAAGAAGCCCCTCTATTGTGAAACCTACAAGCATATTATATACCCTGTTCCAGGCCCTGATTGTTGGCCACACACCGTGGGGGATGACATATCTCCTCCAGTATTCAAAGAAAAGAAGGGTAAAAAGCAGACAGCTAGGAGGAAAGGACATTTTGAGGTGCCTGCCAAGAAGGATACATCAAGAATTGGGACAGTGACCTGTAGCAATTGCAACATGCAAGGTCACAGATATACCACATGTGGTGTTCCACTGAAACCCAAACTGCAGATGAGAAAGAATAATCACTAGGTATACTTATTGATAAAGAAACTTCTGTTTCATAGGCTAGGTGGTTTAATTATAATTTGCTTTATTAAATGTGCAGGAGAATAGGTCAGACTACTCTTCATCTACCAGAGCTTCTACAGGTGTGGTTGCACCCCCACCCCCACCCCCACCACCACCATCAGCACCATCAGCACCAGCCATAGCTAGGAAGAGGCCTGCAACAGCCACAACTACTCCAGGACCAGCAAAGAGGAACAAGGGAGCTGCTTCTGCTACTCCAGCACCTGCCACATCAGCACCAGCCATAGCTAGGAAGAGGCCTGCAACAGCCACAACTACTCCAGGACCAGCAAAGAGGAACAAGGGAGCTGCTTCTGCTACTCCAGCACCTGCCACATCAGCACCTGCCAAGAAGACCAAAGCAACCAAGAAGACAGGGGCTCCTAGCACATCTTCACCAGCCAAGAACACAAGGTCATCCATTGCTTCTCCAGCAAAGAACACAAGAGCATCAACAGCTAGCAGAGGGTACACAGTTTTCAATGCTCCAAGGCAAGCTGCCAACTCTGAGATGGAGATTGGGTCCAAGAGGGTTAGGAAGCCAACTGGAAAGTGGAAGGCATATTTCACAGGTAGTGGTAACTACTGAAGATTCCAACATTTGAGAAAGTTGTCTTGTTGTATGAGTGCTGAAACCTAAGTGTTTGCATTCTTAAACCTATGTATTTGCTTGCTGAAACTTGAGTGTTAGCATTATGAAACCTATGTATTTGCTTCCTGAAACCTGAGTGTTTGCATTTATGAAACCTATGTATTTGCTTGCTGAAACCTAAGTGGTTGCATTATGAAACCTGAGTGTTTGTGACTTCTGGGTAGATTCAGACAACACTGATGCAAACATTGATTCATTTATTCAAACATTCATAGATTCCACCATCCAAACATTCTTTCATACAAAGAGTTGTACAGAAATGGAAGGGATACATAGCTCAGACTCTCATTCATTCTTAAAAAAACTACTAGCAACAACTCTCAATCGCAACGATCGAAGAAACGACACCACTTTGCTCTGGTAGAAGGGTGAGGAGCGAGTACTGCCTGTCTCCTAGCCCACCTGATGATCTTCCCTGAGCTCGTGCGCCTGCCGCCAGGGACAAGAACTGTGAACTCATCTGAGTTGCACTTCTCCAAGATCTTCTCTGCCAGCCTCCTCTTGAACTCCAGCTCCCACTCCACTGCCTGCACTGCAGGGCGAGCCCTTTGCCTCCTCACATCCACTGCCTGCACTGCCTCCTCTTCCTCATCTGTCACCTCCCCAAGCTCTGGATCCATCTAGGGTTTCTAGAGGTGGGGTGTGGCGGCTGTGTTCTGGAGGGAGGAGGGTGGGTGGAGTAGGCTATTTATGAGCAGTGGAGGGTGGGTGGAGTAGGCCTAGGTTTGTAAATATAACTGGGCCACAAAGCCCAGGTACAAAGCACTAATAAACATAACTACCTTTTAAACATAAAAAAACACATAGCATACTCCAGCAGTGCTTATCACTGACTCCATAACATAGCAGAAGAGGTTCAAATACAGGCAGAACAGTCATTACAACTTAGTTCATAACTTAGCATTAAAGGTTCTAGCAGCATAACTACAGTTCTTAACATTGGCATAGACATAGACTAGATTAGCTTCACATTCCCCAAAATGTACACCCCATATCTTCACATCAGATTGTTAGGCCACATACTTATAAAGGCCTTGGATGTACTTCACCATCTGCAGAACACACTTCATGAATCAAGGATGGCCTTGATTTTCTCAAGTTTCTCCTTGCTTGCATGCCCATCACTCAGCAGCTCATTCACCACATGCTCAAGCTTGGCCTTCTCTATCTTAAGCATATCTCTCTCCTGTTCAACCTCCTTCTTTGCCTTCCTGGTATTCTTGATAATGTCAGCTTGACTCTGTAAAATGCACCTTTGTTCCTTGGCAAGTTTGAGCTTCTCCATCTGAACCTCCAACCTAGCACTCTCTTCTACCTCTTTCTTCTTCTTCTCAAATTCTTCCTCCTCAACTGCCTTCTGGTTATCCATGTGGCCTACCCTACCATCCTGCCAATCAAACATCTTGGATACATCTTGGACTAGCTTTGTGTACTCAATGCACAGCTTGTCATTTTCAGTCTTAAGCTTGGCCAAATGCTTCTCATACTTCTGCTTATCAACTACCCTGCCACAATTCTGTTCATGGTACATGTCCCACAACCTGGACAAGCAATTCTGAAGAATTGGATGCCAGGGCTTGTCAACCCACTCAGTAACACCACAGTTAACACCTTCACTCTGCATTTGGAAATTGAAATATACATCACTAAGTGCACTCAAATTCATAACAACAAATCATATCAGACTAAGAAACTAAAGGTGAGGCTTAAGTAAACTGAATATGTTGTTTAATATAACTCAAACTATAACTGAAACCCAACCTGCTTGTACAAGTACATTCACAGATATATGCTTCCTATACATAAGCATTTTTGATAGTAACCATATCCCTCAATACCTTAATACAAGGCATATTGCAGTTCATCTTAAATAATACAGTGTAGGTTCAGAAGAGCAACTTGTCAACATAATACTGTGTGGGTTCAGAACAGCAACTTGTCATCCTTGTAAATACATGTGTGGGTTCAGAAGAAAATGATTCCAATTAAGGTACTATACCTGCTGCACTGGACAACCATAGAAACGCCTTCCAGTTAAGGTTCCTTCAAATGCCACACACTTAATTGGCCTCATGTGGTGCATCATGCAGGTGGGTTCAGAAAGCTCCAGCTGGCCACAGAAAAGAGGCTCCACGATGGTGTCAGGGGTCTCCTGCATGAACACATCAACAAAATCACCTTAGCTCACAGAACCAGACATAGATCACAAATTAATTCCCCAATACAGCAAGAACCCTAACCCAAACCCTAGTTTTCAAGCATACATAGACATAGGTCAAACAGCAACCATAACCCTGCCTACTAAATAACAGTAACCAAAGCTTACCCTAGCTCACCAAGATGAACACTAACCTAATCTAGCTCCTAGACGAACCCTAACCCTAGCTCAGCAGATCGAAAAACTTACCCAAAGAGCCATGTCCATGCTTGTGATGTTGCACTCATCCTCTGAGCTTGTATCCCCGTCATTCCAGGAAGGCATGGCGGCCGTGGAGCTTCCACAGCGCAAGTCGCCGCCGGCGTCGAAGAGCAGAGAGGAGAGGAGCGAGAGAGTGAGAGTGAGAGCAGAGGAATGAGTGCGGGCAGGGGAGCACAGTGAGAGGGAGGGAGACCACTTAATGAGCGCACGGGCGGGTGCGGTCCGACCGCACCGGTCGGTCCGAGTAACGGTCGTTACCGGCCTCTCCGTCACGCGCGGCGATGATGTGGCCTGACAGGCGGGCCCGGACCGTCAGAAAACGGTTTAAAACGCTAGCAACGGGCGATTTGGGTTTTTGAGACAGCCGACGAGAAAAGTGGTAGGTATCAGTCACGAACAAAAAAGTGGTGGTTTTTTGAAACCCTAGCACGAAAAGTGGTAGTTTTATGCTATTTACTCGACACGATGTGGGGATCGACTCGAGTTAAATGGATCGACTTAGGGTCCCGCAGACGCACTTCATGTAGTTGGTGGGCCGACGCCAGCCCCCCTCCAACCGGATCCCACCGTTTTTCATGCCGTTTGTTCCTACGGCCCATGTTAGTACAGTGTTGTAACGCCGTCGCTAGTCCCGCACGGCCGTCTACACACACACCGTACAACCGTCGGGCCTCCGTCCAACTGTACGCATTAACTATCTCCCATGAGCGCCCTGGAATACCGCGTCGATCGCATATCCCGCGACGAGTGGACGACCCAAGATACCGTGAGCAGGCGTGCTCGTCCGCGCCAGTACATAAATTTCCTGCCGAGCCTTTTGTCAATCAATCCTCCCACCCCACGTCCCACCTCTCCACCTATTTCCCTTTATGCGCCCCTCCCCGTACGTTGATTTGTTACACAAGCAACCAGTTTGGCAAGTCAAGATTCAATCACCATAGATTAATTTCCTTTTTACAACCTATTCCATGAATCACACCGTAATCACTGGGCGGGATCAACGAGACCACGGGATATACCAAAAGAACTGCAAGGCCGAGGAGCAGAGAAGTGTACGCTTGCAAGGAAGACGTCGGGCGAGATCAATGAGGCCACAAGACAATGAGATCCGCAAAGCCGAGGACCAGGTCGTGCGCCACCGCAGGGACATGATCGCCGGCGCCTGTCCCTGGTACCCCTGCCTGCAAGGAGGACGCGATGCTCCAGGCCCTCGAAATCGAGATGGCTCCCCTCCCTTTCCTGACGCCTCCAGGTCCGAGAAATTGTCCCGCGTGCTAGTATTTTAGTTCTCCAGATCTGAAGCCCCAAGTGTGAGCCATGTCGAATTGTCGATGACACAACACATTGATGGTAGCCGATATGGTTTCGACCCACAAAGGAAATGGCGCTTGTGAGGGTAGCAACCAAGGTGCTTCGGGCCAGCGAGCAGGACGCCGAGATCCTCGTCTCCAAATTCCCCAAGGTGAAGCGCGTCTCCTTCTCTCTCCTCTGCAATCTCCAGATAATTAAATTAAGGCGCTTCTGATTTCTAACGTGATTTATCCTAATCTCTATTATGGTAACAGCATATCAGAACCTAGCAAATATCATCGCTGGCCTCAGGAATAATGCCGTCCAGTATCTTACCAAAAATCCCAGCTCCTAGCTGCTCATTGCATTGCCATGTTTATGAACCAGGAGGCACTGAAGCAGCCCACGTGTAGCACGTGGTAATCCTTATCTCTTGTTCAGTTCTTCTATTTGAGATTTAGGAATCAACCATGGATGGATTTATTCCCGGCTCTGCCCTGAGACCTGCTGCTCTCCATGGCGTGTGTTGTGTTTTTTTTTATGCTCAAGTGGATATGCTATATGTATTTGACTATTCAGGTCACCACAGGCTCTTACACACACTGATTCTATTTCTTGCATACATGTTGGTGATCCCTCTCATTGGCTCACTTCAGTGTCTTGTTTAAATGTGTGCAGTGCAAACAATCTAGAGTTGGAAAATAATGCTTTGGTATATTACCAAATAAATGTGTGCATCTATTAAATAGATAGATGCATTTGGACGACGTATACGATGCATTGGAGTAATGAACTACTTCCTTCTCCATTCATTTAAATGCATCTTCTTATTAAGCTTTTTAGTGCGACATTGCTTATCTCATTTGGAAGAATTTCCAACGGCTCAACCAAAGCGAGTACTAGGAATGGTGTGCTTTCTGCTATATCACGGCCTGGAGCTCAGCGTCGGTGCCCCAGGGTCCAGAGTAAGCAGTGAGCTCTCGCCGCGGCCGGGCACGGTGCTCCGTTGATTGGCGCACATCCGCCCAACGGCCATTTGGGGCCAGCTAGCCCGGTGGCAGTGGTTGACTGCATGACCGAGGATGGCCCGATGGGTGGGCTGAAGGAAGGAGAAGACTTGGGGATATTTTTTAGACTGACATGTGGGTCTAATATGTCATAACGCCTAACATGCCGGTCAACTGTAACGAAGTTGACAATTGTGTCATCAACATTGACAAGTGGGCCATCCTTGTCATAATCAGGTTTAATTTTGCCTAATGAGTCATTATAGCTTTTTGCAAAAAAAAGTAGTCATAGATTGATAGTTTTTAGGATGAATTTCTAAAGTAGTAGTTTTTCCGAATGGACCATCGCATTGTGGTAGTTTTCTGTTAAATACTCTAAATTTCATGCCACCTAATATGTTAGATATTATTAACACTAAACCACCAAATGTGTACGTCCCCGTTGCAATGCACGTGCATCTGCAGTGCCACTCCTGGGGCATGCCTCTCCGGCGACATTGCCGGCGTACACAACATACCTTACTACACGGGGATTTCATCTCTGAACTAAATATTACGTCAGAACTGAATATTACGTCCGAAGACTGAAACATCCAGAAAGCTTATTGATTATTCATTGATGGTCTTTCTCTACTACACGAGGAAGGTAAGTGTCTTTTATGTGCTTCTTTTTCCATTTCAATGTACCGTTGTGTTATTTCGGTTGAAAAATTAAAGTTTCTACATATTTTCATGGTTTATGAAAATTAGCTGAGATCCGTTGTTTTATTCCTACTTATTGAGGAAATTTCTGTGAAGCTAAAGTTGGTGTTGTTCATCCTTTTTTCTACAATTTAGTACTCTTGACATAGTTCCTAAAATTTATCATTTCAAACGATCAGTGTAGTAGTGCAGGCTAACAAAACCATATTTTCTACAGGCCTGAGGTAGACAAACATAACAACTGATGAAAGAAGAACATATTTGTACCTTGTTGCCCGCTGACTATAAACAGAAGAACATTGAAACACTCGTTACTGCATTATATATTTTAGTTGCAATAGTATTTGATTTTGCATGAAGAAATATGTTGAGTGTTTCTTCATTCAGTTTTATGTGCCAATTAGGCATGGACGATGACGGCCATGATCCCATCATCGCAAGCTCACTGGTAGGAGACACACATCTCATCCAGTGGAAAAGCACGCTCTGAAAAATCCCTAACCCTCCATGGAGCCATTGCCAGGGTGACGAGATCAACGCCACCCACCATCACCACTGAGTTGTAGACGGCGTGTCGTGGTGCTCCCTGGCTCTTCCCGCCTCTTGAGAGATCACATGGCATTCTGGCACAGTTTTTGGCCAAGGCTGGAAGCCAAGAACACTTCTTAATTTTGATCATGGACGTGACATTGTGATCGGCGGTGTGTGGTGCGCTGCAGAGATTTCTTGCCTGGCGTATAATAATGCATGTTCAATGCGGTAGCCTCTTCAGAGGCAGACCACCATAGCTATTCAAAATAGCTACAATAAAATTGTGACATAGGTGGTTAGTGGGAGAAGGAACTTGAGAACCAGCCAATTCTGCTGCAGGGGCTGTGTGTAGAAGATAGTACTAGCAAGCATAGAAGTCACCCTGGAAAAGTGTGCATATATTGTTGTACTAGAGATCCATTCCTATATTTCACTGATATGCATGGTTGAATTGTAGTATGTGTGATACATGAGAATAATGTAATATGAAGTGAAACATGGTGGATAGGGCTTCGTGAATGAGCTGGCGGAGAAGATGTCAGTGGTGGAAGCGGACATGTTATAGAAGATGTTGCGGGCGGTACCGGAGGAAATTGCCAAATGGGGTTCCTCCGAGCCGACAAGAAGGATGCTGCAGCGGCACATATTGGGTTCCATTTCCATCCAGAGAAGAACTTATGAACAGTATGTGCGCTATCCATTCATTCTTTCGTTTGATCCTTCCTTATTCCCCTCAACTCAGATTCTTTTTCTTTTGCAATTACGCATGGTTTTTATGGATCAATAAATTTAGGGACATTAATGGCAGTGAGAATATCATATATCCATAAACTTCACATTGTTGTTTTTCAGCAGAATATGATGTTTGTCTCTTTTTCATATGGACTGCAATATGGTCGATGGTAGCTTGCTGAATAGGTTAAGTGAGACCCAAGACATAATTTCATTCCGAGAGTTTGACTTGCTAAATAGGTTAAAAGCCTACTGCAAAATAAATTAGACGCGGACTTTATAAGGGTTACATGTATGCAATTTACATGGGTCTATCTAATGTTAGAGTTTCATGCCTCTAATTATTTGTATTTATGTATTCTAGCTATGGATACCAGTAGCATTAGTTCTTTTAAAGGACTGCATTTATAAACTTTACAATTTAGATAATGTATATGAAAATATCAAGTAATTATAAATGCCATTTATGATCACAAACGATCTTACCGGATGATTGTTTTCATGGCCTTCAAAGAAGAGATATCCTAGAAGTTGAGTGCAGTTGGAGGGGCCTCAGTCCCTTTTGAGCCAAGAAAAGTAGATGGGGCTTGTCCAAGCTATGAATAGTAGATGGGAAAGTGTTGAAATATTTTGTGTTTTCATGGTTTCTAAATGGTAGGAGGTATGTGTAGTAACCTGTACGGTTTCAAGTGCCTAGTTTCATGTGTAAAAGTTTGCTAGGGAATTCTGATTGTAGAATCTTGGAATAAGGGAACAAAATCCTACATGTGTAGTATATTTAATTAATGGATAATAGCAACAGATATGCTTTCATGAGATGACTAATCTTAAGCATAGAAGGGCATCCATGTGCCACCTATCATTTGTAATGCACAATAAAGAGTTCTATGTTTTTGTGTTTTGTGCATTAGATCTGATCCTATATGTTACCGAATTACATAGTAAGTGAAGTGGATCTCAATATTTTTGTATGTTATCAGCTATCTTTTCTATACATGTGAAATTCGATATGCAATCAGTAACAACTAACCTGCAATGAGTAGGAAGGCATAGTAACGTAATGAATAACCCAATATCGAATACTGATAATAATATCGACAAAGGCCCGTGGCAACGCATGGGCACTCTACTAGTGTAATAAGAAACACACTCTCTGATCTCTCTCTATGGTCAAACCGTCTTAAAAAAACCTGAAGTTAAAGCTCACGCTGGCTTGTGATGCAACTTTCTTTCCTCTCAATGGCCTTGTGCTTGCGATATTGCTTTGAAGTATATTCAGGTGGGGATCATTTCCTCGCCGGTGAAAGTTTTAAATAAAAATAAAGTAAAATTGGCCATATGTTGCCGTAGCAATTTTGCGACGAAACAAGGGGAAAGAAAATGTTGCATAATACCTAAGTAAGAAAAGAAGGGGAAACAGTGAACGCTCAGAAAAAATCCATGGCCTGCAGATAAGAGACTTGATCTATCTCGTGGAAGAAGACGTCCTTGACACGGCCACTTTCCAGGCTGCCGATCCTCTTGACGACGACGGGTGCCTCCTTAATTCCAATGTCGAGCCGGAAGAGCACGCGAGAGCACGCGGACATGATCAATGAGCCGCTTCTTTGCCCGAACCCCTCGAGGTCAAAGGGTGTGTGCGTGAGATCGCTCCTCAAATGTAAGAATCCCGCTTGCCTCAAGATCTCGCTTGCCCCGATCACCAGCCGCCGGTTCCATGTCGCCGCCGAACCAGAGGAGCTTAACGTCCACACCGATATCCCAAGGGTCTCCGTGACGAGCAAGCTCAGCTGGCCACGCACCGAGGCCAGGAGGACGTGCTTCTCGCTGTGATGGCATCGCAGCATCCTGGAGGCGAAGCCCGGCGGGAGGTCCATCACCGTGGCCTCCGCCGCGTCGACGTCCAGAGCGAGGTAGTGTTTCCAGCGGCCCTCACGGATGATCCAGTAGACGGTGCGGCCGATGATGGCCGGGCGTGCGCAGGTGCTTATCGGGTGCCAGGTGACGGATGCCTCGCGGACGGCGCCCCATCTGCCGTGTTTGGACGAGAAGATCTGGAATCGCATGCTTTCGTCGGCGACGAGCACTTCGAATGAGCCGCCGACGTCGCCGACGCTGAGCAGGACGCGATGGTAGACGTCGGGCACGGCGGCGAGAGGTAGCTCGGTGACCTGGCCCGTGAGCGTGTTGCAGACGTGCAGGTCGACCTCGGGCGAATCGCACCAGCGGAGGAACAGAGCATCTCGGGCGGCCACGGGCTTGAACCGCTGATGGGGACGGATGCTGACGGCGTCCCGGAGGGCGCGACGCCGGGTTGGTTCGCCGGTACGAACGACGCCGTGGGCGGTACTGGTGGTGTCGTCGCTGCTATCGTCGCCGTAGTATTTCAGGTACGAGACGCCGACGAGGAGGGCGGGGTCGAACTCGATGCCAGCCGCTGCTTGGAGCGCGAGGCGGCGGCGGAAGGCCGCGTGGAGGATGGCGCGGCGGAGGGTCCTGCCGGTTGCGGCGCAGCGGACGATAGTTTTCACGTCGGAGCGGGCGACGATCTCGAGCACGAGATCGATTGAGAGCGTCTCCCTCGCCGACGCCGGTGCCGGCGGCGTGCGAGTGCAAACAGTACGTTGGCGTCTTTTGATCGGCATGGTCAGCACGTCGACTCCAACAGACCAACGATTTGCCCAACTCCCTCCGGTGCATGGAAGGAAGGCGGTCGCTAAAGTCGGGGCGGTTACTTGTTGACCAGATTGCATGCAGGCCTAAATACGTGCAGTACGGACTGCCGCAACTAACTCTAAAGCCGGCCGGCCCGTGCGCAATTAAACCAGGAAATCTAATGTTGTACAGCTTGTACACCACTAGTAATAATGCACCTGCAATGCATGTTTATATTAGGGACCCGGCTACCGAGCGCCGCTGCGCTGGTTCGTTGATTCGAGCGCACCCTCCCTCACAGAACGGTCAAAACTGCTCCGCGTGATGCGCGCGTTGCTAGCAGTCACAATCAGCACCCTCACCCGTCATGCATGCATCCATCCACATCCATCCATCAGGCACCGGCTAAGCCATTTAGTACGTGTGTATGGCAAAGTAGCTGCTCAATGATGCCTAGCACACGTGTGTGCTAACTTGCTTCTTTGCTACGTTTTCTTACACACCTGCAACTGCTTGTGCTGCCTAGCTTGTTGTGTCATCGCCGGTCGCCAAACCCTTATCAACAGATTCGTTCGCCTGCTGCCTAGTGTACCGTGCTGAACGCCCCCTCGCCGAATGATCCGTCTGGTCACCTAGCGTATCGCTCATTGGCACCGTTGCCTGGGAGCCAGGCCGACCAATCTAATGGCCCCGATGCCAGACTACGTCCCTGGTGTCCCTCCTTTTTGAGGCGTATGCTGGATCGTGTCCCTCACAACCTCCTCTACGATGAATCGATGATCACTACAGCACACTACCCATACCTCTTGCGACAACCACCACTACTACCTGAAAATAAAGTGAACATCGCCCCTCGGAACCACGGCATCACTCTGTTGCGCACCGCGTCGTCACCTGGCCCTCGTCTATATCAAGCAAGTTCATAGGAAATGGGGATTAGCAACCACTTGTACGTCATACGAGTACATCTTCTACTACATCATATCACAACTCTTCATCGGTCTGGACCATAGAGGTAACTATTGCGACCTTCTCATCGTACTAGTCGTTGACCGCGCCACTGGCAAGGTCAGATAACGCTATCACATACCGGAGTCACTATAAACGTCCCTCATGAGTATACCTACTTGGGTCAAGACCACATCACTCGCCCAGGACGGGGATAATTCAGTACTAAGTTACTTTTAGTTGAGTTTCTTTGAGTTGTTGACACAAACCTATTTGAAAGGTATCTAAAACCTTTAAATATTGGTCGAAATATGGTCCTGGTGATGCTTCTGTTCATGAGCATTGGGCAACTCGATAGATGCATTTAGGCAATTTTATGGTTGATTGTGGGCAACTATGTTATCTTTCATGTACAGTGCATAAGAAAGGGATCCAAACAGTGTAGGGAAAACTCTGGCATCTTTCTCTGAAATTCTTAACGCATCTTTATGACACAAACCTAATTGAAAGGTATCTAAAACCTTTAGATATTGGTCAAAATATAGTCCTGGTGATGCTCCCGTTCATGAGGATTGGGCATCTCGATACATGATTTCAGGAAATTATATGGTTGATTTTGGGCAACTATATTATCTTTCATGTACGGTGCATAAGAAAGGGATCCAAATAGTGTAGGGCAAACTCTGGTATCTTTCTCTGAAATTCTTAACGCATTTATATGACACAACCCTAATTGAAAGGTATCTAAAACCTTTAGATATTGGTCGAAATATGGTCCTGGTGATGCTCCCGTTCATGAGGATTGGGCATCTCGATACATGATTTTAGGCAATTGTATGGTTGATTTTGGGCAACTATATTATCTTTCATGTACGGTGCATAAGAAAGCGACCCAAACAATGTAGGAAAAACTCTGGTATCTTTCTCTGAAATTAGGTTTGTGCCCGCCCGAACCGCGCACCCCACCTAGTCCCCTTCTCCCCTCCTTTTTCTTGGCTACCAACGCCAGGTACCAAATCCCCCAGCATGTCGTCCTTCTTCTGCTCCTCCCACCTAACAGTTCCAGAATCCTCTCTCCTTTCGATCTAAAAAGCTTGGCAATCATGACGCTTTGAACAGGTCATCTTTCTCCCGTCCTCAAATGCACCAATCAAATTATAGCAAAAAACAGCTGACTGAAACATGCACACCCCTCTCCATCCCCTCCCGCTCCTTCGCTTTTCACTTCTTTTAATGACCGGGGATACTTGAACGGCCCAAAAACAGGTTGATGATCAGCAAAAACTTGGTTTGTCTCCTTTCACACATAGATAAGCTATTGGGCAAAAAACACATTTTCCTGTAAGAACTTCAAAAAAACGACCAAAAAGCTAGGCAACTATGTGTTGAAAGTATAGAGCCTTAAAACAGTTCATGCTATGGACCATAGATCATGTTGTTTTCAAAAGAGTAAAATCACACGAGGCAAACATACCTGTGATTTTCAGGCAACTCATAATAAAATTTGAAGCAATTACTATCAGACATGTAAAACAGGTCTGCTCACATATAAGTTCCTTGCAGTAAAAATTATCATGCATCCCCCCTATGCAAAAGTAAACAAAACATGCAACAACTTTGCCTGTGATTTCAGGCAACTCATGATAAAATTTGAAGCAACTAGTGTCACATGTTAAAAAAGGGTTTGCTACCCCTATAAGGTCCTTGCAGTAATATCAGGCAACCCTTTGTGTGCAAAAAAGTAAACAACCGCAAGAACAGCAAAGATGATGGTATTTATAGGGATGGTACACATATGTAGGTGCATTATATACACAAGTAAAAATGAAAAAAACACGGTTGGATAATATCAAAAGTGTACTAGCCATGTGCCCCTTCTCCCAACAAAGACATACTGGTTTTAAGCAACTATCTTGTGTGCTATAAGCAGCTTTGTCCATGCAAAAAATGTAGAAATCTTGTTCAGTGCAAATACAATAAAACTTTGTCCACACAAAATTAGGAACTGTTTTTGTTACAGAAAAAATATGCAGATTTAAAAAAAAATGTTTATGTCCTACTACTTAAAATGAAGCAACTTCCTCCCAGTTTCGTTGGTGCCTATGATCCCAATGATGTGATTTAGCGGGCAAGTTTGTGGAGTTTTCCAATAACTCCACTGTTTTCAACACATAGTAGTTGGTCTATTCTAACATAGGTTGAAATTCACCAAACTTTTTTTAGAGCAATTCTGGGCACTATGAAGGCAACTTTAGTGCTATAGAAAAACTGTTGTTTGGCCTTGTATGACTACCTATCGGTGTGGATTCCTTCTAAGTTGGGTACGATGACTACCAGATTGACAACTTTCATCTCTAAGTTATCTACCATAAGGCCAACTCCAACGCGGATCATCAACTTGTCCCCAAATGTCTGGGCCGACATGTCCGGACACCTTTAGTCATAAATCATTGGTCACCTAATTTTTCTGGACAGGTTTGTGCGTCCGATATGCCCCAAACTAAATAACGAGGAGGTGTTCTACGGGACCCTTGACGTCCCTAATAAAGTGCATGTATGCGCGGTGGATCATGCTGTTTTCAAAAGAGTAAAACAAAAAGACAACTTCACTTGTGATTTCAAGCAACCCACATTAAAATTTGAAGCAACTACTATCAGACGTGTAAAAAAGGTCTGTTGCCCCATATGAGTTCCTTGCAGTAAAAAATAGCATGTATCCCCTGTGGAAATGTAAAAAGGAAACTGATGTGGGCACTTAAGACGCCCTAACAATGTTGGAGAACGTAGTAATTTCAAAAAAATTCTACGCACACGCAAGATCATGGTGATGCATAGCAACGAGAGGGGAGAGTGTTGTCTACGTACCCTCGTAGACCGATAGCGGAAGCGTTAACACAACGCGGTTGATGTAGTCGTACGTCTTCACGATCCGACCGATCAAGTACCGAACGTACGGCACCTCCGAGTTCAGCACACGTTCAGCTCGATGACGTCCCTCGAACTCCGATCCAGCCGAGTGTTGAGGGAGAGTTTCGTCAGCACGACGGCGTGGTGACGATGATGATGTTCTACCGACGCAGGGCTTCGCCTAAGCTCCGCTACGATATTATCGAGGTGTAATATGGTGGAGGGGGGCACCGCACACGGCTAAAAGATCGTTGATCAATTGTGTGTATAGAGGTGCCCCCTGCCCCCGTATATAAAGGAGCAAGGGAGAGGCCGCCGGCCTAGGAGGTAGAGGCGCGCCAGGAGGAGTCCTACTCCTACCGGGAGTAGGACTCCCCCCTTTCCATGTTGGACTAGGAGTGGAAGGGGGAAGAGGTGGAGGGGAGGAAGGAAGGGGGGGCGCCGCCCCCCTCTCCTTGTCCTATTCGGACTGGGGGGGAAGGGGGGCGCGGCCCTGCCCTGGCCTCCTCTCCTCTCTTCCACCTAGGCCCACTAAGGCCCATTAAGTTACCGGGGGGGGGTCCGGTAACCTCCCGGTACTCCGGAAAAATCCCGATTTCACCCGGAACACTTCCGATGTCCAAACATAGGCTTTCAATATATCAATCTTTATGTCTCGACCATTTCGAGACTCCTCGTCATGTCCGTGATCACATCCGGGACTCCGAACAACCTTCGGTACATAAAAACATATAAACTCATAATATAACTGTCATCGTAACGTTAAGCGTGTGGACCCTACTGGTTCGAGAACTATGTAGACATGACCGAGACACCTCTCCGGTCAATAACCAATAGCGGAACCTGGATGCTCATATTGGTTCCCACATATTCTACGAAGATCTTTATCGGTCAGACCGCATAACAACATACGTTGTTCCCTTTGTCATCGGTATGTTACTTGCCCGAGATTCGATCGTCGGTATCTCGATACCTAGTTCAATCTCGTTACCGGCAAGCCTCTTTACTCGTTCCGTAATACATCATCCCGCAACTAACTCATTAGTTACAATGCTTGCAAGGCTTATAGTGATGTGTATTACTGAGTGGGCCCATAGATACCTCTCCGACAATCGGAGTGACAAATCCTAATCTCGAAATACGCCAACCCAACAAGTACCTTTGGAGACACCTGTAGAGCACCTTTATAATCACCCAGTTACGTTGTGACGTTTGGTAGCACACAAAGTGTTCCTCCGGTAAACGGGAGTTGCATAATCTCATAGTCATAGGAACATGTATAAGTCATGAAGAAAGCAATAGCAACATACTAAACGATCGAGTGCTAAGCTAACTGAATGGGTCAAGTCAATCACATCATTCTCCTAATGATGTGATCTCGTTAATCAAATGACAACCCATGTCAATGGCTGGGAAACTTAACCATCTTTGATCAACGAGCTAGTCAAGTAGAGGCATACTAGTGACACTCTGTTTGTCTATGTATTCACACATGTATTATGTTTCCGGTTAATACAATTCTAGCATGAATAATAAACATTTATCATGATATAAGGAAATAAATAATAACTTTTATTATTGCCTCTAGGGCATATTTCCTTCAAACAACACTTTCAAAACGTAGTAGTTGGTCTATTCTAACGTACGATGAAATTGGCCAAAAATAATTTAGAGCAATTCTGGGCACTACGAAGGCAACTTTAGTGCTATAGAAAAGCAACTCCTATTTTTCCTAGTATGACTACCTATCAGCGTGGATTCCTTCTAAGTTGGTTACCATGACTACCAAATTGACAAGTTTCATCTCTACCAGAAGGCCAACTCCAACGCGGATCATCAATTTGCCCCCAAATGTCTGGACCGACCTGTCAGACACCTTTAGTCATCCAACGATGGTCGCTTTATTTTTTTGGACATGTTTGTGCGTCTGAAATGCCCCAAAACTAATAGCGAGGAGGTGTTCTACGGTCCCGTTGACGTCCTTAATAAAATGCATGTACGATCGGTGGATCGTGCTGTTTTCAAAAGAGTAAAACCACATGAGACACCTTTACTTATGATTTCAAGCAACCCGCATTAAAATTTGAAGCAACTACTATCAGATGTGTAGAAAAGGTCTGTTGCCCCATATGAGTTCCTTGTAGTAAAAAATAGCATGTATCCCCTGTGCAAAAGTAAAAAGGAAATTGATGTGGGCACTTAAGACGCCCTAACAACACTTTCAAGACGTAGTGGTTGGTCTATTCTAACGTAGGATGAAAAACATTGTTTAGAACAATTCTGGGCGCTATGACGGCAACTTTAGTGCTATAGAAAAGCAACTTCTATTTTGCCTAGTATGACTACCTATCAGCGTGGATTCCTTCTATGTTGGTTAGCATGACTACCAAATTGACAAGTCATATCTCTAAGTTGTCTACCATAAGGCCAACTCCAACGCGGATCATCAACTTGTCCCCAAATGTCTGGACCGACCTGTCCGGACACCTATTCATTCAACGATCACTTAATTTTTATGGACAGGTCTATGCGTCCGCAATGCCCCAAACTGAATAACGAGGAGGTGTTCTCCGACCCCCTCGACGTCCGTAATAACATGCATGTATGGGCGGTGGATCGTGCTGTTTTCAAAAGAGTAAAACCACATGTGACAACTTTATTTACGATTTCAAGCAACCGGCATTAAAATTTGAAGCTACTACTATCAGAAATGTAAAAAAGGTCTGCTGCCCCATACGAATTCCTTGAAGTAAAAATTAGCATGCATCCCTTATACATAAGTAAAAGTCAAGTTTATTTCAAAAAGACTACTGAACTTTTTCAACTTTTGTATTTATTAAAAACAAAATCCAAATCCTGGGTGTAAATACACCCAGGAACCAGGAGCTATTTCCCACCAAATCAGTCACTAGTGTAACATGCATGGTCATGATCATGGTGCAGTTTAATACATCTGACCCTATTAGAATTTCTACTGCCCGATCAATTAATGTGTTGTGCTCATTCCGTGGATGGATGGATCCCTACGTGCGTCCTATTATAGAACACACAAGGGAGCAAGCTAGGTCCATATGAATTACCACCTGATGTTCAACAATGACTACGGAGGCCCCCTGGTTGCATAAGAAACTTTTACTGAGTGATTTAGGCAAGTACTATTAATATTGAGGCAACTTATTTCATTGAAAACTGCAACTTTGGTGTAAATTAACAATTTCGTTTCAGGAGAAACTGGTCAGAACAGAAGAAGGGGTCGACGGGCGACATTGCATATGCCAAGAGGGCAGAGATGGGTGCAGACCAGTCGGCGCAAGGGTAGAAGGCAAAGGCAGCGGCACTGGAAGATCACCTAGTGCCTCCTCGTTGGATTTGTTCAATCAGGAGTTTCATCGGTGTCCTCCGGCAGAGGTAGATCCTCGAGTTGACCTCGGGGTCGACGAGGAAGCGGGACGCGCCGCGACCCCTGCCCATGCAGCCGCGTCGAGAGGTCAGCTAACGAGAGGAAGGAGGAGGTAAAGGTCTCAGATCCGGCGCCGATGGGTGAGGATGAGGAGTTGAAGCACTGGTCGGGGTCGCTCTAGCATGGGACCTGGTCGAGCGCCATGGCGGAATCCACTGCGTGGGAGACGAAGGCCTAGACAGCTGCCGTCGAGCGGTGCTGCAGGGGGGACGGTGAACGGATCAGAGCCGCCGCGAGGGCGTCGGAGACGACTAGTGCGAAAGGAAAGGGGATTTTGGATTTTGCGGTCGGGACACGTGGGTTGCCTGCCGCCCGACCAGGTAGGACCTGCACGCTCGGGATCGCCTTGCGATGGAATCGTGCGGCAGATGTAGCGTGCGCTCGAGGCGACGAACCAGCGTAGCTGCGCGGTTCAGAATTCAGGTTATATTAGGTAGGATATTAGTTGCATGTTATATTAGGTAAGATATATCCGTTGCACGTTGGTATTTGGTAAGATTTCAATTACTTTTTCGCGGGAATGGTAGGATATTAATTACATGGCAGATTTCAAGAGATAGCGTTGAGTCAAAATGTGTTTATAACCAATGACAGTGGTGGGTAATTAAAGCGTTAAACGTGTTTGATGCTCAACATTGAAACGATTTGAACCGCTAGATAACATGATTTGACGGTCGAGATGATTTGGATCTGCTCATTTGGGTCTTTTTATATTGGTATAGATATAGATAATGCGTTTTCGAAGTGAGAAAATCTCATCACATAATAGAAGCCGAACACACAGTGAAACACGACAAACGGTGAGGGCTGACCCTGCCGCGGCACGATCCTACAGCTCAAAAGCAGCATCCACAGCAATACTCATAATCTCCTGTATCTGACATGACAAGCCATCTGAGTAACTTATATGTACTTGCAGGCACACAGCAACCATAAAATGCACCAAGACAAAGATACCGCATACACATGCACAAACATGTCAACTTAAATAAGGTAAACATTGGCTTCCGGCGCACCGGCCGAAGCTCGAGCCGGTCGCCCGCGAATCGTTCAATTGCGCCCCATCTATCGACTCTCGTTTAACCACAGCTACTCAATCTTATCTCTTTTCATCCTTATCTTTTTTGAGGAAGCCGTCAACCTCTTCTCCCGTTCCTCTCGTCTCTCTCGCCCATCTCCTCTCTGGCTCTCTCGCAGCTGGGCAGCCCCCAACCACCGCCTGCTGGGATGCCGGCCCGACCACCGCACTTGGCAGCCTCCGTGCCACGAGCACCTACTCCAAGCTCCTCTCCGTCTGGGCGGCTAGACCTCGATGTTGCTACAACCACAATCTCGTCGCCGGCGTGGGATGTGCTACAACCATGCCAGACGGTGATGCGACCGGCGTCGCGTGCTACTATGACTGAGACGACGTGGTACTACAACCGCCATGCACTCGTGCTGGAACCAGCAACATGCGGGGATGCTGGAACCGACGCCGGAAAAAGCTGCAACCTCGGCGTGCGCCCGTGCTAGAACTAGCACATGGTGATGCTTTTACCGACCATGTGGTCTGCTGGAACTAGCTATCTGGTGTGCTGGAACCGGCAACAAAAAATGATACAACCAGTGTCACCCAAAGCTTCAATCGAAGGCAAACAAAATTTTGGGGTGTTGGCACTGCGCAAACACGGAAGCTTCAACCCATGACGATAAAAGCTTCAACCGGCGACTAGAAAAGCTTCAACCGGTGACGAAAAAAGTTTCAATAATAGACGACGGAAGTTATGGATGACGACGAAAGCTGCAACTGTTGATGAAAAAAGCTACATCCGACAATTAAAAAAGCTTCAACCATTCATGTCTCAGCTTAACCCGTGACGGCGGCGATGACATTTTTGCTGCATCTGTCGTCGAGTTTTGCTACAACCGGCGTTGACATAAGCTGCAACCATTCATGACGATGACCCCGACCTGTGATGGCAGGCGACGATGTTTTGCTGCATCTGCTGTCGTTTTTCGCTTATGACCGGCGTTGATGATTGCTTCGACGGGGCTCGTCATGGGAGGTGGAGCTGCAAAAAAATTTGGAGCTGGAGCTGCAAGGCTACAAGACAAGTTCTTCCTACGGGGACAGATCAAGTACAACGACGGCCTCCAACGACAACCTTGGGTGTGGGCGCGGCGAGCCCCGGTGCTGCTAGCGGTCGGTGACGGGTCGTGCGCCGTGGTTTGCTACGACAGGCGAGCACCTGAGGTGTTACAAGCTGCAGGACACGAGGTACTTTTAAGGCGGCGTCTGCCATGCGCGTGGGAAGGAAGCTTCGCTGGGGGAGGTGGGGTATCGTTTTCAGACGGGGAAAAAGATAAGATCTGAACGGTGCGGATGGTGCCAATCCAACGGCTGCTAGGCGACCGGCCGAACGTTGGGCCGGTGCGCCGGCGCCTAGTGCTGCCCCTTAAATAATGCCATCCATTTTGAGGGGAAATTGATGCTTGATACAAATCCTTACACTCGAGGGCCCAACACCTTTCTTCTCTGAAAAAGAGGATTATCTCGGACCTCTGCATCGAGCGATGCACACAACCATCTTTATTGTATTATTCAACAAGGTCTTACAAGATAAATACATAGATCGCTCAACACCTTCTTAGTTGAGAGGAAGCAGTTATCCACATATTTTATTTAGTTTGTAACTGAAAGGGTTTTGATTTGTTTTCTTTTGTTTTAATCCTATAACTTTTGTATAATTGCATGTATGAAATTGTGGTGTCCTGAGTAGCTACAGTTTTTAAAGAGCAGATTTACACACATATATTTTTGGTGCAATTTGCAGTAGAAATATGAAACCAGTTAGTTTGCGAATTTTGAAGCCCGAAATACACATAAATTGTTCCATGCAATTTTGCGTTTACAAATATGCAAATCGCTAGTTTAGAATTTCTTTCTATACAAATTCGGGTTTAAAATTGTACAGTTGGGTAGTTTGCACTTTTTAAAACCCGAAAGCGCAAATAATTGATTCTGTGCAATTTTTTGGTTTAGAAAGAATTAAACCGATGAGCTATACAATGAAGCTATGGGGGAGAGTCATTGAGCAGCGCTTAAGAAGTATGACAAGCATGACCAAAAATCAGTTTGGTTTCATGCCTGGAAGGTCGATCATGAAAGCCATTTTCTTGGTACAACAACTCATGGATAGATACATGGAGCAAAAGAAGGACATGCATATGATGTTCATTGACTTAGAGAAGGCCTACGATAAGAAACCGCGGAATATCATGTGGTGGGGCTTGGAGAAACACAAAGTCCCAGCAAAGTACATTACCCTCATCAAAGGCATGTACGATAATGTTGTGAAAGTGTTCGAATAAGTGATGGCGACACTGATGACTTCCCGATTAAAATTGGACTGCACCGGGGGTTAGCTTTGAGCCCTTATCTTTTCACTCTGGTGATGGATGAGGTCACAAGGGATATACAAGGAGATATTTCATGGACCCATGGTGTATGCTCTTTGCGGATGATGTGGTGCTAGTCGATGATAGTCGGATGGGGGTCAATATGAAGTTAGAGCTATGAAGACAAACCTTGGAATCCAAAGGTTTTAGACTTATAGTAGAACTAAAGCCGAGTACATGAGGTGCAGTTTCAGTACAACTAGGCACGAGGAGAAGGAGGATATTAGGCTTGATGGGCAAGTGGTGCCTCAAAAAGACACCTTTCGAAATTTGGGGTCAATGTTGCAGAAGGATGGAGATACTGATCAAGATGCGAATCATCGAATCAAAACCAGATGGATGGAGTGGTTCCAAGCTCTTGGCATTCTTTGTAACAAGAGAGTGCCACAAAAGCTAAAAGACAAGTTCTATAGGACGGCGGTTCGACCCGCAATGTTCTATGGCGCTGAGTGTTGGCCGACTAAAAGGTGACATGTTCAACAGTTAGGTGTGGCCGAGATGCGCATGTTGAGATGGATGTGTGGCACACAAGGAAGGACCGAGTCCGGAATGATGATATGTAAGATGGAGTTGATGTAGCGCCAATTGAAAAGATGTTTGTCCAACATCGTCTTAAATGGTTTGGGCATATTTAACGCAGACCTCCAGAAGCACCAGTGCATAGTGGACGGCTAAAAGCGTGCTGATAATATGTTAAGAGAGGTCGGGGTAGACCGAACTTGATATGGGAGGAGTCTGTAAAAAGGGATCTGAAGAACTAGAGTATCACGAGAGAACTAGCCATGGACATGGGTGCGTGGAAGCTTGCTATCCATGTGCCAGAATCATGAGTTGGTTGCAAGATCTTATGGGTTTCATCTCTAGTCTACCCCGACTTGTTTGAAACTAAAGGCTTTGTTGTTGTTGTAGAAAATAAGTCTACTAAGAGCATCTACAACCGAACCTCTCAAACCCACCTCATACGCCTGGGCGGGCCGCCCAGTCACTGCCCGGTCATGATTGTTTGACCTAGACGGGCCCCTCAAACGCCCGGTCTGACCGGCACCCCCCATATCCAGCCCAAATATGTGGCGGATATGGGCGCCCGGCCACGCCTGCCACGTCGAAACCGACAACCCGACCCCACCCCAAATTGCACCAAATCCCCCCCTGAGCTGCCGGATCCATTTGCCCTCTCCTCTCTTCTTCCTCATCCGCACCGTCCGCCTCGCAGCTCCACCACCGCGCCCGCTCCGCAGCCGTTCCTAAGCTCTCTGCCGCCAGCTCCGGAAGAGCGCACCTGTCCTCACCGCGGGGGACGTTGTCGCCGTCCCGGACGCCACCATGGTACGTCCGGCAACTCTCCGGCTCCGCCGTGCGCTTGATGTGTTCGACACATTGACCGACCGGAATTATTGTGATTTTGTTAGGTAATGATGGATTCTGATGCTTCGTCAGACAAGGAGTATGGACCGACGGAGTTTGACCAAATGATTCAAGATGAGTTCTTCGATTCGTCGGATTCGGACGAAGAAGTGGATATGATCATGCTCATGAGCATGCAAGAGGAAATGGACCGGCAAGCGGAGCATATTCTCAACTTCAAGGGCTCAATCAAAGGGAGAAGAGTGATCAACCGGGACATGGTGTCCGGAGCAAAGCTACTGCACAATGACTACTTTGCTCCCACACCTGCTTTCCCGGATGATCCATGGTTTCGTCGCCATTTTCAGATGAGGAAACCATTGTTTTTGTGCATTGTGGAGGGAGTGGAGGCACATGACGACTACTTCAAGCTGGGAAGGGATTGCTGCGGCCAACTCTCTTTCTCGGCCAAGCAGAAGTGCATGACTGCTATGAGGATGCTTGCACTTGGTACTGCTGCAGACTGTTGGAAATATGCCCTAGAGGCAATAATAAAATGGTTATTATTATATTTCCTTGTTCATGATAATTGTCTATTGTTCATGCTATAATTGTGTTATCCGGAAATCGTAATACATGTGTGAATACATAGACCACAACAATGTCCCTAGTGAGCCTCTAGTTGACTAGCTCGTTGATCAACATATAGTCATGGTTTCCTGACTATGGACATTGGATGTCATTGATAACGGGATCACATCATTAGGAGAATGATCTGATGGACAAGACCCAATCCTAAGCATAGCACAGATCGTGTAGTTCGTTTGCTAGAGCTTTTCCAAATGTCAAGTATCATTTCCTTAGACCATGAGATTGTGCAACTCCCGGATACCATAGGAGTGCTTTGGGTGTGCCAAACGTCACAACGTAACTGGGTGGCTATAAAGGTGCACTACGGGTATCTCCGAAAGTGTCTGTTGGGTTGGCACGAATCGAGACTGGGATTTGTCACTCCGTATGACGGAGAGGTATCTCTGGGCCCACTCGGTAATGCATCATCATAATGAGCTCAATGTGACCAAGTGTTTGGTCACGGGATCATGCATTACGGTACGAGTAAAGTGACTTGCCGGTAACGAGATTTAACAAGGTATTGGGATACCGACGATCGAATCTCGGGCAAGTAACGTACCGATTGACAAAGGGAATTGTATACGGAATTGATTGAATCCTCGACATCGTGGTTCATCCGATGAGATCATCGTGGAACATGTGGGAGCCAACATGGGTATCCAGATCCCGCTGTTGGTTATTGACCGGAGAGTCGTCTCGGTCATGTCTGCATGTCTCCCGAACCCGTAGGGTCTACACACTTAAGGTTTGGTGACGCTAGAGTTGTAGAGATATTAGTATGCGGTTAACCGAAAGTTGTTCGGAGTCCCGGATGAGATCCCGGACATCACGAGGAGTTCCGGAATGGTCCGGAGGTAAAGATTTATATATGGGAAGTCCTATTTTGGCCACCGGAAAATGTTCGGGATTTTTCGGTATTGTACCGGGAAGGTTCTAGAAGGTTCTGAAGTGGGGCCCACCTGCATGGGGGGACCCACATGAACGTGGGTAGTGGGGGCAAGGCCCCACACCCCTGGTCAAGGCGCACCAAGATCCCACCTTAGAAGGAATAATATCATATCCCGAAGGGATAAGATCAAGATCCCTAAAAAAGGGGGATAACAATCGGTGGGGAAGGGAAATGATGGGATTTCTTTCCCCCACCTTTGCCAACGCCCCAATGGACTTGAGGGCAGGAAACCAGCCCCCTCCACCCCTATATATAGTGGGGAGGCGCATGGGAGAGGCACCCAAAGCCCCTGGCGCCTCCCTCTCCCTCCCGTGACACCTCTCCCTCTCGCTGAGCTTGGCGAAGCCCTGCCGAGATCCCCGCTGCTTCCACCACCACGCCGTCGTGCTGCTGGATCTCCATCAACCTCTCCCTCCCCTTGCTGGATCAAGAAGGAGGAGACGTCTTCCCCAACCGTACGTGTGTTGAACGCGGAGGTGCCGTCCGTTCGGCACTCGGTCATCGGTGATTTGGATCACGACGAGTACGACTCCATCAACCCCGTTCACTTGAACGCTTCCGCTCGCGATCTACAAGGGTATGTAGATGCACTCTTTTCCCTCTCGTTGCTAGAAGACTCCATAGATTGTTCTTGGTGATGCGTAGAAATTTTTTAATTTCTGCAACGATCTCCAACAGTGGCATCATGAGCCAGGTCTATGCGTAGTTTCTATGCACGAGTAGAACACAAACTTGTTGTGGGCGTAGATGTTGTCAATTTTCTTGCCACTACTAGTCTTATCTTGTTTCGGCGGCATCGTGGGATGAAGCGGCCCGGACCGACCTTACACGTACGCTTACGTGAGACAGGTTCCACCGACTGACATGCACTAGTTGCATAAGGTGGCTAGCGGGTGTCTGTCTCTCCCACTTTAGTCGGATCGGATTCGATGAAAAGGGTCCTTATGATGGGTAAATAGAAATTTGCATACCACGTTGTGGTTTTGGCGTAGGTAAGAAACGTTCTTGCTAAGAAACCTATAGCAGCCACGTAAAAACTTGCAACAACAATTAGAGGACGTCTAACTTGTTTTTGCAGCATATGCCGTGTGATGTGATATGGCCAAAATGATGTGATGAATGATATATGTGATGTATGAGATTGATCATGTTCTTGTAATAGGAATCACGACTTGCATGTCGATGAGCATGACAACCGGCAGGAGCCATAGGAGTTGTCTTAATTTATTTATGACCTGCGCGTCAACATATAACGTCATGTAAATTACTTTACTTTATTGCTAAACCGTTAGCCATAGTAGTAGAAGTAATAAATGACAAGACAACTTCATGAAGACACGATGATGGAGATCATGATGATGGAGATCATGGTGTCATGCTGGTGACGACGATGATCATGGCGCCCCGAAGATGGAGATCAAAAGGAGCAAAATGATATTGGCCATATCATGTCACTATTTGATTGCATGTGATGTTTATCATGTTTTACATCTTATTTGCTTAGAACGATGGTAGCTTAACTAAGATGATCCCTCGCAATAATTTCAAGAAAGTGTCCCCCCTAACTGTGCACCGTTGCGAAGGTTCGTTGTTTCGAAGCACCACGTGATGATCGGGTGTGATAGATTCTAACGTTCGAATACAACGGGTGTAAGCCAGATTTACACACGCAATACACTTAGGTTGACTTGATGAGCCTAGCATGTACAGACATGGCCTCGGAACACGGAAGACCGAAAGGTCGAGCATGAGTCGTATAGAAGATACGATCAACATGAAGATGTTCACCGATGTTGACTAGCCCGTCTCACATGATGATCGGACACGGCCTAGTTGACTCGGATCATGTTTCACTTAGATGACTAGAGGGATGTCTATCTGAGTGGGAGTTCATTGAATAATTTGATTAGATGAACTTAATTATCATGAACTTAGTCTAAAATCTTTACAATATGTCTTGTAGATCAAATGGCCCACGCTAATGTTGCCCTCAACTTCAACGCGTTCCTAGAGAAAACCAAGCTGAAAGATGATGGCAGCAACTATACGGACTGGGTCCGGAACCTGAGGATCATCCTCATAGCTGCCAAGAAAGATTATGTCCTAGAAGCACCGCTAGGTGACGCACCCATCCCAGAGAACCAAGACGTTATGAACGCTTGGCAGCAGCGTGCTGATGATTACTCCCTCGTTCAGTGCGGCATGCTTTACAGCTTAGAACCGGGGCTCCAAAAGCGTTTTGAGCAACACGGAGCATATGAGATGTTCGAAGAGCTGAAAATGGTTTTCCAAGCTCATGCCCGGGTCGAGAGATATGAAGTCTCCGACAAGTTCTTCAGTTGTAAGATGGAGGAAAATAGTTCTGTCAGTGAGCACATACTCAAAATGTCTGGGTTACACAACCGCTTGACTCAGCTGGGAGTTAATCTCCCGGATGACGCGGTCATTGACAGAATCATTTAGTCGCTTCCACCGACCTACAAGAGCTTTGATGAACTTCAATATGCAGGGGATGGAAAAGACCATTCCTGAGGTATATTCAATGCTGAAATCAGCGGAGGTGGAGATCAAAAAGGAACATCAAGTGTTGATGGTGAATAAAACCACTAAGTTCAAGAAAGGCAAGGGTAAGAAGAACTTCAAGAAGGATGGCAAGGGAGTTGCCGCGCCCGGTAAGCCAGTTGCCGGGAAGAAGCCAAAGAATGGACCCAAGCCTGAGACTGAGTGCTTTTATTGCAAGGGAAGTGGTCATTGGAAGCGGAACTGCCCCAAGTACTTAGCGGACAAGAAGGCCGGCAACACCAAAGGTATATGTGATATACATGTTATTGATGTGTACCTTACCAGCACTCGTAGTAGCTCCTGGGTATTTGATACCGGTGCGGTTGCTCATATTTGTAACTCAAAGCAGGAGCTGCGAAATAGACGGAGACTGGCAAAGGACGAGGTGACGATGCGCGTCGGGAATGGTTCCAAGGTCGATGTGATCGCCGTCGGCACGCTACCTCTACATTTACCTACGGGATTAGTTTTAAACCTCAATAATTGTTATTTCAGTGCCAGCTTTGAGCATGAACATTGTATCAGGATCTTGTTTAATTCGAGATGGCTACTCATTTAAATCCGAGAATAATGGTTGTTCTATTTATATGAGAGATATGTTTTATGGTCATGCCCCGCTGGTTAATGGTTTATTCTTAATGAATCTCGAACGTAGTGTTACACATATTCATAGTGTGAGTACCAAAAGATGTAAGGTTGATAATGATAGTCCCACATACTTGTGGCACTGCCGTCTTGGTCACATTGGTGTCAAGCGCATGAAGAAGCTCCATGCTGATGGACTTTTAGAGTCTCTTGATTACGAATCATTTGACACGTGCGAACCATGCCTCATGGGTAAGATGACCAAGACTCCGTTCTCCGAAACAATGGAGCGAGCAACCAACTTATTGGAAATCATACATACTGATGTGTGTGGTCCAATGAGTGTTGAGGCTCGTGGTGGCTATCGTTATGTTCTCACTCTCACTGATGACTTGAGTAGATATGGGTATGTCTACCTAATGAAACACAAGTCTGAGACCTTTGAAAAGTTCAAGGAATTTCAGAGTGAGGTTGAGAATCAACGTGACAGGAAAATAAAGTTCTTACGATCAGATCGTGGAGGGGAATATTTGAGTCACGAATTTGGTACACACTTAAGGAAATGTGGAATAGTTTCACAACTCACGCCGCCTGGAACACCTCAGCGAAATGGTGTGTCCGAACGTCGTAATCGCACTCTATTGGATATGGTGCGATCTATGATGTCTCTTACCGATCTACCGCTCTCATTTTGGGGCTATGCTTTAGAGACTGCCGCATTCACTTTAAATAGGGCTCCGTCGAAATCCGTTGAGACGACACCGTATGAATTATGGTTTGGGAAGAAACCTAAGCTGTCATTTCTAAAAGTTTGGGGATGCGATGCTTATGTCAAGAAACTTCAACCTGAAAAGCTCGAACCCAAGTCGGAAAAATGCGTCTTCATAGGATACCCTAAGGAAACCATTGGGTATACCTTCTACCTCAGATTCGAAGGCAAGATCTTTGTTGACAAGAACGGGTCCTTTCTGGAGAAAGAGTTTCTCTCGAAAGAAGTAAGTGGGAGGAAAGTGGAACTTGATGAAGTACTACCTCTTGAACCGGAAAGTAGCGCAGCTCAGGAAGATGTTCCGGTGGTGCCTGCACCGACTAGAGAGGAAGTTAATGATGATGATGATCAAGGTACTTCGGATCAAGCTCCTACTGAACTTCGTAGGTCCACAAGGACACGTTCCGCGCCAGAGTGGTACGGCAACCCTGTCTTGGAAATCATGTTGTTAGACAACGGTGAACCTTCGAACTATGAAGAAGCAATGGCGGACCTAGATTTCGACAAATGGCTTGAAGCCATGCAATCCGAGATAGGATCCATGTATGAAAACAAAGTGTGGACTTTGACAGACTTGCCCGATGATCGGCGAGCGATAAAAAACAAATGGATCTTTAAGAAGAAGACAGACGCGGATGGTAATGTTACCATCTATAAAGCTCGACTTGTCGCTAAGGGTTATCGACAAGTTCAAGGGGTTGACTACGATGAGACTTTCTCACCCGTAGCGAAGCTGAAGTCCGTCCGAATCATGTTAGCAATTGCCGCATACTATGATTATGAGATATGGCAAATGGACGTCAAAACGGCATTCCTTAACGGCTTTCTTAATGAACAATTGTATATGATGCAGCCGGAAGGTTTTGTCGATCCTAAGAATGCTAACAAGGTATGCAAGCTCCAGCGCTCCATCTATGGGCTGGTGCAAGCATCTCGGAGTTGGAACATTCGATTTGATGAGATGATCAAAGCGTTTGGGTTTACACAGACTTATGGAGAAGCCTGTGTTTACAAGAAAGTGAGTGGGAGCTCTGTAGCATTTCTCATATTATATGTGGATGACATACTGTTGATGGGAAATGATATAGAATTCTTGGGAAGCATAAAGGCCTACTTGAACAAGTGTTTTTCAATGAAGGACCTTGGAGAAGCTGCTTATATATTAGGCATCAAGATCTATAGAGATAGATCAAGACGCCTCATTGGTCTTTCACAAAGTACGTACCTTGACAAGATATTGAAGAAGTTCTTGCCTGTATTGCAAGATGTGCAATTGAGCACGGCTCAATGCCCGACCACGGCAGAAGATAGAGAAAAGATGAGTGTCGTCCCCTATGCCTCAGCCATAGGGTCTATTATGTATGCCATGCTGTGTACCAGACCTGATGTAAACCTTGCCGTAAGTTTGGTAGGAAGGTACCAAAGTAATCCCGGCATGGAACACTGGACAGCGGTCAAGAATATCCTGAAGTACCTGAAGAGGACTAAGGATATGTTCCTCGTTTATGGAGGTGACGAAGAGCTCGTCGTAAAGGGTTACGTCGATGCTAGGTTCGACACAGATCTGGATGACTCTAAGTCACAAACCGAATACGTGTATATTTTGAATGGTGGGGCAGTAAGCTGGTGCAGTTGCAAGCAAAGCGTTGTGGCGGGATCTACATGTGAAGCGAAATACATGGCGGCCTCAGAGGCAGCACAAGAAGCAATCTGGGTGAAGGAGTTCATTACCGACCTAGGAGTTATTCCCAATGCGTCGGGCCCGATGACTCTCTTCTGTGACAACACTGGAGCTATTGCCCTTGCCAAGGAGCCCAGGTTTCACAGGAAGACCAGGCATATTAAGCGTCGCTTCAACTCCATTCGTGAAAATGTTCAAAATGGAGACATAGATATTTGTAAAGTACATACGGACCTGAATGTAGCAGATCCGTTGACTAAACCTCTCCCTAGAGCAAAACATGATCAACACCAGAACTCTATGGGTGTTCGATTCATCACAATGTAACTAGATTATTGACTCTAGTGCAAGTGGGAGACTGTTGGAAATATGCCCTAGAGGCAATAATAAAATGGTTATTATTATATTTCCTTGTTCATGATAATTGTCTATTGTTCATGCTATAATTGTGTTATCCGAAAATCGTAATACATGTGTGAATACATAGACCACAACATGTCCCTAGTGAGCCTCTAGTTGACTAGCTCGTTGATCAACAGATAGTCATGGTTTCCTGACTATGGACATTGGATGTCATTGATAACGGGATCACATCATTAGGAGAATGATCTGATGGACAAGACCCAATCCTAAGCATAGCACAGATCGCGTAGTTCGTTTGCTAGATCTTTTCCAAATGTCAAGTATCATTTCCTTAGACCATGAGATTGTGCAACTCCCGGATACCATAGGAGTGCTTTGGGTGTGCCAAACGTCACAACGTAACTGGGTGGCTATAAAGGTGCACTACGGGTATCTCCGAAAGTGTCTGTTGGGTTGGCACGAATCGAGACTAGGATTTGTCACTCCTTATGACGGAGAGGTATCTCTGGGCCCACTCGGTAATGCATCATCATAATGAGCTCAATGTGACCAAGTGTTTGGTCACGGGATCATGCATTACGGTACGAGTAAAGTGACTTGCCGGTAACAAGATTGAACAAGGTATTGGGATACCGACGATCGAATCTCGGGCAAGTAACGTACCGATTGACAAAGGGAATTGTATACGGAATTGATTGAATCCTCGACATCGTGGTTCATCCGATGAGATCATCGTGGAACATGTGGGAGCCAACATGGGTATCCAGATCCCGCTGTTGGTTATTGACCGGAGAGTCGTCTCGGTCATGTCTGCATGTCTCCCGAACCCGTAGGGTCTACACACTTAAGGTTCGGTGACGCTAGAGTTGTAGAGATATTAGTATGCGGTTAACCGAAAGTTGTTCGGAGTCCCGGATGAGATCCCGGACGTCACGAGGAGTTCCGGAATGGTCCGGGGGTAAAGATTTATATATGGGAAGTCCTATTTTGGCCACCGGAAAATGTTCGGGATTTTTCGGTATTGTACCGGGAAGGTTCTAGAAGGTTCCGAAGTGGGGCCCACCTGCATGGGGGGACCCACATGAACGTGGGTAGTGGGGGCAAGGCCCCACACCCCTGGTCAAGGCGCACCAAGATCCCACCTTAGAAGGAATAATATCATATCCCGAAGGGATAAGATCAAGATCCCTAAAAAGGGGGATACCAATCGGTGGGGAAGGGAATTGATGGGATTTCTTTCCCCCACCTTTGCCAACGCCCCAATGGACTTGGAGGGCAAGAAACCAGCCGAGATCCCCCACCTTTGCCAACGCCCCTGGCGCCTCCCTCTCCCTCCCGCGGCACCTCTCCCTCTCGCTGAGCTTGGCGAAGCCCTGCCGAGATCCCCGCTGCTTCCACCACCACGCCGTCGTGCTGCTGGATCTCCATCAACCTCTCCCTCCCCTTGCTGGATCAAGAAGGAGACGTCTTCCCCAACCGTACGTGTGTTGAACGCGGAGGTGCCGTCCGTTCGGCACTCGGTCATCGGTGATTTGGATCACGACGAGTACGACTCCATCAACCCCGTTCACTTGAACGCTTCCGCTCGCGATCTACAAGGGTATGTAGATGCACTCTTTTCCCTCTCGTTGCTAGAAGACTCCATAGATTGTTCTTGGTGATGCGTAGAAATTTTTTAATTTCTGCAACGATCTCCAACAGCAGATGCCGTTGGAGAGATGGTCAGGATGGGGGAGAGCACGTGCCTCAAGACTACTGTCAAATTTGCTCGCGCCGTGGTTGAGGTGTTTGGACCGGAGTATCTCAGAGAACCAAATACGCTGGGCACAGAGAAGTTGTTGGCTATTGGAGAGGCAAGGGGGTTTCCAGGAATGCTTGGATCAATTGATTGCATGCATTGCCAATGGAAAAACCGCCCTAATGGTCTGCGGGGAATGTATCAAGGTCACACCAGAGAAACCACCATCATACTAGAAGCGGTGGCATCACATGACTTATGGATTTGGCATGCTTTCTTTGGAATGCCCGGTTCTCACAACGACATCAACGTGCTTCAACGATCTCTGGTGTTCAGGAGGCTTTGCAATGGGGAATCACTGCCGTGCAATTACACCATCAACGGCCGGGACTACAACATGGGGTACTATCTTGCCAATGGTATCTATCCTCAGTGGGCGGCGTTTGTGAAGACCATATCCGAGCCGCATAGCAATAAACAGAGCCTCTTTGCAACAATGCAGGAAGCGGCTAGGAAGGACGTGGAGAGGGCATTTGGTGTGCTTCAAGCTCGTTGGGGAATTGTGCGGAGCGCTGCAACAATGTGGGAATCAGAAACTTTATGACAGCTGATGACATGTTGTGTTATTCTGCACAATATGATTATCAAGGATGAGGGTGATGGTGTAGCCCAAACCCATGATTTCGATGCACCCGGAGAAAAGTTGAAATCCCGAAAGATCAAGATGCGTCTCAGCTTATGAACTTTCTGCAGATGCATCAGAATCTTCGAAATCAGCAGGTGCACACGCAGCTACTCAATGATCTTGTGGAGCACATGTGGATCTACAATGGGAACCAAGGAGGCAATGCTTGAGTTTGACACTTTAAATAAATTTTATGTAAACGCTATTTATGCTTGATACCAACAATTGCTATTTACGTGTGACATTGTGTTGCATGATCGACGTGCATGTATTTGCATGGATTTGAGAGTCCGGATTTAAGATATATGAATGCACGAAAGGAAATATGAGGGCCCGTCCGGATGCACCTGCAGGCATGCCCTGACGCGTCCGCAGGCGTTTGAGGGGCCGAATTTGCCAAGTCCGGCCGTAGATGCGCTAATGCCGGATTACCAGCAGCTCCTATGACTCCAATACACATTTTGTGCAATCTTGACTTATGGAATGGAATCATTACTCATAGTGTTTTTTTTAGTGGTTAGTGTTTTTTTTGTGAAATATATTATTCTTAGCAGTGGCGGAGACAGGAGGCCCAGCAGGGGCCTGGCAGCTTAACGATCTCATATGGAGCCCAATAGTGGCCAGATTGGGCGATTGGCTCTAATCTCCTGGCCTGTGCGCTGTGTTCTCCCGTAATTAGCTCGTACGGGCGATTAATGCGCATAAAATTAGTCGCCGCCGTTCTGTGCCCTTGCTACCAATCGCCTCTGCTCTCCTTGACCCGATCTGATTCGTAGGGCGGCGGCGCGACGCAGCATCCTGCTCCACTTGGCAATTCTTCCGGCTCCAATAATCAACGAACTAGCCAAGGTTTAACACTATCTACTATACTTTCCAGCTCTAAATTCTCATTGTATCAGTGTCGAACTTGTGCGACCCGATCTGATTTGTTGTTCTGGTTGTGTGACTTGTGACGCTGTGATTTTATGAAGAGTTCCTATCTATTGGTTGTCATAGAAATTATCATGATTGTGATGCAAATTATCTTGTACATGTTCCTATCTGTGATGCAAATTTTACCTATGTTAAAATTTTATCCGTAAAAAAAACTAATTCAAGATTGCAGTTCAACAACTGAAGAGAAACTTAATCTTAAAGGTAAATTTAAACTAATACTATTGCTGAAGCGAATCTTTTCTATAAGGTTATTTTTTGCATTGGATACTTCTTTAGCTATACTTGACTTGGCCCCTCCTATACTCAAATCCTGGCTCCGCCCCTGATTCTTAGTATTTGTATTTAGTAAGTTTTTTTGTCAAGAGTATTCAGTTAGTGCTGGTCTAGATATATGTAAGAAATACTCCTCTATTCGGAAATAACTGACGTTGTTTTAGTTTCGCCGAAAAACACACAGTTATCTTCCACACTGCAAAAGCTATACTTCTCCTTTTTGAAAAAAAACGACGCCAGAGCTATTTCTCGCCCATTGCGAGACCTAACTCACGCCTCCTGGCATGAGGGAGTGGGCAGTCCCAATACAGTAGCACCTCTGTCTCAAATTTTCCCTTTTTCCCTCTTATTTCTTCTTCGTTTTTTCATCTGTTTTCTTCATTTTTTTTGTTTCTATATGCGTTTCTTCAATGGTTTTGTTTCTTTTCCTTTTGTTTTTTCAACACATTTCTACTTTTTCCAATACATATTGTACATTTTTAGTATACATGTCGAACTTTTTTGATACAGGACATTTTTAAAACACATGATGTATATATTTGAAGTGCTCGTTTAAAACATTTTCAGATACACGTTGAACATTTTTTATTGGCATGAAACATTTTTTTAACTACCCGGTTTTCTTTACATTGTATATATTAATTTTTTTTAAATGACACAAACATTTTCTTTAAACTCGTGAATATTTCTTCCAATGTCACGTACATTTTGTGAATGGTACTTTTATACCACGCGACCATATTTCGAAATCTGAGAATAGTAATGTCATTTCTCAAAACCGGTAACTTTGTAGTGGTTTATATATCAAAGTTATCCATTAATCTTGTTTGTAATAAGGATTACAAGCTAAGATAATTTTACCGGCTCTAACTAGCACAATATGTTTGCTCGAGAAAAAAAATGGTAGCACATTATGTGCAAATACATTTTTATTTTGACATGTATCTTTTGAATGCAGATCTATGCTGGATCCGGGTCTTGAATGCAGTAGTAGTGGTACAAAGTGTCACCGCCTCGAGCCGTAGCCAACTTACTTACCGTTGCAACATCATAGTATCACACTAGTTTTGACTCTTGAGGAAACATTCAGAAAGCTCATATCCACTTGCTGATGTTTAACCATCATTATTCATTGTGCAGTTCCCATCTTGGCATCCTTGTACAGCTGATCAACGCGATTCTGCGGCATAATTTTGTTCTTCCTGTGAGCAAAAACCACTAACTGAAACGAGCATGATCAAGTTTATTCTCTCTAACCTTGTAATATTTGAGCAGCTGGGGCCTCTTGAGCTTGAAAGTTGGGGTGATCAGGTCCTTGTCGATGCTGAATGGCACTGGCTCCAGGTGCACGGCCCTCAGCATCTCAAATCCTCTCAACTGCATGCATGGTATGAGATCGTAGCTTATGATGGGGAAAAAAAAGGGCAGATCATAGCTTGCTAAATTTATCCGTGTATCGACGACGTACCCCGAGTTTCTTGCCGGTTTGATTCAGCTCATCCTGGATGTACCTCCTTGCCTTCGGATCACTGCACAACTCAGCGTAGTCACCAGACTTGCTGTTAAGTGCAGCCCAGTCCTCAATGGCTTGCTTCTCAGGGACAACCACAGCAACAAGGAAGGACTCGAAGCTGTTCCCGTAGACCCAAACCTTGTTCAAAGAGGAGAGACTCTTGGTCAGTTACATCTGAACAAAACCATGAATCTGACGCACTGCAATTTTATTTATTTATTCTTTCCGTTTTTGCTTATCGTACCGATGCAACAAGTTGAGACTGCGCGTATGCGCTTTCCAGGACCTCCACTGCTACATATTCCCCCTGGGACAGCTTGAAGATGTTCTTCTTTCTGTCGATGATCTTCATCGTGCCATCCGGTTGCCACTCCCCGATATCGCCTTCGAACATAAATTGGTTGCAAATTTTGTTAGGGACCATATGTTCATTCATGTGTTGTACGGTACACCTAGGAATGGAAGAGAAGGGGCTGCACCTGTATGGAACCAACCATCTGAGAACACTTCCTTTGTGAGGTCAGGGCGCTTGTAGTACCCAGAGAACAAGGTGTGTCCCCTCAAGCAGATCTCGCCTCGCGGCGCACTGGAGAGCGCGTCGTAACCCATTTCAGGAACAGACTCCAACCGTGCCTCGACTGCTGTCACGGGAGGGCCAACCGTCCCAATCATCGAAATAACATTGGCGATCGATGTAAAGCATCCGGAGCAGCTCTCAGTGAGCCCTGCATACCAATTGCACGGTTAACAATTTATCATTCCTCGGCATGACGGCATCAGAAGTAACTAGACTTCTAGGACACTAGTAGTAACTAGAGTTATGTAAATAATTTAAGATAAAATTACTGATATTGATTTCACATCATCGTAGTCCATAACAAGTTAACTACCAAAGAACCAAGGACAAACTTGCTAATATGGTTATGATAAGCAGAGTTGTCATAAGAATTCTAAGCGCCTCACCATATCCTTGTGCGAGGACACTGCAGCTGGTAACTCGCATGAACTCTTCAATGTGTCTTGGCAAAGGTGCCGCGCCTGATAGCATGAGACGTATGCGTCCTCCAAGCCCTTCCTTTATCTGTAACATCAATGATAAAAGAATCTTAAATATATACCAATGGAGTAAAAATAAAGAAACATGGGAACTTCAAATATTTTACGTACTTTGCTGAAGACTATTTTGTCAAAAAATGGCGATGCTTCATGCTGTTTGAATCCGTTCATTAAGTTGCCAAGTTTGCTGATGACAACTTGATGGGTTAATTATGTTTAAACTCAAAACATGAAAGGGACTAAAAATTAGATGCTTATTTAACCTTGTTGAAATACTTACGAGTTGTAAGCATATACTGAAAAAGAGATTAAATAATAGGTGTTTATTTAATGTTGTTGAAAATACTTACTAGTTGTAAGCATACTGAAAAAGGTGCTTGGCTATTAGCCCTCCAGACTGAATTTTTTGGTTGATACCTTCAGTTCACAAGATTCCCCAATTATGACGAAGAACACAATACGGTGGGAATTTTGGAACAACAACTATGGAGGTTTGCATTATACCTGTGTATATACGATCATAAACGCGAGGAACACCACAGAATATTGTTGGTTTCATCACTTGCACATCCTCCATCAGGTACCTAATGTCCTATTAAGAAAGTTTTGCCTCTTAGATGATGAAGTTACAGACAAGTGACATAATGTTTTTTGCTTGCAAGATATAGCTCCATACCCCTTGCCAGAATCCAATGGAAGCCCCTTTGGAGATGCAGTAATTCCCGATTACTTGATCGAAAATGTGAGCTAATGGAAGATAGGAAAAGTATGAATCATATTCATCCACCTGCAAACATATTTTGATTTAGGTTATCATTAAACACTAATATTTATCAGGTTAACATGACAGGAAAACAAAGCTCTAAATCAACGATGAACAAACCATGACCATTTTTCACTATTTTTTGATTAAAATATTTTTGTGAAAAACAACTTACGAACTATTTAAAAATAAGAACACATTCATGCTCGATTGCTGATCTTTTGTGTAAACCTTTTGCGAAAAGAAAAAGGGAGACCTGTACAGGGAAAAGCCCCACTGAAATTCTAGTTTTGACGCATGTAAATAAAGGTTTACCACTTTATCTGTCAATTGGAGGAGGTGCTCTGTGGTCGTAACCCCAGCTACGATAGCCCTGTTCGTGATTATCACACCCTTTGGCTCCCCTGTTGTTCCACTGGTGTACATGATTGTACAAATGTCGTCCTTTTGTTTCTTAGGAAGTTCTTGAATGTCTTCTCCCTGTTAAAAGAGAATTTTATGGGTCAGACCATTTACGATCTTGTAATGGAGTAGTTTAATAGGAATTCACACTAACCATTGTAGAAAATTCTTCCCAGGAAAAGCAAGATACTCCTAATTGTTCAACTTCCCTTTTCAGCTCAATTGGCACATCTCCAAAACTAACAATGGCTGAGGTTTCACATATAAATTAAGACATTAATCACATAAAATTGGGAATAGTTGATGTCCGGACTCCAGGTAGCTAACCTTTGATGTGTGCTGTGCACTTTGGGAGTATGGAGGCAATCTGAAAAATTGCAATTCAGGGACTTGTTAGATGTGTAGCTGTGATCTTCACAACTAATGTCAAGCTTAGTGCATCGATTTCTACATGTTCAGGGATAGCTTTATTGTATCTAAGTTCCTATTAATCAACTTTGTAGAAACATATATAGAATTAACTGGAGACATGCTAACATAGATGACAACAATATTTTTTATAGTTAAGGTAATGCTCATATTCGTTTAAGGTATATGGTTTTGCTTACTGATTTTATCTTGCTCTCCTGCATAAAGGCTATGGAGATCTCAGCATGGTCCAAGATGAATTCAACTGCATTTTGTCCTGCATTGTGTTGCAACTTATCCAGTCAAGAGTAATTTTAACATGCTCCCTCTTACCCCCTCTTTTCACATGGGAGGTAAGAAGGTAAGAGTTAATCAGACCACTACTTAATCAAATCAATGGCTCAGATCTTCCATTCATGGTCCAAGATGAATACAACATTGCAAGGTGCAAAGGAAAACATGGTTAAGAATCCAGACTTCCATTCATGGACTAATGTAAATTATCATTGTTTGGAACAAAATTTACACTGATATTGTGCCTTGCTAACTCGGTCAGACAACTTGTTATTCTTTCAAATAAAAAGTGTTATTCTTGAACACATAGAGGTTTGTGTGTTAGTGTGTATGAGCAAGCATCGCGAACCTACCGAGGGTGTCATACAGTGGTACATAACAAATTCCTTGGCTGTTGCAAGCCTGCAGAACAAACAGTACAGTCAAAGTGAAAATCTCACATCAGCTCACAAAAAGTTCCTGAACTATTCCTTTTTAAAACAAATGAATATCATGAATTCTCACCTGCATGGCCATGACCCATTCTGGGCAGTTGGATCCATATATGGCACAGTGAGCCCCCTATCAACAGAAATCAACAATGTCTAACAAACATTCTGCTACGGATTCCAAGATCGAAAGAAATTCTCGGCGTTTAAAGACAGAGCAACATTTTTGACTCACCGGCTTAACGCCGAAGCCTCTGATAGCTGCTCCAATCTGGATAACCTTCTGGTACACTTGTTCATACGTTTGCCACACATAGTCACCAGCCTGAATTTCACACCAAATTTTGCATCCTCCCAGATTAAAATCATTTTGTACAAAAAGTACCATTTTGCCCATCATATCGAACTACTTTGCTTTACCTTGCCATCAGAAACCTGGCGCCGTCCGAGCATTCTGTTCTTGGGATACTTCTTGACTGCTCCACTGCAGGAACAGAAACAGAAAGGGGAAAAAATTGAAGAAAAAACTCTGAAATTTCAACACTTGCAACCCTCGGATAACTGAAATTTCCTATATGTGATGACAGAATGCTTAGGAATGGAGTGTAAAGAAACCAGCATGCTGCCAGGACCCATGAACGAACCTGAAGAAGTCCCATGGGGAATGGATTTCCTGCGGAAGCCGCATGAGGCCGTCCTTGGCGTAGATGCTCCGGTAGACCGGCCCGGCCGCCGGCCTGCCGCCGGCGGCCGGCGTCGCCTCGCCCACCTTCACGGTGTACGCCGTCTTGTCCATCGAACCTTTCCTCTCCAGCTAGCAATGGACGGCCGGACGGGGCTTGGTGCCGTCAGATGCAGATATGCTTTCTCCTTGAGCTTGCTGAGCTTGTAGCTTGAGTCAGTCAGTGAGGGCGTGGTGCTCAGATGTGTGGCAGTTATGGTGGTGGCGAAGGTTGGTGGGCAATTTAAAGCTTGTGTTCCTATTCTGGTGCTGTTGGTGCGTGTCTACGTGTGGGTTGGCTGCAGTTGCATATAAATTGGGGATGATTCGAAGGTGTCACTGGATATTACTCACTCCGTCCAAAAACGCTTGTCTCAAGGTTGTCCCAAATTTGGTATTAGATACATCTATTTGAGGAACAAACTTTTTTAGACGAAGAGAGTACCGTTTTACAATTTTATTTTTCTTGTTCAATCTTTCAACCGCTTTGTGATGTTTTTTTGTACAAAAAGGCTAAAGGCCATATATTAAGTAATACAAACTCTTAAAACACACGCTTACCTAAACAGAAATACATTCAGATTTTTTAGGGATCCGAAGTCTTCTTTCTCCTATACGAAGGAAAAATGCCCTAGTGGCAATAATAAAGTTGTTATTTATATTTTCTTATAACATGATAAATGTTTATTATTCATGCTAGAATTGTATTAACCGAAAACTTAGTACATGTGTGAATACATAGACAAACAGAGTGTCACTAGTATGCCTCTACTTGACTAGCTCGTTGAATCAAAGATGATTAAGTTTCCTAGCCATTGACATGAATTATCATTTGATTAACGGGATCACATCATTAGAGAATGATGTGATTGACTTGACCCATTCCATTAGCTTAGCATACGATCGTTTAGTATATTGCTATTGCTTTCTTCATGACTTATACATGTTCCTATGACTATGAGATTATGTAACTCCCGAATACCGGAGGAACACTTTGTGTGCTACCAAACGTCACAACGTAACTGGGTGATTATAAAGTTGCTCTACAAGTGTCTTCGATGGTACTTGTTGAGTTGGCATAGATCGAGATTAGGATTTGTCACTCCGATTGTCGGAGAGGTATCTCTGGGCCCTCTCGGTAATGCATATCACTACAAGCCTTGCAAGCAATGTGACTAATGAGTTAGTTGCGGGATGATGCATTACGGAACGAGTAAAGAGACTTGCCGGTAACGAGATTGAACTAGGTATGAGGATACCGACGATCGAATCTCGGGCAAGTAACATACCGATGACAAAGGGAACAACGTATGTTGTTATGCGGTTTGACCGATAAAGATCTTCATAGAAAATGTAGGAACCAATATGAGCATCCAGGTTCCGCTATTGGTTATTGACCAGAGACGAGTCTCGGTCATGTCTACATAGTTCTCGAACCCATAGGGTCCGCACGCTTAACGTTCGATGACGATCGGTATTATGAGTTTATGTGTTTTGATGTACCGAAGGTTGTTCGGAGTCCCGGATGTGGTCACGGACATGACGAGGAGTCTCGAAATGGTCGAGACATAAAGATCGATATATTGGAAGGCTATGTTTGGACATCGGAATGGTTCCGGGTGAGTTCAGGCATTTACCGGAGTACCGGGGGATTACCGGAACTCCCCGGGGAGTCATGGGCCTTATTGGGCCTTAGTGGGAGAGAGGAGGAGGCGGCCAAGGTGGGGGCTGTTGGGAAACGTAGTAATATCAAAATTTTCCTACACACACATAGGATCATGGTGAGCATAGCAACGAGAGGGGAGAGTGTTGTTTACGTACCCTCGTAGACCGTAAGCGGAAGCGTTTATCAACGCGGTTGATGTAGTCGTACGTCTTCACGATCCGACCGATCCAAGTACCGAACGCACGGCACCTCCGAGTTCTGCACACGTTCAGCTCGATGACGTCCTCGCCTTCTCGATCCAGCAAGAGGGGCAAAGTAGTAGATGAGTTCCGGCAGCACGACGGCGTGGTGACGGTGTTGGTGAAGAACAATCTCCGCAGGGCTTCGCCTAAGCACTACGAAAACTATGACGGAGGATAAACTAGAGGGGACGGGTTGCCGGCACACGGCTTGGTGTTTCTTGATGTGTCTTGGGTGCTAGCCCTACGCCCCTACCCCTCTATTTATATGTTGAGCCTTGGGGTCGAAATTTGGAGTAAAAGCTTCCAAAAAGTCGGTTTCACCCGAAAGGCAAGAGTCCTTCTCGGACTCCAGGGCCAGACGCCAGGGTTCCCGGCGTCTGGACCTAGACGCCAGGGACCCTGGCGTCTGGCCCCTGGACTCCGCAAAACTTCCTTTTGCGCTTTCCAAAAACCTCGTGGGCTTTCCCCTTTTGGCCCAGATAAAGTGTTCTCGTGCCCAAACATTTCGGGAAACATCCGGAACCCCTTCCGATGGATTCCGGAACCTTTCCGGAGATCAAACACTACTATCCACATATCAATCTTTACTTTCGGACCATTCCGGAGTTCCTCGTCATATCTGTGATCTCATCCAAAACTCTGAACAACATTCGGTCACCAACATACATAACTCATAGTACTATATCGTCAACGAACGTTAAGCGTGCGGACCCTACGGGTTCGAGAACTATGTAGACATGACCGAGACACCTCTCTGGTCAATAACCAATAGCGGGACCTGGATGCCCATATTGGCTCCTACATATTCTACGAAGATCTTTATCGGTCAGACCGCATAACAACATACGTTGTTCCCTTTGTCATCGGTATGTTACTTGCCCGAGATTCGATCGTCGGTATCTCAATACCTAGTTCAATCTCGTTACCGGCAAGTCTCTTTACTCGTTCCGTAATACATCATCCCGCAACTAACTCATTAGTTGCAATGCTTGCAAGGCTTATAGTGATGTGCATTACCGAGTGGGCCCAGAGATACCTCTCCGACAATCGGAGTGAAAAATCCTAATCTCGAAATACGCCAACCCAACAAGTACCTTTGGAGACACCTGTAGAGCACCTTTATAATCACCCAGTTACGTTTGACGTTTGGTAGCACACAAAGTGTTCCTCCGGTAAACGGGAGTTGCATAATCTCATAGTCACAGGAACATGTATAAGTCATGAAGAAAGCAATAGCAGAATACTAAACGATCGAGTGCTAAGCTAACGGAATGGGTCAAGTCAATCACATCATTCTCCTAATGATGTGATCCCGTTAATCAAATGACAACTCATGTCAATGGCTAGGAAACATAACCATCTTTGATCAACGAGCTAGTCAAGTAGAGGCAATGAGGCATACTAGTGACACTCTGTTTGTCTATGTATTCACACAAGTATTATGTTTCCGGTTAATACAATTCTAGCATGAATAATAAACATTTATCATGATATAAGGAAATAAATAATAACTTTATTATTGCCTCTAGGGCATATTTCCTTCAGTCTCCCACTTGCACTAGAGTCAATAATCTAGTTCACATCGCCATGTGATTTAACATCAATAGTTCACATCTTTATGTGGTTAACACCCATAGTTCACATCGATATGTGACCAACACCCAAAGGGTTTAATATAGTCAGTAATCTAGTTCACATCGCTATGTGATTAACACCTAAAGAGTACTAAGGTATGATCTGATGACCCACAAGTATAGGGGATCTATCGTAGTCCTTTCGATAAGTAAGAGTGTCGAACCCAACGAGGAGCAGAAGGAAATGATAAGCGGTTCTCAGCAAGGTATTCTCTGCAAGTACTGAAATAAGTGGTAACAGATAGTTTTGTGATAGGATAATTTGTAATGAGCAACAAGTAACAAAAGTAAATAAAGTGCAGCAAGATGGCCCAATCCTTTTTGTAGCAAAGGACAAGCCTGGACAAACTCTTATATAGAGAAAAGCGCTCCCGAGGACACATGGGAATTATCGTCATGCTAGTTTTCATCACATTAATATGATTCGCGTTCGGTACTTTGATAATTTGATATGTGGGTGGACCGGTGCTTGGGTGCTGTTCTTACTTGAACAAGCATCCCACTTATGATTAACCTCTATTGCAAGCATCCACAACTACAACAAAGTATTAAGGTAAACCTAACCATAACATGAAACATATGGATCCAAATCAGCCCCTTACGAAGCAACGCATAAACTAGGGTTTAAGCTTTTGTCACTCTAGCAACCCATCATCTACTTATTACTTCCCAATGCCTTCCTCTAGGCCAAATAATGGTGAAGTGTTATGCAGTCGACGTTCACATAACACCACTAGAGGATAGACAACATACATCTCATCAAAATATCAAACGAATACCAAATTCACATGACTACTAATAGCAAGACTTCTCCCATGTCCTCAGGAACAAACGTAACTACTCACAAAGCATATTCATGTTCATAATCAGAGGGGTATTAATATGCATATAGGATCTGAACATATGATCTTCCACCAAATAAACCAACTAGCATCAACTACAAGGAGTAATCAACACTACTAGCAACCTACTAGTACCAATCCCAGACTTGGAGAGAAGAATTGGATACAAGAGATGAACTAGGGTTTTGAGAGGAGATGGTGCTGGTGAAGATGTTGATGGAGATTGCCCTCTCCCGATGAGAGGAGCATTGGTGATGACGATGGCGATGATTTCCCCCTCCCGGAGGGAAGAGTCCCCGGCAGAACAGCTCTGCCGGAGCCCTAGATTGGTTCCGCCAAGGTTCCGCCTCGTGGCGGCGGAGTCTCGTCCCGAAAGGTTGCTTATGATTTTTTCCTCGACGAAAGACTTCATATAGCAGAAGATAGCCACCGGAGAGCCAACAGGGGGCCCACGAGGCAGGGGGCGCGCCCTAGGGGGTAGGGCGCGCCCCCCACCCTCGTGGCCAGGTGAGGCCCCCTCTGACGTACTTCTTCCGCTCAATATTTTTTTATTATTTCGACAAATGACTTTCGTGGAGTTTCAGGACTTTTGGAGTTGTGCAGAATAGGTCTCTAATATTTGCTCCTTTTCCAGCCCAGAATTCCAGCTGCCGGCATTCTCCCTCCTTATGCAAACCTTGTAAAATAAGAGAGAATATGCATAAGTATTGTGACATAACGTGTAATAACTGTTGGGGATCGTAGCAGAATTTAAAAAAAATTCCTATGCTCAACAAGATCCATCTATGAAGTATACTAGCAACGAGGGGAAAGGAGTGCATCTACATACCCTTGTAGATCGCAAGCGGAAGCGTTCCAATGAACGAGGTTGATGGAGTCGTACTCGCCGTGATCCAAATCACCGATGACCGAGTGCCGAACGGACGGCACCTCCGCGTTCAACACACGTACGGACCAGCGATGTTCTCCTCCTTCTTGATCCAGCAAGGGGGAAGGAGAGGTTGATGGAGATCCAGCAGCATGACGGCGTGGTGGTGTATGTAGCGGGGTCTCGGCAGGGCTTCGCCGAGCTTCTGCGAGAGGGAGAGGTGTTGCAGGGGAGGAGGGAGGCGCCCAAGGCTGTAATGCTACTGCCCTCCCTCCCCCCTTTATATAGGCCCCCTGGGAGGGGGGGGGCGCCGGCCAAGACCCATCTAGAGGGGCGGCGGCGGCCAAGGGGGGTAACTTACCCCCCAAGTCAAGTGGGGCGCCCCCCCACCCTAGGGTTTCCAACCCTAGGCGCAGGGGGGAGGCCCATGGGGGGCGCCCCAGCCCACTAAGGGCTGTTTCCCTTCCCACTTCAGCCCATGGGGCCCTCCGGGATAGGTGGCCCCACCCGGTGGACCCCCGGGACCCTTCCGGTGGTCTTGGTACAATACCGATAACCCCCGAAACTTTCCCGGTGGCCGAAACTGGACTTCCTATATATAATTCTTCACCTCCGGACCATTCCTGAACTCCTCGTGACGTCCGGGATCTCATCCGGGACTCCGAACAACTTTCGGGTTTCCGCATACTCATATCTCTACAACCCTAGCGTCACCGAACCTTAAGTGTGTAGACCCTACGGGTTCGGGAGACATGCAGACATGACCGAGACGCCTCTCCGGTCAATAACCAACAGCGGGATCTGGATACCCATGTTGGCTCCCACATGTTCCACGATGATCTCATCGGATGAACCACGATGTCGAGGATTCAATCAATCCCGTATGCAATTCCCTTTGTCAATCGGTATGTTACTTGCCCGAGATTCGATCGTCGGTATCCCAATACCTTGTTCAATCTCGTTACCGGCAAGTCTCTTTACTCGTACCGCAATGCATGATCCCGTGACTAACGCCTTAGTCACATTGACCTCATTATGATGATGCATTACCGAGTGGGCCCAGAGATACCTCTCCGTCATACGGAGTGACAAATTCCAGTCTCGATCCGTGCCAACCCAACAGACACTTTCGGAGATACCCGTAGTGTACCTTTATAGTCACCCAGTTACGTTGTGACGTTTGGCACAGCCAAAGTACTCCTACGGTATCCGGGAGTTGCACGATCTCATGGTCTAAGGAAAAGATACTTGACATTGGAAAAGCTCTAGCAAACGAAACTACACGATCTTTTATGCTATGCTTAGGATTGGGTCTTGTCCATCACATCATTCTCGTAATGATGTGATCCCGTTATCAATGACATCCAATGTCCATAGTTAGGAAACCATGACTATCTGTTGATCAACGAGCTAGTCAACTAGAGGCTTACTAGGGACACCTTGTGGTCTATGTATTCACACATGTATTACGATTTCCGGATAACACAATTATAGCATGAACAATAGACAATTATCATGAACAAAGAAATATAATAATAACCATTTATTATTGCCTCGAGGGCATATTTCCAACAGTCTCCCACTTGCACTAGAGTCAATAATCTAGTTACATTGTGATGAATCGAACACCCATTGCGTCCTGGTGTTGATCATGTTTTTCCCTAGGGAGAGGTTTAGTCAACGGATCTGCTACATTCAGGTCCGTATGTACTTTACAAATATCTATGTCTCCATTTTGAACACTTTCACGAATGGAGTTGAAGCGACACTTGATATGCCTGGTCTTCCTGTGAAACCTGGGCTCCTTCGCAAGGGCAATAGCTCCAGTGTTGTCACAGAAGAGAGTCATCGGGCCCGACGCATTGGGAATCACCCCTAGGTCGGTAATGAACTCCTTCATCCAGACTGCTTCCTGTGCTGCCTCCGAGGCCGCCATGTACTCCGCTTCACATGTAGATCCCGCCACGACGCTTTGCTTGCAACTGCACCAGCTTACTGCTCCTCCATTCAAAATATACACGTATCCGGTTTGTGACTTCGAGTCATCCAGATCTGTGTCGAAGCTAGCGTCGACGTAACCCTTTACGACGAGCTCTTCTTCACCTCCATAAACGAGAAACATATCCTTAGTCCTCTTCAGGTACTTCAGGATATTCTTGACCGCTGTCCAGTGTTCCATGCCGGGATTACTTTGGTACCTTCCTACCAAACTTACGGCAAGGTTTACATCAGGTCTGGTACACAGCATGTCATACATAATAGACCTATGGCCGAGGCATAGGGGATGACACTCATCTTTTCTATATCTTCTGCCGTGGTCGGGCATTGAGCCGTGCTCAATTGCACACCTTGCAATACAGGCAAGAACCCCTTCTTGGACTGATCCATATTGAACTTCTTCAATATCTTGTCAAGGTATGTACTCTGTGAAAGACCAATGAGGCGTCTCGATCTATCTCTATAGATCTTGATGCCTAATATATAAGCAGCTTCTCCAAGGTCCTTCATTGAAAAACACTTATTCAAATAGGCCTTTATACTTTCCAAGAATTCTATATCATTTCCCATCAATAGTATGTCATCCACATACAATAAGAGAAATGCTACAGAGCTCCCACTCACTTTCTTGTAAATACAGGCTTCTCCATAAGTCCGTGTAAACCCAAACGCTTTGATCATCTCATCAAAGCGAATGTTCCAACTCCGAGATGCTTGCACCAGCCCATAGATTGAGCGCTGGAGCTTGCATACTTTGTTAGCATTCTTAGGACCGACAAAACCTTCCGGCTGCATCATATACAACTCTTCCTTAAGGAAGCCGTTAAGGAATGCCGTTTTGACGTCCATCTGCCATATCTCATAATCATAGTATGCGGCAATTGCTAACATGATTCGGACGGACTTCAGCTTCGCTACGGGTGAGAAAGTCTCATCGTAGTCAACCCCTTGAACTTGTCGATAACCCTTAGCAACAAGTCGAGCCTTATAGATGGTCACATTACCATCCGCGTCTGTCTTCTTCTTAAAGATCCATTTATTTTCTATGGCTCGCCGATCATCGGGCAAGTCAGTCAAAGTCCATACTTCATTTTCATACATGGATCCTATCTCGGATTTCATGGCTTCTAGCCATTTGTCGGAATCCGGCCCGCCATCGCTTCTTCATAGTTCGAAGGTTCACCGTTGTCTAACAACATGATTTCCAGGACAGGGTTGCCGTACCACTCTGGTGCGGAACGTGTCCTTGTGGACCTACGAAGTTCAGTAGTAACTTGATCCGAAGCTTCATGATCATCATCATTAACTTCCTCCCCAGTCGGTGTAGGCACCACAGGAACATCTTCCCGCGCTGCGCTACTTTCCGGTATGGAAGGGGTGACTATCACCTCATCAAGTTCCACTTTCCTCCCACTCAATTCTTTCGAGAGAAACTCCTTCTCCAGAAAGGACCCGTTCTTGGCAACGAAGATCTTGCCTTCGGATCTGAGGTAGAAGGTATACCCAATAGTTTCCTTAGGGTATCCTATGAAGACGCATTTTTCCGACCTGGGTTCGAGCTTTTCAGGTTGAAGTTTCTTGACATAAGCATCGCATCCCCAAACTTTTAGAAACGACAGCTTAGGTTTCTTCCCAAACCATAATTCATACGGTGTCGTCTCAACGGATTTTGACGGAGCCCTATTTAAAGTGAATGCGGCAGTCTCTAAAGCATAGCCCCAAAATGAGAGCGGTAAATCGGTAAGAGACATCATAGATCGCACCATATCCAATAGAGTGCGATTATGACGTTCGGACACACCGTTTCGCTGAGGTGTTCCAGGCGGCGTGAGTTGTGAAACGATTCCACATTTCCTTAAGTGCGTACCAAATTCGTGACTTAAATATTCTCCACCACGATCTGATCGTAAGAATTTTATTTTTCTGTCACGTTGATTCTCAACCTCACTCTGAAATTCCTTGAACTTTTCAAAGGTTTCAGACTTGTGTTTCATTAAGTAGACATACCCATATCTACTTAAGTCATTAGTGAGAGTGAGAACATAACGATATCCTCCGCGAGCCTCAACACTCATTGGACCGCACACATCGGTATGTATGATTTCCAATAAGTTGGTTGCTCGCTCCATTGTTCCGGAGAACGGAGTCTTGGTCATCTTACCCATGAGGCATGGTTCGCACGTGTCAAATGATTCGTAATCAAGAGACTCCAAAAGTCCATCTGCATGGAGCTTCTTCATGCGCTTGACACCAATGTGACCAAGGCGGCAGTGCCACAAATATGTGGGACTATCGTTATCAACTTTACATCTTTTGGTATTCACACTATGAATATGTGTAACATCACGTTCGAGATTCATCAAGAATAAACCATTGACCAGCGGGGCATGACTATAAAACATATCTCTCAAATAAATAGAACAACCATTATTCTCGGATTTAAATGAGTAGCCATCTCAAATTAAACGAGATCCAGATACAATGTTCATGCTCAAAGCTGGCACTAAATAACAATTATTGAGGTTTAAAACTAATCCCGTAGGTAGATGCAGAGGTAGCGTGCCGACGGCGATCACATCGACCTTGGAACCATTCCCGACGCGCATCGTCACCTCGTCCTTTGCCAGTCTCCGTTTATTCCGCAGTTCCTGTTTTGAGTTACAAATGTGAGCAACCGCACCGGTATCAAATACCCAGGAGCTACTACGAGTACTGGTAAGGTACACATCAATTAGATGTATATCACATATACCTTTGGTATTGCCGGCCTTCTTGTCCGCTAAGTATTTGGGGCAGTTCCGCTTCCAGTGACCACTTCCCTTGCAATAAAAGCACTCAGTCTCAGGCTTGGGTCCATTCTTTGACTTCTTCCCAGTAACTGGCTTACCGGGCGCGGCAACTCCCTTGCCGTCCTTTTTGAAGTTCTTCTTACCCTTGCCCTTCTTGAACTTAGTGGTTTTATTCACCATCAACACTTGATGTTCTTTTCTGATCTCCACCTCCGCTGATTTCAGCATTGAATATACCTCGGGAATGGTCTTTTCCATCCCCTGCATATTGAAGTTCATCACAAAGCTCTTGTAGCTTGGTGGAAGCGACTGAAGGATTCTGTCAATGACCGCGTCATCCGGGAGATTAACTCCCAGCTGAGACAAGCGGTTGTGCAACCCAGACATTCTGAGTATGTGCTCACTAACAGAACTATTCTCCTCCATTTTACAGCTGAAGAACTTGTCGGAGACTTCGTATCTCTCGACCCGGGCATGAGCTTGGAAAACCATTTTCAGCTCCTCGAACATCTCATATGCTCCATGTTTCTCAAAACGCTTTTGGAGACCCAGTTCTAAGCTGTAAAGCATGCCGCACTGAACGAGGGAGTAATCATCAGCACGCTGCTGCCAAGCGTTCATAACGTCTTGGTTCTCTGGGATTGGTGCTTCACCTAGCGGTGCTTCTAGGACATAATCTTTCTTGGCAGCTATGAGGATGATCCTCAGGTTCCGGACCCAGTCCGTATAGTTTCTGCCATCATCTTTCAGCTTGGTTTTCTCTAGGAACGCGTTGAAGTTGAAGACAACATGGGCCATTTGATCTACAAGACATAGTGTAAAGATTTTAGACTAAGTTCATGATAATTAAGTTCATATAATCAAATTATTTAATGAATTGCCACTCAGATAGACATCCCTCTAGTTATCTAAGTGAAACATGATCCGAGCTAACTAGGCCGTGTCCGATCATCACGTGAGACGGACTAGTCAAGATCGGTGAACATCTCCATGTTGATCGTATCTTCTATACGACTCATGCTCGACCTTTCGGTCCTCCGTGTTCCGAGGCCATGTCTGTACATGCTAGGCTCGTCAAGTCAACCTAAGTGTATTGCGTGTGTTCCGAGGCCATGTCTGTACATGCTAGGCTCGTCAACACCCGTTGTATGCGAACGTTAGAATCTATCGCACCCGATCATCACGTGGTGCTTCGAAACAACGAACCTTCGCAACGGTGCACAGTTAGGGGGAACACTTTCTTGAAATTATTATAAGGGATCATCTTACTTACTACCGTCGTTCTAAGCAAATAAGATGCAAAACATGATAAACATCACATGCAATCAAATAGTGACATGATATGGCCAATATCATTTGCTCCTTTGATCTCCATCTTCGGGGCACCATGATCATCTTCGTCACCGGCATGACACCATGATCTCCATCATCATGATCTCCATCATTGTGTCTTCATGAAGTTGTCACGCCAACGATTACTTCTACTTACATGGCTAACGCGTTTAGCAATAAAGTAAAGTAATTTACATGGCGTTATTCAATGACACGCAGGTCATACAAAATAATAAAGACAACTCCTATGGCTCCTGCCGGTTGTCATACTCATCGACATGCAAGTCGTGATTCCTATTACAAGAATATGATCAATCTCATACATCACATATATCATTCATCACATCTTCTGGCCATATCATATCACACAGCACATGCTGCAAAAACAAGTTAGACGTCCTCTAATTGTTGTTGCAAGTTTTTACGTGGCTTGTAGGTTTCTAGCAAGAACGTTTCTTACCTACGTATGACCACAACATGATATGCCAATTTCTATTTACCCTTCATAAGGACCCTTTTCATCGAATCCATTCCGACTAAAGTGGTAGAGACAGACACCCGCTAGCCACCTTATGCAACTAGTGCATGTCAGTCGGTGGAACCTGTCTCACGTAAGCGTACGTGTAAGGTCGGTCCGGGCCGCTTCATCCCACAATGCCGCCGAAACAAGATAAGACTATTAGCGGCAAGAAGAATTGGCAACATCAACGCCCACAACTACTTTGTGTTCTACTCGTGCATAGTAACTACGCATAGGCCTGGCTCATGATGCCACAGTTGGGGATCCTAGCAGAATTTAAAATTTTTTCCTATGCTCACCAAGATCCATCTATGGAGTATACTAGCAACAAGGGGAAAGGAGTGCATCTACATACCCTTGTAGATCGCGAGCGGAAGCGTTCCAATGAACGAGGTTGATGGAGTCGTACTCGCCGTGATCCAAATCACCGATGACCGAGTGCCGAACGGACGGCACCTCCGCGTTCAACACACGTACGGAGCAGCGACGTTCTCCTCCTTCTTGATCCAGCAAGGGGGAAGGAGAGGTTGATGGAGATCCAGCAGCACGACGGCGTGGTGGTGGATGTAGCGGGGTCTCGGCAGGGCTTCGCCGAGCTTCTGCGAGAGGGAGAGGTGTTGCAGGGGAGGAGGGAGGCACCCAAGGCTGTAATGCTACTGCCCTCCCTCCCCCCTTTATATAGGCCCCCTGGGAGGGGGGGCGCCGGCCAAGACCCATCTAGAGGGGGGGGGGGCGGCGGCCAAGGGGGGTAACTTACCCCCCAAGTCAAGTGGGGCGCCCCCCCACCCTAGGGTTTCCAACCCTAGGCGCAGGGGGGAGGCCCATGGGGGGTGCCCCAGCCCACTAAGGGCTGGTTCCCTTCCCACTTCAGCCCATGGGGCCCTCCGGGATAGGTGGCCCCACCCGGTGGACCCCCGGGACCCTTCCGGTGGTCCCGGTACAATACCGATAACCCCCGAAACTTTCCCGGTGGCCGAAACTGGACTTCCTATATATAATTCTTCACCTCCGGACCATTCCGGAACTCCTCGTGACATCCAGGATCTCATCCGGGACTCCGACCAACTTTCGGGTTTCCGCATACTCATATCTCTACAACCCTAGCGTCACCGAACCTTAAGTGTGTAGAACCTACGGGTTCGGGAGACATGCAGACATGACCGAGACACCTCTCCGGTCAATAACCAACAGCGGGATCTGGATACCCATGTTGGCTCCCACATGTTCCACGATGATCTCATCGGATGAACCACGATGTCGAGGATTCAATCAATCCCGTATGCAATTCCCTTTGTCAATCGGTATGTTACTTGCCCGAGATTCGATCGTCGGTATCCCAATACCTTGTTCAATCTCGTTACCGGTAATGTCAACAATAATAACTCATGCTAACCCACATCCAATTAGATATATGTATCAGGATCTTTCCAACATCCCGTGCTTGTCAAAGGATAAAATGTAAAAAGGAAAGGTGAAGATCACCATGACTCTTGCATAAGGTAGAAGATGATAATAAAAGACAGGCCCTTCGCAGAGGGAAGCAGAGGTTGCCATGCGCTTTCAGGGTTGGATGCACAAAATCTTAATGCGAAAGAACGTCACTTTATATTGCCACTTGTGATATGAACCTTTATTATGCGGTCCGTCGCTTTTATTTCTTCCACATCACAAGATCGTATAAAGCTTATTTCCTCCACACCAATCAAACATACATATTTAGAGAGCAATTTTTATTGCTTGCACCGATGACAACTTACTTGAAGGATCTTACTCAATCCATAGGTAGATATGGTGGACTCTCATGGCAAAACTGGTTTAAGGGTTTTTGGAAGCACAAGTAGTATCTCTACTTGGTGCTAAGAATTTGGCTAGCATGAGGGGGAAAGGCAAGCTCAACATGTTGGATGATCCATGACAATATACTTTATCTCAGATATAAGAAAACATAACCCATTACGTTGTCTTCCTTGTCCAACATCAACTCTTTAGCATGTCATATTTTAATGAGTGCTCCCAATCATAAAAGATGTCCAAGATAGTATATTATATGTGAAACCTCTCTTTCTTTATTACTTCCTATTAATTGCAACGATGACCAAAGCTATGCTGCCAACTCCCAACAATTTTTAATCATCATACTCTTTCTATGTGAAGTCATTACTCTCAATAAGATCAATATGGTTTCTTTATTTCTTTTTATTCTTTTCTCTTTTCTTTTATTCACTCAAGATCATAGCAAGATAATCAAGCCCTTAAATCAACACTAATCTTTATTATATATAGCTCACGGACTCGATTACATAGAGAGATCATAAAGCAAAACTCAAAACTAGATCATGCCATAAACTTTATTCTACTAGATCAAGATACTACTAATAGGATCGAACTAAGAAAAACGGTAAAGATAGGAGATGTGATGGTGATACGATACCGGGGCATCTCCCCCAAGCTTGGCAGTTGCCAAGGGGAGTGCCCATACCCATGTGATTATGTCTCCTTTTTCGGTGATGAAGGTGGTGGTGATGATGGATAGTCGCACATCGAGCGTAAGAGGTCCTCCAGCTTGCGGATAATGCCCTTGAGTGCAACGATATTCTCCTTCAAAAAAATATTTTCACGTGTGAGATACTTGTTTTGAATACGAGCCAACTCAACCATCTTGAAAGCTTCGATCTCAGTTGGGGTAAGAAGATTGTGATCAAGTTGAAGGTTGTCTTCAGGAGCTTGATCCTCCGTGGCCTTCTTGATCCCTTCATCCTTGTTGATCTCCATGGGTTCTTCCCTCTTCAGCTCTATCTTCATTAGCCAAGCATCGTTGTCACCATTGTTGGAGGAGGGGGACGACATGATGCCTGGCCTTGACAACCCTGACAGAAAACAGCTCGAAACAAGAACAGAGGACAATTGCGTGATACGGGAGTCAAAACCTTCGGGAGATTATATAATGAATTATTACCGACCAAAATACGTATCGTGCAAGAAAACGGAGTCCGGAGAGCACACGAGGTGCCCACGAGGTAGGGGGGCGCGCCCAGTAGGGTAACTATAGGGGAGGTCTACGCAAAAGTCAACATACCAAGTACCCATCACAATCTCTTATCTCCCGCATTACATTATTTGCCATTTGCCTCTCGTTTTCCTCTCCCCCACTTCACCCTTGCCGTTTTATTCGCCCTCTCTTTTCTGCTTGCCTCTTTTTGCCCGTCTCTTGTTTGCTCATGTGTTGGATTGCTTGTTTGTCATGATGGCTCAAGATAATACCAAATTATGTGACTTTACCAATACCAACAATAATGATTTCCTTAGCACTCCGATTGCTCCTCTTACCAATACTGAATCTTGTGAAATCAATGCTGCTTTGTTGAATCTTGTCATGAAAGATCAATTCGCCGGCCTTCCTAGTGAAGATGCCGCTACTCATCTAAATAGCTTCGTTGATTTGTGTGATATGCAAAAGAAGAAAGATCTTGATAATGATATTGTTAAACTGAAGCTATTTCCTTTTTAGCTTAGAGATCATGCTAAAGCTTGGTTTTCGTCTTTGCCTAAAAATAGTATTGATTCTTGGAACAAGTGCAAAGATGCTTTTATCTCTAAGTATTTTCCTCCCGCTAAGATCATCTCTCTTAGAAACGATATTATGAATTTTAAGCAACCTGATCATGAACATGTTGCACAAGCTTGGGAGAGGATGAAATTAATGATACGTAATTACCCTACTCATGGTTTGAATTTGTGGATGATTATACAAAATTTTTATGCCGGATTAAATTTTGCTTCTAGAAATCTTTTAGGTTCAGCCGCGGGAGGCACTTTAATGGAAATCACTTTAGGAGAAGCAACTAAACTCCTAGATAATAGTATGGTTAATTATTCTCAATGGCACACTGAAGATCTACTAATAAAAAAGTGCATGCGATAGAAGAAATTAATGTTTTGAGTGGAAAGATGGATGAACTTATGAAATTATTTGCTAGTAAGAGTGTTTCTTCCGATCCTAATGATATGCCTTTGTCCACTTTGATTGAGAATAATAATGAATCTATGGATGTGAATTTTGTTGGTAGGAATAATTTTGGTAACAACGCGTATAGAGGAAACTTTAATCCTAGGACTTATCCTAGTAATTCCTCTAGTAATTATGGTAATTCCTACAACAACTCTTATGGAAATTTTAATAAGATGCCCTCTGAATTTGAGACTAGTGTTAAAGAGTTTATGAATTCACAAAAGAATTTCAATGCTTTGCTTGAAGAGAAATTGCTTAAAGTTGATGAATTGGCTAGGAATGTTGATAGAATTTCTCTTGATGTTCATTCTTTAAAGCTTAGATCTATTCCTCCTAAGCATGATATCAATGAGTCCCTCAAAGCCATGAGAATTTCCATTGATGAGTGCAAAGAAAGAACCGCTAGGATGCGTGCTAAGAAAGATTGTTTTATGAAAGCGTGTTCTTCGAATTTCTATGAAAATAAAGAAGAAGATCTAAAAGTTATTGATGTGTCTCCTATTAAATCCTTGTTTTGCAATATGAATCCTGATAATGATGAGACTGAATATGATCCACTTTTACCTAGAAGGCGTTCCAAAAATTCGGAGTTTTTAGACCTTGATGCTAAAATTGATAAGAGTGGGATTGAAGAAATCAAAACGTTAGATGTTGCTAAACCCACCATTATGGATTTCAAGGAATTTAATTATGAAAATTTCTCTTTGATAGATTGTATTTCCTTGTTGCAATCCGTGCTAAATTCTCCTCATGCTTATAGTCAAAATAAAGCGTTTACTAAACATATCGTTGAGCCTTGATGCAATCTTATGAAGAAAAGCTTGAGTTGGAAGTTTCTATTCCTAGAAAACTTTATGATGAGTGGGAACCTACTATTAAAATTAAGATTAAGGATCATGAGTTCTATGCTTTATGTGATTTGGGTGCTAGTGTCTCCACTATTCCCAAAACTTTGTGCGATTTGCTAGATTTCCGTGATTTTGATGATTGCTCTCTAAACTTGCACCTTGCGGATTCCACTATTAAGAAACCTATGGGAAGAATTAATGATGTTCTTATTGTTGCAAATAGGAACTATGTGCCCGTAGATTTTATCCTTCTTGGTATAGATTGCAATCCTTCATGTCCTATTATTCTTGGTAGACCTTTCCTAAGAACGATTGGTGCAATTATTGATATGAAGGAAGGGAATATTAGATTCCAAATTCCATTAAAGAAAGACATGGAACACTTCCCTAGGAAGAAAATTAAATTACCATATGAATCTATCATGAGAGCCACTTATGGATTGCCTACCAAAGATGGCAATACCTAGATGTATCCTTGCTTTTATTCCTAGCTAGGGGCGTTAAATGATAGCGCTTGTTGGGAGGAAACCCAATTTTATTTTTTAGTTTTTTGCATTTTGCTTCTGTTTAGGAATAAATATTTGATCTAGCCTCTGGTTATATGTGTTTTTATGTTTTAATTAGTGTTTGTGCCAAGTTAGACCTATAGGATCTTCTAGGATGATAGTTATTTGATCTTGCTGTAATTTCCAGAAACTTTCTGTTCACGAAAACAATTGTTAAAAATCACCAGAACGTGATAAAATACTGATTCCAATTGCTGCTGATCAATAAACAAATTGTATAGGTCTTCATATTTTGGCTGATTTTATGGAGTTCCATAAGTTTGCGTTAGTTACAGATTACTACCGACTGTTCTGTTTTTGACAGATTCTGTTTTTCGTGTGTTGTTTGCTTATTTTGATGAATCTATGGCTAGTAAAATAGTTTATAAACCATAGAGAAGTTGGAATACAGTAGGTTTAACACCAATATAAATAAATAATGGATTCATTACAGTACCTTGAAGTGGTCTTTTGTTTTCTTTCGCTAACGGAGCTCACGAGATTTTCTGTTGAGTTTTGTGTTGTGAAGTTTTCAAGTTTTGGGTGAAAGATTTTGATGGATTATGGAACAAGGAGTGGCAAGAGCCTAAGTTTGGGGATGCCCATGGCACCCCCAAGATAATCTAAGGACACCATAAAGCCAAAGCTTGGGGATGCCCCGGAAGGCATCCCCTCTTTCGTCTACTTCCATCGGTAACTTTACTTGGAGCTATATTTTTATTCACCACATGATATGTGTTTTGCGTGGAGCGTCTTGTATAATATGAGTCTTTGCTTTTTAGTTTACCACAATCATCCTTGCTGTACACACCTTTTGAGAGGAAAATACTTAGAGATAAAAGCATCTTTGCACTTGTTCCAAGAATCAATACTATTTTTAGGCAAAGACGAAAACCAAGCTTTAGCACGATCTCTAAGCTAAAAAGGAAATAGCTTCAGTTTAACAATATCATTATCAACATCTTTCTTCTTTTGCATACCACACAAATCGACGAAGCTATTTAGATGAGTAGCGGCATCTTCACTAGGAAGGCCGGCGAATTGATCTTTCATGACAAGATTCAACAAAGCAACATTGATTTCACAAGATTCAGTATTGGTAAGAGGAGCAATCGGAGTGCTAAGGAAATCATTATTGTTGGTATTGGTAAAGTCACATAATTTGGTATTATCTTGAGCCATCGTGACAAACAAGCAATCCAACACACGAGCAAACAAGAGACGGGCAAAAAGAGGCAAGCGGAAAAGAGAGGGCGAATAAAACGGCAAGGGTGAAGTGGGGGAGAGGAAAACGAGAGGCAAATGGCAAATAATGTAATGCGGGAGATAAGAGATTGTGATGGGTACTTGGTATGTTGACTTTTGCGTAGACCTCCCCGGCAACGGCGCCAGAAATCCTTCTTGCTACCTCTTGAGCACTGCGTTGGTTTTCCCTTGAAGAGGAAAGGGTGATGCAGCAAAGTATCGTAAGGATTTCCCTCAGTTTTTGAGAACCAAGGTATCAATCCAGTAGGAGGCTACGCGCGAGTCCCTCGCACCAACACAAAACAAATAAATCCTCGCAACCAACGCGATAAGGGGTTGTCAATCCCTTCACGGTCACTTACGAGAGTGAGATCTGATAGATATGATAGGATAATATTTTTGGTATTTTTGTGATAAGATGCAAAGTAAAATAAAAGCAAAGTAAAAAGCAAAGGAAATAACTAAGTGTTGGAAGATTAATATGATAAAGATAGACCCGGGGGCCATAGGTTTCACTAGTGGCTTCTCTCGAGAGCATAAGTATTTTACGATGGGTGAACGAATTACTGTTGAGCAATTGACAGAATTGAGCATAGTTATGAGAGTATCTAGGTATGATCATGTATATAGGCATCACATCCGAGACAAGTAGACCGACTCCCGCCTGCATCTACTACTATTACTCCACTCATCGACCGCTATCCAGCATGCATCTAGAGTATTAAGTTCATGGAAACAGAGTAACGCCTTAAGCAAGATGGCATGATGTAGAGGGATAAATTCATGCAATATGATAAAAAAACCCATCTTGTTATCCTCGATGGCAACAATACAATACGTGCCTTGCTGCCCCTACTGTCACTGGGAAAGGACACCGCAAGATTGAACCCAAAGCTAAGCACTTCTTCCATTGTAAGAAAGATCAATCTAGTAGGCCAAACCAAACTGATAATTCGAAGAGACTTGCAAAGATAACAATCATACATAAAAGAATTCAGAGAAGATTCAAATATTGTTCATAGATAATCTTGATCATAAACCCACAATTCATCGGTCTCAACAAACACACCGCAAAAAGAAGATTACATCGAATAGATCTCCACGAGAGAGGGGGAGAACATTGTATTGAGATCCAAAAAGAGAGAAGAAGCCATCTAGCTACTAACTATGGACCCGAAGGTCTGAGGTAAACTACTTACACTTCATCAGAGAGGCTATGATGATGATGTAGAAGCCCTCCGTGACGGATGCCCCCTCCGGCGGAGCTCCGGAACAGGCCCCAAGATGGGATCTCGTGGGTACATAAGGTTGCGGCGGTGGAATTAGGTTTTTGTCTCCGTATCTGATCGTTTGGGGGTACGTAGGTATATATAGGAGGAAGGAGTACGTCGATGGAGCAACAGGGGGCCCACGAGGGTGGAGGGCGCGCCCTGGGGGGGGGGGGGGTAGGCGCGCCCCCTACCTCGTGGCCTCCTCTTTTGTTTCTTGACGTAGGGTCCAAGTCTCCTGGATCATAATCTTCCTAAAAATCACGTTCCCGAAGGTTTCATTCCGTTTGGACTCCGTTTGATATTCCTTTTCTGTGAAACTCTGAAATAGGCAAAAACAGCAATTCTGGGCTGGGCCTCCGGTTAATAGGTTAGTCCCAAAAGTAATATAAAAGTGAATAATAAAGCCCAATAATGTCCAAAACAGTAGATAATATAGCATGGAGCAATCAAAAATTATAGTAACAAGTGACAGTAAATTTCAGCACACTATATAAATTCTTCCTTACCAAATTCCACCTACCAAAGGCGCTTCACTCCCCAGCAACGGCGCCAGAAAAGAGTCTTGATGACCCACAAGTATAGGGGATCTATCATAGTCCTTTCGATAAGTAAGAGTGTCGAACCCAACGAGGAGCAGAAGGAAATGATAAGCGGTTCTCAGCAAGGTATTCTCTGCAAGTACTGAAATAAGTGGTAACAGATAGTTTTGTGATAGGATAATTTGTAACGAGCAACAAGTAACAAAAGTAAATAAAGTGCAGCAAGATGGCCCAATCCTTTTTGTAGCAAAGGACAAGCCTGGACAAACTCTTATATAGAGAAAAGCGCTCCCGAGGACACATGGGAATTATCGTCAAGCTAGTTTTCATCACGTTAATATGATTCGCGTTCGGTACTTTGATAATTTGATATGTGGGTGGACCGGTGCTTGGGTGCTGTTCTTACTTGAACAAGCATCCCACTTATGATTAACCTCTATTGCAAGCATCCACAACTACAACAAAAGTATTAAGGTAAACCTAACCATAGCATGAAACATATGGATCCAAATCAGCCCCTTACGAAGCAACGCATAAACTAGGGTTTAAGCTTCTGTCACTCTAGCAACCCATCATCTACTTATTACTTCCCAATGCCTTCCTCTAGGCCCAAATAATGGTGAAGTGTTATGTAGTCGACATTCACATAACACCACTAGAGGATAGACAACATACATCTCATCAAAATATCGAACGAATACCAAATTCACATGACTACTAATAGCAAGACTTCTCCCATGTCCTCAGGAACAAACGTAACTACTCACAAAGCATATTCATGTTCATAATCAGAGGGGTATTAATATGCATATAGGATCTGAACATATGATCTTCCACCAAATAAACCAACTAGCATCAACTACAAGGAGTAATCAACACTACTAGCAACCTACTAGTACCAATCCCGGACTTGGAGACAAGAATTGGATACAAGAGATGAACTAGGGTTTTGAGTGGGGATGGTGCTGGTGAAGATGTTGATGGAGATTGCCCTCTCCCGATGAGAGGAGCGTTGGTGATGACGATGGCGATGATTTCCCCCTCCCAGAGGGAAGTGTCCCCGGCAGAACAGCTCTGCCGGAGCCCTAGATTGGTTCCGCCAAGGTTCCGCCTCGTGGCGGCGGAGTCTCATCCCGAAAGGTTGCTTATGATTTTTCCCTCGACGAAAGACTTCATATAGCAGAAAATGGCCACCGGAGAGCCAACAGGAGGCCACGAGGCAGGGGGCGTGCCCTGGGGGGTAGGGCGCGCCCCCACCCTCGTGGCCAGGTGGGGCCCCCTCTGACGTACTTCTTCCGCTCAATATTTTCTATTATTTCCACAAATGACTTTCGTGGAGTTTCAGGACTTTTGGAGTTGTGCAGAATAGGTCTCTAATATTTGCTCCTTTTCCAGCCCAGAATTCCAGCTGCCGGCATTCTCCCTCCTTATGCAAACCTTGTAAAATAAGAGAGAATAGGCATAAGTATTGTGACATAACGTGTAATAACAGCCCATAATGCAATAAATATCGATATAAAAGCATGATTCAAAATGGACGTATCAACCCCCCCAAGCTTAGACCTCGCTTGTCCTCAAGCGAAAGCCGATAACGATAAATATGTCCACATGTTTAGAGGTAGAGGTGTCGATAAAATAAAATACGGACATGAGGGCATCATGATTATTCTCATAACAGCAACATATATGGATATTGTCATATGATTTCTTATGCTCAAGTAATAATCTATTCACAATGCAAAGTATGAATCAGAAACTTTATTGAGAACCAACAAACTATAATCTCAGTCATTGAAGCAATTGCAATTTATCATAACATCAGAAAGAGTCTATGTCAGAGCTTTCTAGCAAGTCCACATACTCAACTATCATTTAGTCTTTCATAATTGCTAACACTCACGCAATACTTGTGGTTACGGAGTTTTAATCGGACACAGAGAAAGATAGGGGCTTATAGTTTCGCCTCCCAACCTTTTACCTCAAGGGTAATGTCAACAATAATAACTCATGCTAACCCTACATCCAATTAGATATATCTATCAGGATCTTTCCAACATCCCTGTGCTTGCCAAAGGATAAAATGTAAAAAGGAAAGGTGAAGATCACCATGACTCTTGCATAAGGTAGAAGATAATAATAAAAGATAGGCCCTTCGCAGAGGGAAGCAGAGGTTGCCATGCGCTTTCAGGGTTGGATGCACAAAATCTTAATGCGAAAGAACGTCACTTTATATTGCCACTTGTGATATGAACCTTTATTATGCAGTCCGTCGCTTTTATTTCTTCCACATCACAAGATCGTATAAAGCTTATTTCCTCCACACCAATCAATCATACATATTTAGAGAGCAATTTTTATTGCTTGCACCGATGACAACTTACTTGAAGGATCTTACTCAATCCATAGGTAGGTATGGTGGACTCTCATGGCAAAACTGGTTTAAGGGTTTTTGGAAGCACAAGTAGTATCTCTACTTGGTGCTAAGAATTTGGCTAGCATGAGGGGGAAAGGCAAGCTCAACATGTTGGATGATCCATGACAATATACTTTATCTCAGATATAAGAAAACATAACCCATTACGTTGTCTTCCTTGTCCAACATCAACTCTTTAGCATGTCATATTTTAATGAGTGCTCCCAATCATAAAAGATGTCCAAGATAGTATATTTATATGTGAAACCTCTCTTTCTTTATTACTTCCTATTAATTGCAACGATGACCAAAGCTATGTTTGCCAACTCCCAACAATTTTTAATCATCATACTCTTTCTATGTGAAGTCATTACTCTCAATAAGATCAATATGATCTCTTTGTTTCTTTTTATTCTTTTCTCTTTTCTTTTATTCACTCAAGATCATAGCAAGATAATCAAGCCCTTGACTCAACACTAATCTTTATTATATATAGCTCACGGGCTCGATTACATAGAGAGATCATAAAGCAAAACTCAAAACTAGATCATGCCATAAACTTTATTCTACTAGATCAAGATACTACTAATAGGATCGAACTAAGAAAAACGGTAAAGATAGAGATGTGATGGTGATACGATACCGGGGCATCTCCCCCAAGCTTGGCAGTTGCCAAGGGGAGTGCCCATACCCATGTGATTATGTCTCCTTCTTTGGTGATGGTGATGTGATATTCTTGGCGATAATGCCCCTCAGGATACGATTCTCTCCTCGAGCTTATTGAGTTGCTGCTTGAGATCCATTATCTCCTTACGAAGCTTCCCTGTAACGGCTAAAGCTCCTTGCACCCAAGGGTGTTGCATAGCTGCGGGAGAACAAGTGACACTCTTCTTCATATTTTCATAAGAAAGAAATCTAACATTGGAAGGGATAACCGAGTTTGGAATAGCTGAGCTCTGTAGTTCCCCCATCGTGAACCCAGCTCGGAAGCGAGAAGTGACTTCTTGATCCTCCATGGCATCTATCCTCATCAAGTCAGCCTCCATCTCTTCCTCCGTTGCTGGCCCAAAGTGGTCAGCATCGCTGTTTGTCCTTGGTTCCGATGCCGGATGAGACACCCGGCTCTCCCCGACTGACTCTTGAGAAGACATCTTGCTCTAATCTGCAGCAGCAACAGCACGAAAAAAGAACGGGGGATAATTGCGTGATACGGTGGTCAAAACCTTCGGGAGATTATATAATGAATTTTTACCGACCAAAATACGTATCGTGCAAGAAAACGGAGTCCGGAGAGCACACGAGGTGCCCACGAGGTAGGGGGGCGCCCAGTAGGGTAGGGCGCGCCCTCCACCCTCGTGGAGCCCTCGTGTCCTTCCCGGACTGCTTCTTATTTTTCTATTTTTCTAAATATTCCAAAACGGAGAAATATTGCCATAAAAACTGTTTTGGAGTCGGTTTACTTACCGTACCACATACCTATTCCTTTTCGGAGTCTGAAACGTTCCGGAAAGTGTCCCTTATGTATTCCTCCGGGGTTACGGTTTCAATAACATTGGTTTCAACATTTATGGGATTACCTGAGATATAATGTTTGATTCTTTGACCGTTCACCACCTTCGGATTTGTGCCTTCGAAGTTGTTGATTTTTATGGCACCGGAACGATAGACCTCCTCGATAACGTAAGGGCCTTCCCATTTAGAGAGAAGTTTTCCTGCAAAAAATCTTAAACGAGAGTTGTATAGCAATACATAATCACCTACATTAAACTCACGCTTTTGTATCCTTTTGTCATGCCATCTTTTAACTTTTTCTTTAAACAACTTGGCATTTTCATAAGCTTGGGTTCTCCATTCATCAAGTGAGCTAATATCAAATAACCTCTTCTCACCGGCAAGTTTGAAATCATAATTGAGCTCTTTAATAGCCCAATATGCCTTATGTTCTAGTTCGAGAGGTAAGTGACATGCTTTTCCATAAACCATTTTATACGGAGACATACCCATAGGATTTTTATATGCAGTTCTATATGCCCATAATGCATCACAAGTTTCTTGGACCAATTCTTTCTAGATCTATTGACAGTCTTTTGCAAAATTAATTTGAGCTCTCTATTACTCAATTCTACTTGACCACTAGACTGCGGGTGATAAGGAGATGCAATTCTATGATTAACATCATACTTTGCAAGCATTTTTCGGAAAGCACCATGAATAAAATGTGAACCACCATCAGTCATTAGATATCTAGGGACTCCAAACCTTGGGAAAATAACTTCTTTAAGCATTTTAATAGAAGTGTTATGATCAACACTACTAGTTGGAATATCTTCTACCCACTTAGTAACGTAATCAACAGCAACTAAAATATGTGTATATCCATTAGAGGCAGGAAAAGGTCCCATATAATCAAAGCCCCAAACATCAAATGGTTCAATAACAAGTGAATAGTTCATAGGCATTTCTTGACGTCTACTAATATTACCAATTCTTTGACATTCATCACAAGATAAGACAAACTTACGGGCATCCTTGAAGAGAGTAGGCCAATAAAAACCGGATTGCAATACCTTATGTGCAGTTCTATCTCCAGCGTGGTGTCCTCCATAAGCCTCGGAGTGACACTTGCGTAGGATCTGTTCCTGTTCATGCTCAGGTACACAACGTCTAATAACACCATCTACTCCTTCTTTATAAAGATGTGGGTCATCCCAAAAGTAATGTCTCAAATCATAGAAAAACTTTTTCTTTTGCTGGTATGTGAAACTAGGTGGTATAAATTTAGCAACAATGTAATTAGCATAATCAGCATACCATGGAGTAGTACGAGAAGCATTTATGACATTTAATTGCTCATCAGGAAAGCTATCATCAATAGGTAGTGGGTCATCAAGAACATTTTCTAACCTAGACAAGTTGTCTGCAACGGGGTTCTCAGCTCCCTTTCTATCAACAATATGCAAATCAAATTCTTGTAGCAAGAGAACCCATCTAATAAGTCTAGGTTTAGCATCTTTCTTTTCCATAAGATATTTAATAGCAGCATGATCAGTGTGAATAGTTACTTTAGAATCAACAATATAAGGTCTGAACTTATCACAAGCAAATACAACTGCTAAGAATTCTTTTTCAGTAGTAGCATAATTTCTCTGAGCATTGTCTAGAGTTTTACTAGCATATTGAATAACATTTAATTTCTTATCAACTCTTTGCCCTAGAACAGCACCTACAGCATAATCACTAGCATCACACATAATTTCAAAGGGTAAATTCCAATCAGGTGGCTGAACAATAGGTGCAGAGATCAATGCTTTCTTAAGTATTTCAAATGCTTCTACACAATCATCATCAAAGACAAATGGTATATCTTTTTTTAATAAATTAGTCACAGGCCGAGAAATTTTTTAGAAGTCCTTGATGAACCTCCTATAAAAACCGGCGTGACCAAGGAAACTTCTTATACCTTTGATGTCCTTGCGACATGGCATCTTTTCAATAGCATCAACCTTGGGTTTATCAACCTCAATACCTCTTTCAGAAACTTTATGCCCCAAGACAATACCTTCATTAACCATAAAGTGGCACTTTTCCCAATTCAAGACAAGATTAGTTTCTTCACATCTCTGCAAAACTCGATCAAGGTTGCTCAAGCAATCATCAAAAGAGGATCCATAGACGGAAAAGTCGTCCATGAAAACCTCACAAATCTTTTCACAAAAGTCAGAGAATATAGCCATCATGCATCTTTGAAAGGTAGCAGGTGCATTACATAAACCAAAAGGCATACGTCTATAAGCAAAAGTACCAAAAGGGCAAGTAAAAGTAGTCTTTGATTGATCATTGGCTGACACAGGTATTTGAGAGAAACCAGAATAACCATCTAGAAAGCAAAAATGTGTATGTTTGGATAATCTTTCTAGCATTTGATCGATAAAAGGTAAGGGGTAATGATCTTTCTTAGTAGCCTTATTTAATTTGCGGAAATCAATTACCATCCTATAACCTGTAATAATTCTTTGCGGAATCAATTCATCTTTATCATTAGGAACGACGGTAATACCTCCCTTCTTAGGGACACAATGGACAGGACTTACCCACTGACTATCAGCAACGGGATAAATTATACCTGCCTCAAGGAGCTTTAGTATTTCCTTTCTTACCACTTCTTTCATCTTAGGATTCAGCCGTCGTTGATGATCACGAACTGGTTTGGCATCTTCTTCCAAATTTATTTTATGTTGACATAGAGTGGGACTAATGCCCTTAAGATCATCAAGAGTATATCCAATAGCAGCACGGTGCTTCTTCAGAGTTTTCAATAATCTCTCTTCTTCATGCTCTGAAAGGTTAGCACTAAGAATAACAGGATATATCTTTTTCTCATCAAGATAAGCATATTTAAGAGTATCAGGCAACGGTTTAAGCTCAAACACGGGATCACCCTTGGGTGGAGGAGGATCCCCTAGGATTTCAACAGGCAAATTGTGTTTCAGGATAGGTTCCTGTTTAAAGAATACTTCATCTATTTCCCTTCTTTCATTCATAAACATATCATTTTCATGGTCTAGCAAATATTGTTCTAAAGGATCACTAGGAGGTACGGCAATAGAAGCATGACCAATAATTTCATCCTTACTAGGCAATTCTTCTTCACGGTGTTGTCTACTAAATTTAGAGAAATTAAACTCATGAGACATATCACCCAAGCCAATAGTAACAACACTCTTTTCGCAGTCTATCCTAGCATTAACTGTGTTCAAGAAGGGTCTACCAAATATAATGGGACAAAAGCTATCTTGTGGGGAACCAAGAACAAGAAAATCAGCAGGATATTTAGTTTTCCCACACAAGACTTCAACATCTCTAACAATTCCCAATGGTGATATAGTATCTCTATTAGCAAGTTTAATGGTAACATCAATACCTTCTATCTCAGCAGGTGCAATTTCATGCATAATTTCTTTGTATAAGTCATGAGGTATAGCACTAGCACTAGCACCCATATCACATAAGCCATGATAACAATGATCTCCTATTTTAACAGAAATAACAGGCATGCCTACCACAGGTCTATGTTTATCTTTAGCACAAGGTTTGGCAATTCTAGCAGTTTCACCGCAGAAATAAATAACATGCCCATCAATATTATCAGCCAAGAGATCTTTAACAATAGCAATATTAGGTTCAACTTTAACTTGCTCAGGAGTTGTATAAGTTCTAATATTGCTTTTACTAACCACAGTTGAAGCTTTAGCATGATCCTTTATCCTAACAGGGAAAGGTGGTTTCTCAACATAAGAAGTAGGAACAACAGGATCATTATAAGTGATAGTCTTTTCTTCAACTTTAGTAGGTGCAGCTACTTTTACTTCTATGGGAGGATGATATTTAAACCACTTCTCCTTGGGGAGATCAACATAAGTAGCAAAAGATTCACAGAAAGAAGCTACTATCTCAGAGTCAAGTCCATATTTAGTGCTAAATTTACGGAAAACATCGGTATCCATAAAAGATTTAACACAATCAAACTTAGGTGTCATACCTGACTCCTTACCTTCGTCGAGATCCCAATCTTCAGAGTTGCGTTTAATTCTATCCAATAAATTCCATTTGAATTCAATAGTCTTCATCATAAAAGAGCCAGCACAAGAAGTATCGAGCATGGTGCGATTGTTATCAGAAAGCCGAGCATAAAAACTTTGAATAATTATTTCTCTTGAGAGCTCATGATTGGGGCATGAATATAACATTGATTTAAGTCTCCCCCAAGCTTGAGCGATGCTTTCTCCTTCGCGAGGACAAAAATTATATATATAATTGCGATCATGATGAACAAGATGCATAGGATAAAACTTCTGATGAAATTCCAATTTCAATCGTTTGTAGTTCCATGACCCCGTAGCATCACATAGCCTATACCATGTCGATGCATCTCCCTTCAAAGATAAAGGGAAGACCTTCTTCTTAATAACATCACCGGGTATACCTGCAAGCTCAAATAATCCACAAACTTCATCCACATAGATTAGGTGCTCATCAGGATGCTTTGTTCCATCTCCTGCAAAAGGATTAGCTAGCAGTTTTTCTAACATACCCGAAGGAACTTCAAAGGGAACATTTTCATTTTCAGTAGGTTCAGTAGGTTGAGGAGCAACTCTTTGCTCTACTGGTCGGGGTGAAGATACCCCGAACAAGCCCCTCAGAGGATTACTTTCCATAGTAACAAGTGACAGTAAATTTCAGCACACTATATAAATTTTTCCTTACCAAATTCCACCTACCAAAGGCGCTTCACTCCCCGGCAACGGCGCCAGAAAAGAGTCTTGATGACCCACAAGTATAGGGGATCTATCGTAGTCCTTTCGATAAGTAAGAGTGTCGAACCCAACGAGGAGCAGAAGGAAATGATAAGCGGTTTTCAGCAAGGTATTCTCTGCAAGTACTGAAATAAGTGGTAACAGATAGTTTTGTGATAGGATAATTTGTAACGAGCAACAAGTAACAAAAGTAAATAAAGTGCAGCAAGGTGGCCCAATCCTTTTTGTAGCAAAGGACAAGCCTGGACAAACTCTTATATAGAGAAAAGCGCTCCCGAGGACACATGGGAATTATCGTCAAGCTAGTTTTCATCACGTTCATATGATTCGCGTTCGGTACTTTGATAATTTGATATGTGGGTGGACCGGTGCTTGGGTGCTGTTCTTACTTGAACAAGCATCCCACTTATGATTAACCTCTATTGCAAGCATCCGCAACTACAACAAAAGTATTAAGGTAAACCTAACCATAGCATGAAACATATGGATCCAAATCAGCCCCTTACGAAGCAACGCATAAACTAGGGTTTAAGCTTCTGTCACTCTAGCAACCCATCATCTACTTATTACTTCCCAATGCCTTCCTCTAGGCCCAAATAATGGTGAAGTGTTATGTAGTCGACGTTCACATAACACCACTAGAGGATAGACAACATACATCTCATCAAAATATCGAACGAATACCAAATTCACATGACTACTAATAGCAAGACTTCTCCCATGTCCTCAGGAACAAACGTAACTACTCACAAAGCATATTCATGTTCATAATCAGAGGGGTATTAATATGCATATAGGATCTGAACATATGATCTTCCACCAAATAAACCAACTAGCATCAACTACAAGGAGTAATCAACACTACTAGCAACCTACTAGTACCAATCCCGGACTTGGAGACAAGAATTGGATACAAGAGATGAACTAGGGTTTTGAGAGGAGATGGTGCTGGTGAAGATGTTGATGGAGATTGCCCTCTCCCGATGAGAGGAGCGTTGGTGATGACGATGGCGATGATTTCCCCCTCCCGGAGGGAAGTGTCCCCGACAGAACAGCTCTGCCGGAGCCCTAGATTGGTTCCGCCAAGGTTCCGCCTCGTGGCGGTGGAGTCTCGTCCCAAAAGGTTGCTTATGATTTTTCCCTCGATGAAAGACTTCATATAGCAGAAGATGGCCACCGGAGAGCCAACAGGGGGCCCACGAGGCAGGGGGGCGCGCCCCCACCCTCGTGGCCAGGTGGGGCCCCCTCTGACGTACTTCTTCCGCTCAATATTTTTTATTATTTCCACAAATGACTTTCGTGGAGTTTCAGGACTTTTGGAGTTGTGCAGAATAGGTCTCTAATATTTGTTCCTTTTCCAGCCCAGAATTCCAGCTGCCGGCATTCTCCCTCCTTATGCAAACCTTGTAAAATAAGAGAGAATAGGCATAAGTATTGTGACATAACGTGTAATAACAGCCCATAATGCAATAAATATCGATATAAAAGCATGATGCAAAATGGACGTATCATGATCATGTTTTGCTTGTGAGATAATTTTAGTCAACGGGTCTGTCACATTAAGATCCGTATGTATTTTGCAAATTTCTATGTCTACAATGCTCTGCACGGAGCTACTCTAGCTAATTGCTCCCACTTTCAATATGTATCTAGATCGAGATTTAGAGTCATCCAGATCGGTGTCAAAGCTTGCATCGACGTAACTCTTTACGACGAACCTTTTGTCACCTCCATAATCGAGAAACATATCCTTATTCCACTAAGGATAATTTTGACCGCTGTCCAGTGATCTACTTCTAGATCACTATTGTACTCCCTTGCCAAACTCAGTGTAGGGTATACAATAGATCTGGTACACAGTATGGCATACTTTATAGAACCTATGGCTGAGGCATAGGGAATGACTTTCATTCTCTTTCTATCTTTTGCCGTGGTCGGGCTTTGAGTCTTACTCAACTTCACACCTTGCAACATAGGCAAGAACTCTTTCTTTGACTGTTCCATTTTGAACTTCTTCAAAATCTTGTCAAGGTATGTACTCGTTGAAAAAACTTATCAAGCGTCTTGATCTATCTCTATAGATCTTGATGCTCAATATGTAAGCAGCTTTACCGAGGTCTTTCTTTGAAAAACTCCTTCCAAATACTCCTTTATGCTTTCCAGAAAATTCTACATTATTTTCGATCAACAACATGTCATTCACATATATTTATGAGAAATGTTGTAGTGCTCCCACTCACTTTCTTGTAAATATAGGCTTCACCGTAAGTCTGTATAAAACTATATGCTTTGATCAACTCATCAAAGTGTATATTCCAACTCTGAGATGCTTGCACCAGTCCATAGATGGATCGCTGGAGCTTGCACATTTTGTTAGCACCTTTAGGATTGACAAAACCTTCTGGTTGTATCATATACAACTCTTCTTTAATAAATCCATAAGGATTGCAGTTTTGTTATCCATTTGCCAGATTTCATAAAATGCGGCAATTGCTAACATGATTTGGACAGACTTTAAGCATCGATACGAGTGAGAAAATCTCATCGTAGTCAACACCTTGAACTTTGTCAAAAACATTTTTGACAAGTCTAGCTTTGTAGATAGTAACACTATTATCAGCGTCCGTCTTCCTCTTGAAGATCCATTTATTTTCTATGGCTTGCTGATCATCGGGCAAGTCAATCAAAGTCCATACTTTGTTCTCATACATGGATCCCATCTCAGATTTCATGGCCTCAAGCCATTTTGTGGAATCTGGGCTCATCATCGCTTCCTCATAGTTCGTAGGTTCGTCATGGTCAAGTAACATGATCTCCAGAATAGGATTACCATACCACTCTGGTGCGGATCTTACTCTGGTTGACCTACTAGGTTCGGTAGTAATTTGATCTAAAGTTTCATGATCATCATCATTAGCTTCCTCACTAATTGGTGTAAGTGTCACAGGAACCGGTTTCTGTGATGAACTACTTTCCAATAAGGGAGCAGGTACAGTTACCTCATCAAGTTTTACTTTCCTCCCACGCACTTCTTTTGAGAGAAACTCCTTCTCTAGAAAGGATCCATTCTCAGCAACGAATATCTTGCCTTCGGATCTGTGATAGAAAGGTGTACCCAACATTTTCTTTTGGGTATCCTATGAAGACGCACTTCTCCGATTTGGGTTTGAGCTTATCAGGTTGAAACTTTTCACATAAGCATTGCAACCTCAAACTTTTAAGAAACGACAGCTTAGGTTTCTTGCCAAACCATAGTTCATATGATGTCGTCTCAACAGATTTAGATGGTGCCCTATTTAACGTGAATGTAGCTGTCTCTAATGCATAACCCCAAAACTATAGTGGTAGATCGGTAAGAGACATCATAGATCACACCATATCTAATAAAGTACGGTTACGAGGTTCGGGCACACCATAACACTGTGGTGTTCCAGGTGGCGTGAGTAGTGAAACTATTTCACATTGTTTTAACTGAAAGCCAAACTCGTAACTCAAATATTTTACTTTTGCGATCATATCGTAGAAACTTCTATTTTTTGTTATGATGATTCTCCACTTCACTCTAAAATTCTTTGAAATTTTCAAATGTTTCATACTTGTGTTTCATCAAGTAGATATACCCATATCTGCTCAAATTATCTATGAAGATCAGAAAATAATGATACCCGCCGCGAGCCTCAATATTCATCGGACCACATACATCAGTATGTATGATTTCCAACAAATCTATTGCTCGCTCCATTGTTCCGGAGAACGGAGTCTTAGTCATCTTGCCCATGAGGCATGGTTCGCAGGCATCAAGTGATTCATAATCAAGTGATTCCAAAAGTCCATTAGCATGGAGTTTCTTCATGCGCTTTACACCAGTATGACCTAAACGATAGTGCCACAAATAATTTGCACTATCATTATTAACTTTGCATCTTTTGGCTTCAATATTATGAAAATGTGTATCACCACGATCGAGATCCAACAAACAATTATCATTGGGTGTATGACCATAGAAGGTTTTATTCATGTAAACAGAACAACAATTATTCTCTAGCTTACATGAATAACCATATTGCAATAAACATGATCCAATCATATTCATGCTCAACGCAAACACTAAATAACATTTATTTTTAGGTTCAACACTAATCCTGAAAGTATAGGGAGTGTGCGATGATGATCATATCAATCTTGGAACCACTTCCAATACACATCGTCACTTCACCCTTAACTAGTCTCTGTTCATTCTGCAACTCCCGTTTCGAGTTACTACTCTTAGCAACTGAACCAGTATCAAATACCGAGGGTTGCTATAAACACTAGTAAAGTACACATCAATAACATGTATATCAAATATACCTTTGTTCACTTTGCCATCCTTCTTATCCGCCAAATACTTGGGGCAGTTCCGCTTCCAGTGACCAGTCCTTTGCAGTAGAAGCACTTAGTCTCAGGCTTAGGTCCAGACTTGGGCTTCTTCACTTGAGCAGCAACTTGCTTGCCGTTCTTCTTGAAGTTCCCCTTCTTCCCTTTGCCCTTTTCTTGAAACTAGTGGTCTTGTTAACCATCAACACTTGATGTTTTTCTTGATTTCTACCTTCGTCGATTTCAGCATCACGAAGAGCTTGGGAATTCTTTCGTCATCCCTTGCATATTATAGTTCATCACGAAGTTCTAGTAACTTGGTGATAGTGACTAGAGAATTCTGTCAATCACTATCTTATCTGGAAGATTAACTCCCACTTGATTCAAGCGATTGTAGTACCCAGACAATCTGAGCACATGCTCACTGGTTGAGCTATTCTCCTCCATCTTGTAGGCAAAGTACTTGTCAAGGTCTCATACCTTTCAACACGGGCATGAGTCTGAAATATTAATTTCAACTCCTGGAACATCTCATATGCTCCGTGGCGTTCAAAAACGTCTTTGAAGTCCCGATTCTAAGCCGTAAAGCATGGTGCACTAAACTATCAAGTAGTCATCATATCGAGCTTGCCAAACGTTCATAACGTCTGCATTTGCTCCTGCAATCGGTCTGTCACCTAGCGGTGCATCAAGGACATAATTCTTCTGTGCAGCAATGAGGATAATCCTCAGATCACGGGTCCAATCCGCATCATTGCTACTAACATCTTTCAACTTAGTTTTCTCTAGGAACATATCAAAATAAAATAGGGGAGCTAAACGCGAGCTATTGATCTACAACATAGATATGCTAATACTACCAGGACTAAGTTCATGATAAATTAAAGTTCAATTAATCATATTACTTAAGAACTCCCACTTAGATAGACATCCCTCTAATCATCTAAGTGATCACGTGATCCATATCAACTAAACCATGTCCGATCATCACGTGAGATGGAGTAGTTTTCAATGGTGAACATCACCATGTTGATCATATCTACTATATGATTCACGCTCGACCTTTCGGTCTCAGTGTTCCGAGGCCATATCTGCATATGCTAGGCTCGTCAAGTTTAACCTGAGTATTCCGCGTGTGCAAACTGTTTTGCACCCGTTGTATTTGAACGTAGAGCTTATCACACCCGATCATCACGTGGTGTCTCAGCACGAAGAACTTTCGCAACGGTGCATACTCAGGGAGAACACTTATACCTTGAAATTTAGTGAGAGATCATCTTATAATGCTACCGTCGAACTAAGCAAAATAAGATGCATAAAAGATAAACATCACATGCAATCAATATAAGTGACATGATATGGCCATCATCATCTTGTGCTTTGATCTCCATCTCCAAAGCACCGTCATGATCTCCATCGTCCGGGCCCTTTTCCATCAGCATTTCGTTCGCCAACTATTGCTTCTACAACTATCCGCTACCGCTTAGTGATAAAGTAAAGGCAATTACAGGGCAATTGCATTGCATACAATAAAGCGACAACCATATGGCTTCCTGCCAATTGCCGTTAACTCGGTTACAAACATGATCATCTCATACAATAAAATATAGCATCATGTCTTGACCATATCACATCACAACATGCCCTGCAAAAACAAGTTAGACGTCCTCTACTTTGTTGTTGCAAGTTTTACGTGGCTGCTATGGGCTGAGCAAGAAACCGTTCTTACCTACGCATCAAAACCAGAACAATAGTTCGTCAAGTTAGTGCTGTTTTAACCTTCTCAAGGACCGGGCGTAGCCACACTTGGTTCAACTAAAGTTGGAGAAACTGACACCCCGCCAGCCAACTGTGTGCAAAGCACGTTGGTAGAACAGTCTCGCGTAAGCGTACGCGTAATGTCGGTCCGGGCCGCTTCATCCAACAATACCGCTGAACCAAAGTATGACATGCTGGTAAGCAGTATGACTTGTATCGCCCACAACTCACTTGTGTTCTACTCGTGCATATAACATCTACGCATAAACCTGGCTCGGATGCCACTGTTGGGGAACGTAGTAATTTCAAAAATTTCCTACGCACACGCAAGATCATGGTGATGCATAGCAACGAGAGGGGAGAGTGTTGTCCACGTACCCTCGTAGACCGTAAGCGGAAGCGTTATGACAACGCGGTTGATGTAGTCGTACGTCTTCACGATCCGACCGATCCAAGTACCGAACGCACGGCACCTCCGCGTTCAGCACACGTTCAGCTCGGTGACGTCCCGCGAACTCACGATCCAGCAAGAGGCTCGAGGGAGAGTTCGTCAGCACGACGGCGTGGTGACGATGTTGATGAAGCTACCGACGCAGGGCTTCGCCTAAGCACGCTACAACTATGACGGGGGATAAACTAAGGGGACGGGGTTGCCGGCACACGGCTTGGTGTTTCTTGATGTGTCTTGGGTGCTAGCCCTACCCCTCTATTTATATGTTGAGCCTTGGGGTCGAAACTTGGAGTAAAAGCTTTCACAAAGTCGGTTTCACCCGAAAGGCAAGAGTCCTTCTCGGACTCCAGGGCCAGACGCCAGGGTTCCCGGCGTCTGGACCCAGACGCCAAGGACCATGGCGTCTGGCCCCTGGACTCTGCAAAACTTCCTTTTGCGCTTTCCAAAAACCTCGTGGGCTTTCCCCTTTTGGCCCAGATAAAGTGTTCTCGTGCCCAAACATATCGGGAAACATCCGGAACCCCTTCCGATGGATTCCGGAACCTTTCCGGAGATCAAACACTACTATCCACATATCAATCTTTACTTCCGGACCATTCCGGAGTTCCTCGTCATATCCGTGATCTCATCCAAAACTCCGAACAACATTCGGTCACCAACATACATAACTCATAGTACTATATCGTCAACGAACGTTAAGCGTGCGGACCCTATGGGTTCGAGAACTATGTAGACATGACCGAGACACCTCTCTGGTCAATAACCAATAGCGGGACCTGGATGCCCATATTGGCTCCTACATATTCTACGAAGATCTTTACCGGTCAGACCGCATAACAACATACGTTGTTCCCTTTGTCATCGGTATGTTACTTGCCCGAGATTCGATCATCGGTATCTCAATACCTAGTTCAATCTTGTTACCGGCAAGTCTCTTTACTCGTTCCGTAATAAATCATCCCGCAACTAACTCATTAGTTGCAATGCTTGCAAGGCTTATAGTGATGTGCATTACCGAGTGGGCCCAGAGATACCTCTCCGACAATCGGAGTGACAAATCCTAATCTCGAAATACGCCAACCCAACAAGTACCTTTGGAGACACCTGTAGAGCACCTTTATAATCACCCAGTTACGTTGTGACGTTTGGTAGCACACAAAGTGTTCCTCCGGTAAACGGGAGTTGCATAATCTCATAGTCATAGGAACATGTATAAGTCATGAAGAAAGCAATAGCAACATACTAAACGATCAAGTGCTAAGCTAACGGAATGGGTCAAGTCAATCACATCATTCTCCTAATGATGTGATCCCGTTAATCAAATGACAACTCATGTCTATGGCTAGGAAACATAACCATCTTTGATCAACGAGCTAGTCAAGTAGAGGCATACTAGTGACACTCTGTTTGTCTATGTATTCACACATGTATCATGTTTCCGGTTAATACAATTCTAGCATGAATAATAAACATTTATCATGATATAAGGAAATAAATAATAACTTTATTATTGCCTCTAGGGCATATTTCCTTCAGACTCCTCCTCTCCTGGCGCGCCACAAGGCCGGCCGCCCCCCTTGCTCCTTTATATACGGGGGCAGGGGGGCACCCTAGAACACACAAGTTGATTGTTCCAAGCCGTGTGCGGTGCCCCCCTCCACCATATTCCACCTCGGTCATATCGTTGCAGTGCTTAGGCGAAGCCCTGCGCTTGTAGCTTCATCATCACCGTCATCACGCCGTCGTGCTGACGAAGCTCTCCCTCGAAGCTCAACTGGATCGTGAGTTCGTGGGACGTCACGTGTGCAGATCACAGAGGTGCCGTACGTTCGGTACTAGAATTGGTCGATCATGAAGACGTACGACTACATCAACCGCGTTGTCATAACGCTTCCGCTTACGGTCTACGAGGGTACGTGGACGACACTCTCCCCTCTCGTTGCTATGCATCACCATGATCTTGCGTGTGCGTAGGATTTTTTTTGAAATTACTACGTTCCCCAATAGTGGTATTAGAGCCAGCTTTATACGTAGATGTTATATGCACGAGTAGAACACAAAGAGTTGTGGACGATAATAGTCATACTGCTTACCAGCATGTCATACTTTGATTCAGTGGTATTGTTGGATGAAGCGGCCAGGATCGACATTACGCGTACGCTTACACAAGACTGGTTCTACCGACGTGCTTTGCACATAGGTGGCTGGCGGGTGTCTCCAACTTTAGTTGAATCGAGTGTGACTACGCCCAGTCCTTGTTGAAGGTTAAAACAACACACTTGTCGAAAAATCGTTGTGGTTTTGATGCGTAGGTAAGAACGGTTCTTGCTCAGCCCGTAGCAGCCACGTAAAACTTGCAACAACAAAGTAGAGGACGTCTAACTTGTTTTTGCAGGGCATGTTGTGATGTGATATGGTCAAGACATGATGCTAAATTTTATTGTATGAGATGATCATGTTTTGTAACAGAGTTATCGGCAACTGGCAGGAGCCATATGGTTGTCACTTTATTGTATGCAATGCAATCGCCCTGTAATTGTTTTTACTTTATCACTAAGCGGTAGCGATAGTCGTAGAAGCAATAGTTGGTGAGACGACAACTATGCTACAATGGAGATCAAGGTGTCGCGCCGGTGACGATGGTGATCATGACGGTGCTTTGGAGATGGAGATCAAAGGCACAAGATGATGATGGCCATATCATATCACTTATATTGATTGCATGTGATGTTTATCCTTTATGCATCTTATTTTGCTTAGTTCGGCGGTAGCATTATAAGATGATCTCTCACTAAATTTCAAGGTACAAGTGTTCTCCCTGAGTATGCACCGTTGCGAAAGTTCGTCGTGCCGAGACACCACGTGATGATCGGGTGTGATAAGCTCTACGTTCACATACAACGGGTGCAAGCCAGTTTTGCACACGCAGAATACTCAGGTTAAACTTGACGAGCCTAGCATATGCAGATATGGCCTTGGAACACTGAGACCGAAAGGTCGAGCGTGAATCATATAGTAGATATGATCAACATAGTGATGTTCACCATTGAAAACTAATCCATCTCACGTGATGATCGGACATGGTTTAGTTGATTTGTATCACGTGATCACTTAGATGATTAGAGGGATGTCTATCTAAGTGGGAGTTCTTAAGTAATATGATTAATTGAACTTTAATTTATCATGAACTTAGTACCTGATAGTATTTTTTATGTCTATGTTGTTATAGATCAATGGCCCGTGCTATTGTTCCTTTGAATTTTAATGCGTTCCTAGATAAAGCTAAGTTGAAAGATGATGGTAGCAACTACACGGACTGGGTCCGTAACTTGAGGATTATCCTCATTGCTGCACAGAAGAATTACGTCCTGGAAGCACCGCTGGGTGCCAGGCCTGCTGCAGATGCTGCTGATGATGTTAAGAACATCTGGCAAAGCAAAGCTTATGACTACTTGTTTAGTGTGCCATGCTTTACGGCTTAGAACCGGGACTTCAACGTCGTTTTGAATGTCATGGAGCATATGAGATGTTCTTGGAGTTGAAGTTAATATTTCAAGCAAATGCCCGGATTGAGAGATATGAAGTCTCCAATAAGTTCTACAGCTGCAAAATGGAGGAGAATAGTTCTGTCAGTGAACATATACTCAGAATGTCTGGGTACCACAACCACTGGACTCAGCTGGGAGTTAATCTTCTTGATGATAGTGTCATTGACAGAGTTCTTCAATCACTGCCACCAAGCTACAAGAGCTTCGTGATGAACTATAATATGCAAGGGATGGATAAGACAATTCTCGAGCTCTTTGCAATGCTAAAGGCTGCGGAGGTATAAATCAAGAAGGAGCATCAAGTGTTGATGGTCAACAAGACCACCAGTTTCAAGAAAAAGGGTAAAGGGAAGAAGGGGAACTTCAAGAAGAACGGCAAGCAAGTTGCTGCTCAAGTGAAGAAGCCCAAGTCTGGACCTAAGCCTGAGACTGAGTGCTTCTACTGCAAAGGGACTGGTCACTGGAAGCGGAACTGCCCCAATTATTTGGCGGATAAGAAGGATGGCAAGGTGAACAAAGGTATATGTGATATACATGTTATTGATGTGTACCCTACTAATGCTCGCAGTAGTACTTGGGTATTTGATACTGGTTCTGTTGCTAATATTTGCAACTCGAAACAGGGACTATGGATTAAGCGAAGATTGTCTAAGGACGAGGTGATGATGCGCGTGGGAAATGGTTCCAAAGTCGATCTGATCGCCGTTGGCACGCTACCTCTACATCTACCTTCGGGATTAGTTTTAGACCTGAATAATTGTTATTTGGTGCCAGCGTTAAGCATGAACATTATATCTGGATCTTGTTTTATGTGGGACGGTTGTTCATTTAAATCAGAGAATAATGGTTGTTCTATTTATATGAGTAATATCTTTTATGGTCATGCATCCTTGAAGAGTGGTCTATTTTTGTTGAATCGCGATAGTAGTGACACACATATTCATAATATTGAATCCAAAAGATGCAGAGTTGATAATGATAGTGCAACTTATTTGGGGCACTGCCGTTTGGGTCATATTGGTGTAAAGCGCATGAAGAAACTCCATTCTGATGGACTTTTGGTATCACTTGATTATGAATCACTTGGTACTTGCGAACCATGCCTCATGGGCAAGATGACTAAAACTCCGTTCTCTGGAACAATGGAGCGAGCAATAGATTTATTGGAAATCATACATACTGATGTATGTGGTCCAATGAACATTGAGGCTCGCGGCGGGTATCGTTATTTTCTGACCTTCACAGATGATTTGAGCAAATATGGGTATATCTACTTGATGAAACATAAGTCTGAAACATTTGAAAAGTTCAAAGAATTTCAGAGTGAAGTAGAAAATCATCGTAACAAGAAAATAAAGTTTCTGCGATCTGATCGTGGAGGAGAATATTTGAGTTATGAGTTTCGTCTTCATTTGAAACAATGTGGAATAGTTTCGCAACTCACGCCACCTGGAACACCACAGCGTAATGGTGTGTCCGAATGTCTTAATCGTACATTACTAGATATGGTGCGATATATGATGTCTCTTACTGATTTACCGCTATCGTTTTGGGGTTATGCTTTAGAGACGGCTACATTCAGGTTAAATAGGGCACCATCTAAATCCGTTGAGATGACACCTTATGAACTGTGGTTTGGCAAGAAAGCCAAGTTGTCGTTTCTTAAAGTTTGGGGCTGCGATGCTTATGTGAAAAAGTTTCAACTTGATAAGCTTGAACCCAAATCGGAGAAATGTGTGTTCATAGGATACCCAAAGGAGACTGTTGGGTACATCTTCTATCACAGATCCGAAGGCAAGACATTCGTTGCTAAGAATGGATCCTTTCTAGAGAAGGAGTTTCTCTCGAAAGAAGTGAGTGGGAGGAAAGTAGAACTTGATGAGGTAACTATACCAGCTTCCTTATTGGAAAGTAGTTCATCACAGAAATCAGTTCCTGTGACTACTACACTAATTAGTGAGGAAGCTAATGATGATGATCATGTAACTTCAGATCAAGTAACTACTGAACCTCGTAGGTCAACCAGACTAAGATCCGCACCAGAGTGGTACGGTAATCTGGTTTTGGAGGTCATGTTACTTGACCATGACGAACCTACGAACTATGAGGAAGCGATGATGAGCCCAGATTCCGCGAAATGGCTTGAGGCCATGAAATCTGAGATGGGATCCATGTATGAGAACAAAGTGTGGACTTTGGTTGACTTGCCCGACGATCGGCAAGCCATCGAGAATAAATGGATCTTCAAGAAGAAGACCGACGCTGACGGTAACGTTACTGTCTACAAAGCTCGACTTGTTGCGAAAGGTTTTTGTTAAGTTCAAGGAGTTGACTATGATGAGACCTTCTCACCCGTAGCGATGCTTAAGTCCGTCCGAATCATGTTAGCAATTGCTGCATTTTATGATTATGAAATTTGGCAAATGGATGTAAAGACTGCATTCCTGAATGGATTTCTGGAAGAAGAGTTGTATATGATGCAACCCGAAGGTTTTATCAATCAAAAGGATGCTAACAAAGTGTGCAAGCTCCAGCGATCCATTTATGGGCTGGTGCAAGCATCTCGGAGTTGGAATAAACGTTTTGATAGTGTGATCAAAGCATATGGTTTTATACAGACTTTTGGAGAAGCCTGTATTTACAAGAAAGTGAGTGGGAGCTCTGTAGCATTTCTAATATTATATGTGGATGACATATTGTTGATTGGAAATGATATAGAATTTCTGGATAGCATAAAAGGATACTTGAATAAGAGTTTTTCAATGAAAGACCTCGGTGAAGCTGCTTATATATTGGGCATCAAGATCTATAGAGATAGATCAAGACGCTTAATTGGACTTTCACAAAGCACATACCTTGATAAAGTTTTGAAGAAGTTCAAAATGGATCAAGCAAAGAAAGGGTTCTTGCCTGTGTTACAAGGTGTGAAGTTGAGTCAGACTCAATGCCCGACCACTGCAGAAGATAGAGAGAAAATGAAAGTCATTCCCTATGCTTCAGCCATAGGTTCTATCATGTATGCAATGCTGTGTACCAGACCTGATGTGTGCCTTGCTATTAGTTTAGCAGGGAGGTACCAAAGTAATCCAGGAGTGGATCACTGGACAGCGGTCAAGAACATCCTGAAATACCTGAAAAGGACTAAGGATATGTTTCTCGTTTATGGAGGTGACAAAGAGCTCGTCGTAAATGGTTACGTCGATGCAAGCTTTGACACTGATCCGGATGACTCTAAGTCACAAACCGGATACGTATTTATATTGAACGGTGGAGCTGTAAGTTGGTGCAGTTCTAAGCAAAGCGTCGTGGCGGGATCTACGTGTGAAGCGGAGTACATAGCTGCTTCGGAAGCAGCAAATGAAGGAGTCTGGATGAAGGAGTTCATATCCGATCTAGGTGTCATACCTAGTGCATCGGGTCCAATGAAAATCTTTTGTGACAATACTGGTGCAATTGCCTTGGCAAAGGAATCCAGATTTCACAAGAGAACCAAGCACATCAAGAGACGCTTCAATTCCATCCGCGATCAAGTCAAGGAGGGAGACATAGAGATTTGCAAGATACATACGGATCTGAATGTTGCAGACCCGTTGACTAAGCCTCTCTCACGAGCAAAACATGATCAACACCAAGACTCCATGGGTGTTAGAATCATTACTGTGTAATCTAGATTATTGACTCTAGTGCAAGTGGGAGACTGAAGGAAATATGCCCTAGAGGCAATAATAAAGTTGTTATTTATATTTCCTTATATCATGATAAATGTTTATTATTCATGCTAGAATTGTATTAACCGGAAACTTAGTACATGTGTGAATACATAGACAAACAGAGTGTCACTAGTATGCCTCTACTTGACTAGCTCGTTGAATCAAAGATGGTTAAGTTTCCTAGCCATATACATGAGTTGTCATTTGATTAACGGGATCACATCATTAGAGAATGATGTGATTGACTTGACCCATCCGTTAGCTTAGCACGATGATCGTTTAGTTTGTTGCTATTGCTTTCTTCATGACTTATACATGTTCCTATGACTATGAGATTATGCAACTCCCGAATACCGGAGGAACACTTTGTGTGCTATCAAACGTCACAACGTAACTGGGTGATTATAAAGATGCTCTACAGGTGTCTCCGATGGTGTTTGTTGAGTTGGCATAGATCGAGATTAGGATTTGTCACTCCGATTGTCAGAGAGGTATCTCTGGGCCCTCTCGGTAATGCACATCACTATAAGCCTTGAAAGCAATGTGACTAATGAGTTAGTTGTGGGATGATGCATTACAGAACGAGTAAAGAGACTTGCCGGTAACGAGACTGAATTATGTATGAGGATACCGACGATCGAATCTCGGGCAAGTAACATACCGATGACAAAGGGAACAACGTATGTTGTTATGCGGTTTGACCGATAAAGATCTTCATAGAAAATGTAGGAACCAATATGAGCATCCAGGTTCCACTATTGGTTATTGACCAGAGACGAATCTCGGTCATGGCTACATAGTTCTCGAACCCGTAGGGTCCGCACGCTTAACGTTCGATGACGATAAGTATTATGAGTTTATGTGTTTTGATGTACCGAAGGTTGTTCGGAGTCCCGGATGTGATCACGGACATGACGAGGAGTCTCGAAATGGTCGAGACATAAAGATTGATATATTGGAAGGCTATGTTTGGACATCGGAATGGTTACGGGCGAGTTCGGGCATTTACCGGAGTACCGGGGGGTTACCGGAACCCCGAGGGGAGTCTATGGGCCTTATTGGGCCTTAGTGGGAGAGAGGAGGAGGCGGCCAAGGTGGGGGCGCACCCCCCAAGCCCAATCCTAATTGGGGTGGCCCCCCTTTCCTTCTCCCTCTCTCCTCCTTCCTTCTTCTCCTACTCCAACTAGGGAAGGGGGAATCCTACTCCCACCGGGAGTAGGACTCCCCCTGGGCGCGCCATGAGAGGGCCGGCCCTCCCCTCCTCCACTCCTTTATATACGGAGGAGGGGGGGACCCCATAGACACACAAGTTGATTGTTTAGCCGTGTGCGGTGCCCCCCTCCACAGATTTTCACCTCGGTCATATCGTTGTAGTGCTTAGGCGAAGCCCTGCGTCGGTAACTTCATCATCACTGTCATCACGCCGTCGTGCTGACGAAACTCTCCCTCGACCTAAGCTGGATCTAGAGTTCGTGGGACGTCACCGAGTTGAACGTGTGCAGATCACGGAGGTGCCATACTTCCGGTGTTAGGATCGGTCGGATCGTGAAGACGTACGACTACATCAACCGCGTTGTCATAACGCTTCCGCTTTCAGTCTACGAGGGTACGTGGACAACACTCTCCCCTCTCGTTGCTATGCATCACCTAGATGGATTTTGCGTGTGCGTAGGAATTTTTTTGAAATTACTGCGTTCCCCAACACTATATCCACCGGCGGCGCGCCGTGAGCAAAACTTGTTGCCGCCTCTATACCTCCGTCTAGGCGGTAACTTCATTTTATCTACTGCCTCACATGTTTTAACTACATATTTTTTTAAATTGAGTTTTTTTAATTGCATCGTGTGTTTCAACTATATTTTTTCAACTGCATAACATGTTACTACACTTTCTTCTGTGGCACGTTTGAACTACATTACTTTTAATTGCATCACATGTTTGATGTTTCTGTTGCATCAGTGCTTTGATTGATGTATATTTGAGATAATAGTTTTCCATTTGTAGGCTGGAGTGCCTAGAATTGCATAAATTGGCAATGCTAGTGACATTTTCCCTCGTCAAAGGATATTTCATCATTCGACACTTTGAGTGGCGGGCAGCTCTTGTCGTGGCTCGATTGCCTGCTTATGCGGGCATGGTCATCACTTGCGTGGAATCTCACATCATGGTCGTGCATGTATGTAGCTGATGAGATCGTGAAAAGTGGAGGCAGCGGCACATAAGGAGTTTGATTTGGTCATGCTTCTCGAGTACCCTGTCTTGAACTCGGTGCTGAAAATCTCAGGTCCGACCTTTAGTTGATCATACCTGGTAAGGCGGCACTTTGCATCATTACCTTGTCAAAGGTTTTGCTTGGAGTTTCTTCGAACCAGACCTTCATGGTGAAAGCTCGGGATCTGGCCTTCAATAGTTGGATCCGGCGACGGACGTTGTTTTTGAAGAACCTTACTCGCGCTCATTATGTTGTCATGATATGGTTGGCATCAATTGTTGTTGTTGCATTTTGCCGGTCGCTACGTTTTTGTTTTTCACCTAGACGTAGCTCCGGTCTTGTATGTTTCTTGCTCTTTGATGGCATGATCTTTTTGTGTTCCTGTGTCGGTATTGATTGTGTTTATGTGCATCCTAGTCATGCAGAAACTGAATGTGTGTTTGTATTCCCTTAATGCTTCCTTATGGGTCAATAAATAGTACCCTTTATCGGGGGAAAACAAGACAAAGAATATGGTGGCCACATATGTTTAAACAAGTGATAACATATGACGAAAAATCGGTAACAAAATAATTTTCAAGCACTTAATCTGAATATGTTTTTAAAAAACTCACCGATGTCTGTTACTCCTATTTACTTGCACTCCGGATAGCGACACTATTTGTACGTACTATCTTGAAAGCAAAACTAAATGAGCAATCCTCAAATGGCCAAGTTGTTATCAGATGGAGTGATAGGCGTATACGGACTAGGACGCTGCGCCACCAGATGGACGAGATGTGGCGGCAATTGAAGGCGTTGCATGCCAGCAGTGGAAAATGCAGGTCCGAGGCTCAACAACTTTGGGCAGCAATCACACGTCCATTTTTAAAGCCTCCAGGCATCTTGATCCATTGGCAGGCAATTAATACAGTGATGTTGCTGCTTTCTTAATTATATAGCTGCCATCTCAATTACATATCACCTGTGCGACTTTTCTGGCATCTCAATAATACTCCTGTAAGAAAAGTCACCAACAATCATAAGTTCGAACAGCTGTGTGGTCTGGATCTGGACCAGAGGAAGTCATTGACATCATACGTTGTGATTGTAACACTTGAGTTCGAGTAATACAAGTTTTCGCCCAAAAGAAAAAAGTCGCCAACAGTTAATATAAATTACAAGGAGCCCTCACATATGTCGTCAATAATTTTTTTCAGGAATCAACACTTTTCACACAAAGCGACATCGATGGCGTCGTCCGACGTGGTGCCATCTCCCAGCTCTTGGCCACCGGTTGAGCGACGCCGGTCGGGGGCACCGTGGTACGGCAACCGATCGAGGGCACGGCTATGTGCCACCTTTTTTTAGCAAGAAAGCTAGGTCTTTATTCATTAATACCAATGTTTACAGGAAAAGCGATTGGGTCACTCGACGTGCCCAACCGAATATGGCGCCCATAAGGGAGAGAAGTACCTGACCCAGCTAACCTATGAGCTATGTGCCACCTGACGTGATGCCTAGGCACGGCTCGCCTACAGGAGCTGGAAATGGGCCGGCCCTGTAACCAGGTGCCCCACCCTGTTAACTTCATGATGATGTCACGCATGTTTCCTCGTTTTTTCTTCACATTTATATTTACTTTTTTTTACTTGTACTTATTTCAAAATATTCAAATATATACCTTACTAAAGCACTTCCATTAAAAAATTGAAAAATGTTAATCATGCATTTAAGAAATGTTAAACATGTATAGGAAAATGTTTCTGACGTATACAAAAAATATATAATGTAAATATAAAAGTTACAAAATGTTAACTGTGTATACAAAAATTGTTAATCATATGTATGAAAAAAGGCTTGTGGTAATTAAAAAATGTCACATATTTCAAAAAAATGTACGTCACATTTTAAAAAATTCTTCACCTGTTTAAAAATGTGTCTGCGTCATTTTCGAAAAATGTTTGTACAATGTACAAAAATGATCCATACTTAAAAAATATTTTATTGTTAAAAAAAGTTTTAACATGTATTTGAAAAATATATTGAAAACATTTTTTTCGAAATATTAGTGATGTATTTGAAAAATGTTAAACTCGTATAACAAATATTTTACATGTATACAAATAATGTACAATGTGTATGAAAAATTAGAAATGTATTGAAAAGACAGAAAAATGACAAAGAAACAAAAAGAAAAGTGAAGAAATAAAAAACCCTAAAAACTCCAAAAAAGGAAGAAAGAAAAGCAAAGTATATAGAAGAAAAAGAAAAATAAAAGAAAATCATTGAAAAACAAAGAAAACACAAACATGTAACAAAAGAAAAAAGACAAAGAACCAGTGGCAACACAAAGAAAACCAGAGAAAAAACAGATTGAATGCAACGACTAGACACGGGCGAGCGAAGGCAACGAGCGAACCAACTAAAGAGTCAGACCATAGTCATTCGCTTGTACGTGATTCCTATTAGAAATCGGTATGGGCGAGACATAGCCGACCGATCAAGGTTGGGTGGAACCGCCTGATGAGGAGAGCAACTAACCGAGAGGTACCCTTTGTGGGAGCTTCTAATGGTACTTTTGATGGGTTGAGAGTGCACCACTTGGCACGTTCACGTGTCCTCGGCGCTCCCTCAGAATTTTATCTTATTTATTTTTTATACGTGTTTTTAGGATTTAGATAGGTTTTTTGGGGGTTTTTTCTGCTTTTCGATTTCCCCCGAAATGTTGGAGAAAAGTGAAAAATGCGTCTTTTCTTCCGCGACTCTCACAAAGAAAAAAACGTGTGTTTTTTCTCTTTCAGGCACAGATTTTCTTCCACGGGAGGCACACCTGTGCCTCTTGGAAAAAAAGAGAAAAAAATATTTTTTAACACAGTACAGACATGAGATGCTCATACAAACGCACACACACTCATCCAAATGAAAGCACACACCCACACACTATCCAGATGAACGCACACACCCACACACTATCCCTATGAGCACCCCAAAGACTGAGTCACACATCATCTTAAGATTAATGAAGTCGTCATAGATGTCCTCGTAGTCGACGGGAACCTCTGCTCCCACTGAACGCACATCGCCGAAATAAATCCAAGGAATGCGAGCACCAATGTCAAGTCTAGACTTAAACTCTCGTGGGCTGTGGATAGCAATGTCCTCCTAACCATCCAACCACATGTTGGTTCGCCAAAACACATTTATTTTTTACTTTCATGAGAAGCACATATATGTTTTCTGGCACATATTTACTTCCGTGAGAGGCACAGTTGTGCCTCTTGGAAAGTGAAAACCGCGTGCTTTTTTTGGCTTTCGTGAGAGGCCCAACTGTGTTTTTTTTTTCACAAGAGGCACATATATGCTTCTCATGGAGGCACAGATTTGCTTCCGCGAGAAGCACAATTGTGTCTCTTGGAAAGAGAAAAAAGATATAGAAAAAAGCTTTTAGCTACGAGTCTCTTATCAGTTTTTCCTCGGTTTTTTTGTGGAGAAAAATGTTCATCGAAACCTATAAACATGGGATCTACTTTCAAAAATCTCGTCGCGAGGAATCCGATGTGAAAACAGTTCAGAATTTCGATGCACAGTTTAAGAGCTAAAACATTCTGAAAAATAAATCTACGTGAAAAGTAAAAACTCCCAGATTGCCACTTGTGAGCACCCAAGGTAGGTTTTTATCCTTTACAAATCCCCTTAAACAAATGATTTCTCCCGATGGGGCTCGAGGCTTGTTCGCGCACTTGCGGACACTAAAATGATAATAAGCGGATAAAATGAGAGCTCAAAAGGGATTCGGTCCCTATTCTCCTTGATAGTTGGCTGTTGTGGTAGCCAACATGCCAGCGTCGAATTTGTGGCATATAACTAGGGTGTGACCTACTTGAGGCGAAAACGAGCGAGATTTCCAAAGGTTTTTCCTAGTCTTTTCTTCATTTTTATTTGGCTTTCTACGGGTTTTGTTTTCTTTTTTCCAGTTTTCTTTTCTGTTTGTTTTTTCCTTATTTCTCCTTCGTTTTTTCTGTTTTTATTTTGTTTTTCCTTTGTATTTTTTCATTGTTTTTATCGGTTTTCCTTTTCTTACTCATTTCCTTCGTCATTTTCTTTCTTTCTTGTTTGTCAATTGTTTTTGTTATTCTTTGCCTCTTTATTGCTTTTTACTGTTTTTCATACTTTGTGCATTTGTTTCATCGGTTTTATTTTTGTTTCCTCTTTTGTCTTGCTTTCTTTTTCTCTTCTCATTGTTTTTACTTTCTTCTAGTTTTCATTCTGCATTTTTCGTGTACGTCTAAAACATTTTTCAAACACACGTTTAACATCTTTTAAATATGAGTTTAACATTTTTTAATACATCATCAAAAACATTTCTATACACAGTTTCAACATTTTTCAAATGCTTGTTTAAAAAAATTAAATACAACATTAGCATTTTTTATTTTCTTTCTTTCTTTTAGTTTTCATTATATAGTTTTCGTATATGTCAAGAACATTTTTCAAATACACGTTTTACACTTTTTGAATTCGAGTTTATGATGTTTGAATACATGGTCAACATTTTTTCTGTACACATGTTCAATATTTTTCAAATGCTTTATTAACAATTTTCAAATTATTATTTAACATTTTTAAATTACAAGATTAGCCTTTTTGTTAATACATGGTCAACATTTTTTCTATACACATTTTCAACATCTTTGAAATGCAAGATTACCATTTTTTAAGATATGGTTGACATTTTTATATGCACATGTAACTTTTTTAAGTGCTTAATTAATATTTTTGAAATACAATATTAATATTTTTAATATATGGTCAACAATTTTTTCTATAGATAATTAATATTTCCCAAATACTTGATTAACATTTTTCAAATATTTGTTCAACATTTTTTTAAAATGCTTGATTAAAACTTTTATAAAAATGATCATAAAATTTTATCATATTTTAATACATGATCAACAATTTCTCTATACATGTTCAACATTTTTCTGAATACTTGATTAATATTTTCAAATACTTGCTCAACATTTTTCAAATATTTGTTCAACATTTTTCAAGTACTTGTTCAACATTTTTCAAATATGTTTTGTAGAGTCTTTTTTGTAATATATTTAGAATATTTTAAAATATAAACAAAAGCACGAAAATAAAGCAAAAAAAATGAAAATAGAAAACATAAAAAAAGAGAAATGAGGCTATGGCCTCTCGTGCTCCTGGGCCGGCCCATTTTGGTCTTTCCTTCAGCGAGGGTTCCTCCTCTCTCGCTGATGGTGAGATATGGGAGCCACTAGTTAATGAGCGCTCCTTCGGGAGCCTCGCAACTCACCCTGGGCGTTCGGGTTTACCCGAAATTTCGGGTCGGGTAATTCGGGGTTTTGAAAATTCAGGTTTTGAGAGACAACTCCCGAAATATCTCTAAAAAAACTAAAACCCGAAATATCGGGTACCTGGATTTTCGGGTTCGGGTAATCCCAAATTTCCCGAACTGTGAACAAAGGTACTTACTGCTGTGGTTATTTTCCCTCTTCTTCTATTTATCAGTCTCTTAATAAATAAGTTTAGAGATGCATCATATTCTATTTGAAGTGAGATAGGAACAGTGGCATTTGCATCATTGCTATCGCCTCCCTTTGTCAACTCCACAGATTTATGTATGGGCCCCGCCTGCCTGCATTTTGTTAGCAAAGTGGCATTGGAATCTAATCAGTTAGCGCTTCAGTGTTTCAAGATCCTTGCATGACGGAGACGTGGAGCAGTGAGTGACGGTGCTCTGGACTAGGGGGTACTCACCACGTCGTCTCCTGAACAACTGGATCAGGCCCAGGACCCCATGGCGGTTCACTCATTGGCCACTTCGGGCAGCCCATGCCGCATACAAGGAGGTTTCCACAAGACTTGGCGCCCAAGCCAAGGACTCTACTAAAACCTAGACCTCCGGTGTGTTATATAAACCGAGGCCAGGCTAGTCAATAGATCATCTGATATTCATTAGAACAATCTCATGGTAGATACATGTACTCTGTACTACACCCATATCAATATAATCAAAAGCAGGATGTAGGGTATTATCTCTTCGAGAGAGCCCAAACCTGGTTAAAATCCCGTGTCCATGTTACCATCGCTCCAAGACGCCTAGCTTAGGACCCCTACTATGAGATATGCCGGATATAGAACCGACATTGGTGCTTTCATTGAGAGCCTGATAGGCAATCGTCGTGGTTCGATGGGTCTTCTACCGACGCCAAATCAGGTGTTATACTTTCAGTTTATTTCGTTCTACATAGATCAATTCGTTTGCAAATTATCTACGTTGCTGTGTGCAATTCTTTTACAAATGGGTTTTTGCCCTCGCCTGGAAGTCGGGATCAAAAGATAGTCACGCAAACGCCGCACACCCCGATCTCCACTGCGCAATCCGTGCAATGCACATCGAGCCGAGGTTTTGTTCGGCAGCCGACAAGAAAATCGAATCCGGTGCATGGCAGCAGCCTCACGTAGGCAGATTATTCAAAGCTTTCTTTTCTCCCCCAAAATTGCTTTGTGCACTGGGAGATCATCAGGGAGATCCAATTCCACTCTCTCTCTTCCTTATTTAATTAAGCCTTGAGGAAATAGACTACTCTAATAACTAGTAGTTTGTATTCCATGTACGTAAGCATGCATGGTACTAATTGTTTTGCAATTTTTGAGGTTTGATCACGGTGCAAATTGAAGGAAATATGCTCTAGAGGCAATAATAAAGTTATTATTTATTTCCTTATTTCATGATAAATGTTTATTATTCATGCTAGAATTGTATTAACCGGAAACTTAGTACATGTGTAAATACATAGACAAAACAAAGTGTCCCTAGTATGCCTCTACTTAACTAGCTCATTAATCAAAGATGGTTATGTTTCCTGACTATAGACATGTGTTGTCATTTGATGAACGGGATCACAATATTAGAGAATGATGTGATGGACAAGAGCCATCCGTTAGCTTAGCATTATGATCATTTCAGTTTCATTGCTACTGCTTTCTTCATGACTTATACATGTTCCTCAGACTATGAGATTATGCAACTCCCGGATACCGGAGGAACACCTTGTGTGCTATCAAACGTCACAACGTAACTGGGTGATTATAAAGATGCTCTACAGGTGTCTCCGAAGGTGTTTGTTGGGTTGTCATAGATCGAGATTAGGATTTGTCACTCCGTGTATCGGAGAGGTATCTCTGGGCCCTCTCGGTAATGCACATCACTATAAGGCTTGCAAGCAATGTGACTAATGAGTTAGTTGCGGGATGATGCATTACAGAATGAGTAAATAGACTTGCCGGTAACGAGATTGAACTAGGTATGGTGATACCGACGATCGAATCTTGGGCAAGTAACATACCGATGACAGCATACATCTCATCAAAATATCGAACGAATACCAAATTCACATGACTACTTATAGCAAGACTTCTCCCATGTCCTCAGGAACAAACGTAACTACTCACAAATCATATTCATGTTCATAATCAGAGGGGTATTAATATGCATAAAGGATCTGACATATGATCTTCCACCAAATAAACCAACTAACATCAACTACAAGGAGTAATCAACACTACTAGCAACCCACATGTACCAATCTAAGGTTTTGAGACAAAGATTGGATACAAGAGATGAACTAGGGTTTTAGAGAAGATGGTGCTGGTGAAGATATTGATGAAGATTGACCCCCTCTCGATGAGAGGATCGTTGGTGATGACGATGGTGATGACCCCCTCCCAAAGGGATGTTTCCCCGGCAGAACAGCTCTGCCGGAGCCCTAGATTGGTTCCGCCAAGGTTCCGCCTCGTGGCGGCGGTGTTTCGTCTTGAAAGCTTCCTTATGATTTTTTCCAGGGTAGAAGACTTCATATAGCAGAAGATGGGCACCGGAGGCCTGCCAGGGGGCCCACAAGGCAGGGGCGCGCCCCCCACCCTCGTGGATGGTGGGTGGCCCCCCTCTGGTACTTTATTCGCTCAGTATTTTTTATTAATTCCAAAAATAACTTCCGTGGAGTTTCAGGACTTTTGGAGTTGTGCAGAATAGGTCTATAATATTTGATCCTTTTCCATCCCAGAATTTCAGCTGCCGGCATTCTCCCTCTTCGTGTAAACCTTGTAAAATAAGAGAGAATAGGCATAAGTATTATGACATAATGTGTAATAACAGCCCATAATGCAATAAATATCGATATAAAAGCATGATGCAAAATGGACGTATCAACTCCCCCAAGCTTAGACCTCGCGTGTCCTCAAGCGGAAGCCGATAACGAAAAATATGTCCACATGTTTATAGATAGAGGTGTCGATAAAATAAAATACGGACATGAGGGCGTCATGATCATTCTTATAACAACAACATATACATATATTGTCATATGATTTCTTATGCTAAAGTAACAATCTATTCACAATGTCAAGTATGAATCAGAAACTTCATTGAGAACTAACAAACTATAATCTCGGTCATTGAAGCAATTGCAATTTATCATAACATCGGAAAGAGTCATTGTCGGGGATATACCCCGCGGCGTAAACCGGCCGGAAGTATAACCCGGCCGGACTTGGTGGTTTACTTGAGACCCGGCTGAGACTTAACGATTCACTGGCGACCCATTTGGACCTGGCGGTTTACGATTCATTGGTAATCCGGCAGGCGGGTCAGAGGAGCGACAAGACCCGGTGGCCCAACGGGCGGTTGATGAAGGCCGGTTCATACTATGGTGGGCCGGTTTAAGAGGAAAGGCGTGAGGAATATTTGTTTTACAAGGAGTTAAGACCTGGACTTGTATCCGGTTTGTATTAGAGATAGACTAGTCCTAATCCTAATAGGACTCCACATGTAACCCGCCCCTTCAACATATATAAGGAAGGGCAGGGCTCCCCAAAGAGGAACAAGGCAAGAAGAAACAATCTCTAGGGCTAGACACAAAGAGCCGGTTTACCGGCGACTCCCTCATGATGATAATGAGACCTAGCCACAAACAGCATGTAGGGTTATTACCGGATGATGTTTCCCGGGGCCCGAAGCTGTCTAAACCCTTGTCTTGTGTTGCGTCTCTCGATTCCGCTCAACCCCTCTCAAGCTACCACATAGATGTGTTGGCCTCACGACTAAGTCCTCATACTAGGACATCTGCCGTGACAATTCCACGACAGTTGGCGCCCACCGTGGGGCGAGTGCACGGTGGTGTTGAGTTCTTGGAGGGATCTCTCATAGGGATCGAGAAGTTCGCGATTGTTCGGAAAAATAGTCGGTTTGAATAGATCGGCATCAGCTTCAAAGTTCATGAGTTCAGATTTACAATCTGTCAGCTTGGAGTTTAAGAAGAATTAGGGTTGAGATATTTCCGTCTGCCGCCGCCGTCTGATGATCCGCCGAAAGTGATGAGTACTCAGTCTGGGCGTCACCAAACGATGGAGTTGATAAGATTAATTTTCCTCGGTGGAGGCTGTGCACTGCACCTGGCGATCCGACAAGATGTCCAATCTAAAGAAGGCAAGGACGACTGATTTCTACGACATAGTATTGGTTGGACACGCAAGGCGCTAAGACCAAAGAAGACTATTCCGATGAGAAGACCAGCTGAAACTCTGAGTTGACGAAACCGACAAGCAGTCTAATCCAGAACCGGGTCGACTTTTTGGTTGCTGTCGCGCGTAGTTAAGACTGGTTAGATTTCCATAAAACATGTTACCAAGGATTCTGAAGCACAGGCACATGCCATAGGAAGGGAAAGCTTCAAGTCCCGAGGAGCTCAGGCGCTGGTGGTGGTTATTCTACTCCTTTTTTAATTAAAGACGCAGCTATTACGAGGTCATATTGCTGCTACTCAAAAACAGACTACAGAACACCGGTGTTACTGATACATTGCGTACTACCAGTACTACATGGATATTAACAGCTACTGCCGCTCCTTCATCTCATCAAGACAAAAGAGTTTTTTATGGGTGGAATAGAAAAAAGGGAATGGTCAAACCAGCCATGACCCGGAGGGAGAGTTGGTTGTGGGGCACAGACTCGCACTGTCTCCGAGCCGCAGGAGCAGGCTTCGGATCGCCACAGGCCTCTTTAGCCGCAGAATACAGGTGATATCCATCCAGTTTACTTTTATCAGGACTTACTAATTTTTTGAAAACAACCACTCTGCCCTATAGTGTTGTTATATACAGCCGTCGCCCCTGCGGTCCGGTTTACATCAACGCGCCGGCCGACTCGCCCGTCCGCACCACCTTACAACACCACGGATAACTCGCCCGTCCGCCTTCGCTGCCGGTTCACGCGTCCGCGTCGGCTTATAACGCGGAGGACAACTTGCTCGTCCGCACCGGCTTACAAACGCCGTGGCCGATTTATCTGTCTGCTCCCGCGGCCGATTCACCTGTGAGGGATTTCAGTTTCACCTAGTGATCATCAAATTCATGGCGGTTTATTTTTCGGCCTAAACACATCAGGTGATGTCCATCTAAAAAATATTTTATTAGCACATATTATTTTTGTTAAAGATCAATTTATCTTTGCCTTGGTCTGCAATATTGTTTATACAGGACAATTATTCACTGCAGAAGCTATGGTTGTGTCATGGATATATAACTCGCGCCACCATTATAAGGTGCTAGTATCTTACCATGCCATCAAGATCGATGAATATATGTGCAAGCCGCCATTTTGCAGACCGGTTTACATCAATATGATGTGGCTAACTCGCCCGTCCACGCCAGTTTACAACACCGCGGCCGACTCATGTGTCTGTGCCGCCTCTGAAGCCGCGGTCGTCTTTGTCGTCCGTTTCTCGCAGCCTGGTCTACATCAACATACCGGTCCGCACCTGTCTGCATGAGCTGTTTATTGAGTATGAGCAAGTCACAACTTGGGTAGCCCGGTTTTCTTTCAACAAAATGGAGGCAAATTATCATATACTATCAACCGCTGTCTGCACTAGATGGTTCAATGGGTAGGCGCACAAGTCGCCGCCACTACAGTTTGTTAACTTCAAATCACTAGTTGGAAGGAACCATTGGCCGAGTTGCTGACACGACTCATACGGGATCATTTACAACCCGCCGCAGTCACCTCAACCTTTTGTGGATTCACATCATGCTATCAACACCAATGATATACAAGTTATGCCGGTTTATATCACGGTCAAAATATGGAGAATATCAAGCCAACTCCTCGAGTCACCTTTGAGACTCGGGGGCTACGATGACATGATTCAACAAATCTTGCCAGTTTCAGCAAATTTAAGAACCCCAGGACGATGGAGGGACAGATAACCCAGTCCCGGTGGCTACTGTTATATTGATGAAAATTTAAAGGCCGTCAGAAAATTTCCGGCTTCAAAGTATATGACAGTTACAAAATCCCGGCTCAATGAAGAAGTTCCGGGTCATCAAAAAGGATCTCGGTTTAAAATACGGCTCAAGGGAAGTCAGTCTCACTGAAGCTCTCAAATATCCGGTTTACGATCCGGTTCAAGGGAAATCTGTTCTCCCACAAAGCTCTGAAGCTCTCAATCCGGTTTAAAAATGTCCGGTTCAAAAAGGAATTAACTTCTCGCAAGTTCGAGTTTAAAGGCCGTCAGAAAATTTCTGGTTGAAAATGAAGATTCTGGTTTAAAGTCCAGTTCAAGGGAAAGATGTCTCCCGCAAAGCTTTGAAGCTCTCAATATCCGGTTCAAAATCCCGGTTCAAGAAGAATTTATCTGTTGCAAAAAGTTAAAGGTTGCCGAAGAGGACCTGCTGCCATGATGCGCAGTTCAAACATGGGTATCCTGCCTTATTGGCTTATCATATTATTGATCACGTGGGGGCTTCTGTTATAAAGCGGCGTCCTGTTTGCTCATTGATCCGGCTTATAAAGTCATATATGAAGAATCACTTGGGGGCTTGGTCGTATCCGAACCATAGCTACACCTCTTGATCGGCGCAATGCCACAACATCACTTGGGGGCTTGGTCGTATCCGAACCATAGTCACACCTCTTGATCGGCTCAAAGCCAAATTACTCCGGGGCCAAAGTGAGTGTTGTAAAACAACAACTCAAACATAGGCACCCACTGAGCACAGCTCAAAATGTTACTTGGGGATTCTTTGCTGTCGAAATGAACAAAGAATCTAGACTTGTAATAGGCTATCAAGCCATGGCTTGGAAGCCTGGTGTATACACCTAAAACCCCGGGTTAGCCTGCCTATTTAAGTAAGTCACTCCGCCCAGGTAAACCTGGTATGACCCTTCGAACTTTGACAAGTTACTCTAAAATAAAGACCCTGAACTTGTCAAGTTAAAACGATGATTGGTTAAGGATTGAGGACCATCTTAAAGGGCTTTGTGAAATGGTTTAACTCAGTGGCCTGGCAGCCCATGAAAAGCCTCGAATTTGGGTCCTGGCAGCCCGTGAAAAGCCTCGACTACAACGGTTTTTATTTGCCTTTTGCTAAGTTTTCTTTGTTTCATAAGATTTGTGATGTTTTTAAAACCGGTATTTATCAACCTGGTTAGGCTGTCAACTACAATTTGTCAGTACACGATCAAATTATAATCCGGAGACTGTCAGCCCGGTCTGGTTTGACTACAAGTCGCCAGTATTATATATGGTTAATCCGGTGTTTATCACAACCCGGCACTGTTTTATCATAAACCGGCACAATATGGAAGGAGTTATCAGTACTCAAGATTGGGGTTATCACCTTCACTACAATAAAGTTGGCCAACCAATGATGTGATTTAATGTCACAGGTATGATATATTTCATATTTGATTATTCTTAAGTGCAGCCTTGGTTATCAACCCAGGTTATAAGTTGGGCATTATGACCCGTCCGGCGGTAAACTGCCAGGACACTTTAAACTTGTTGTATGCAGAAACAGGTTGAATAAAGCGTGATTATAAATCACCGGCGTTTATAACCCGGCCTAGCTTTCGACTATAAGTCGCCAGTATGATGATAAATTATCCGATGTTTATTAAACCGGTCTGGCTTTAAGACGATAAGTCGCCAGTATATGATGATAAATTATCCGGTGTTTGTTAACCCGGCCTGGCTTTGGACTATAAGTCGCCAGTATATATTTGGATTGCGCCATTGGAATCATGCGCTTATAAATCATTGGGTTATATTATTCAAATAGCCAAACTTGGCTGAATTTTCATTATGATATTGAATGAATAAGGTTTTCATACCGGATTATATTATCTTGAATAGCCAACATGGCTGGATTTTTATTATGGTTATTAGTAACCGGTATTATTGAGGTTTTCAAAGTCGCTTTAGCGCAATGGCTATTATTTTATCAAAGGATATGATTTATTCTACAATGGAAGGAATAGTCCCGAGTCGCTGCAGGCTTACGACCCGGCACTTGGGGGCTACATTATTCAAATTGAGATTACATGCAAGTCTCATGTCGTTGCAAGCATGCACCATGACACTTGGGGGCTAATGCAAAGTCATTTTTATTAGCCTTATTGAAGACCCGACTCATCACATCATAATGAGCCGGCCCTTGGGGGCTACCAATTGCTCCTGTCAAACATTCAAGGTATACAAGCCTTAATCCATTATATTAAAGGGTTCATTGCTCAGTTGGTAAAGCACAAAGCTCTTAACCTTGTGGACGTGGGTCAAGCCCTACGATGGAAGCTACATTATAAGATGTTATTTTCATTGAAGTATATATCAAGTCCCGGTTCAGTATTATCTTACTAAGCCGGCCCTTGGGGGCTACACATCACTGCTAAAATCTACATGATTATATTTACAAAGTCCCTGCTCATTATTGCATAATGACCCGGCCCTTGGGGGCTACACTGATTGAAGTTTTTATAAGCAATTACAAGTCCCAGGTTGCTGCAAGCATGACAACCCGGCACTTGGGGGCTACATATATGGAGTATTCAGTTTATATATGAAGTTTTTATAAGCAATTACAAATTTAGTTTATAAGAGCTTTTCAGCAAGTCCACATACTCAACTATCATTTAGTCTTTCACAATTGCTAACACTCACGCAATACTTATGGTTATGGAGTTTTAATCGGACACAGAGAAAGATAGGGGCTTATAGTGTTGCCTCCCAACCTTTTACCTCAAGGGTAATGTCAACAATAATAGTTCATGATAACTTACATCCAATTGGATATATATATCAGGATCTTTCCAACACAATGTGCTTGCCAAAGGATAAAATATAAAAAGGAAAGGTGATGATCACCATGACTCTTGCATAAGGCATAAGATGAAAATAAAAGATAGGCCCTTCGCAGAGGGAAGCAGAGGTTGTCATGTGCTTTTATGGTTGGATGCACAAAATCTTAATGCGAAAGAACGTCACTTTATATTGCCACTTGTGATATGGACCTTTATTGTGCAGTCTGTCGCTTTTATTTCTTCCACATCACAAGATCGTATAAAGCTTATTTTCTCCACACTAATAAATCATACATATTTAGAGAGCAATTTTTATTGCATACAACAATGACAACTTACTTGAAGGATCTTACTCAATCCATAGGTAGGTATGGTGGACACTCATGGCAAAACTGGTTTTAAGGTATTCAGAAGCACAAGTAGTATCTCTACTTGGTGCAAAGAATTTGGCTAGCATGAGGGGGAAAGGCAAGCTCAACATGTTGGATGATCCATGACAATATACTTTATTTCGGATATAAGAAAACATAACCCATTACGTTGTCTTCCTTGTCCAACATCAACTCTTTAGCATGTCATATTTTAATGAGTGCTCACAATCATAAAAGATGTCCAAGATAGTATATTTATATGTGAAAACCTCTCTTTCTTTATTACTTCCTATTAATTGCAACGATGACCAAAACTATGTTTGTCAACTCTCAACAACTTTTATTCATCATACTCTTTATATGTGAAGTCATTACTCTTCATAAGATCATTATGATATCTTTATTTCTTTTTATCTTTTCTTTTTCTTTTATTCCCTCAAGATCATAGCAAGATAATCAAGCCCTTGACTCAACACTAATCTTTATTATATATTTAGCTCACAGACTCGATTACATAGAAGGATCATAAAGCAAAACTCAAAACTAAATCATACTAAAACTTTATTCTACCAGATCAAGATATCACTAAAAGGATCGAACTAAGAAAAACGGTAAAGATAGGAGTGTGATGGTGATACGATACCGGGGCACCTCCCCAAGCTTGGCAGTTGCCAAGGGGAGTGCCCATACCCATGTGATTATATCTCTTTCCTCGGAGGTGGTGATGATGGAGCTGTTGATGATGTGGGCTTGTCGTCCATCTTCCAAGGCATAGGCTCACCATCATAGAAGGATGATCGAGTCTCCGGGATCCTCAAATCTGCAGCCAAACTCATCCTCTTGAATCTATATTCATACTCAAAGTTTTGGTTTTGCAGGTCATAGATCTGGGCTTGGAGGTGCTCGATTTTCTCGTGAAGCTTGAAGATGGCCTCCCCAATGTTCTTGGCGTCCAGCTTGTGGTTGTTGGTGAACTCTGTGATCATTATGTGATTGGTGTCGTCTCCACGCTCCACCATCTCCTGGCACTTGAAAACTTGTTTCTCCATTGCCTCAAGCCTTGTCTCCACGCTTCCGGTCCTCCTTGGTCCCTCAACATCGCGGATGTGCAGCAACCCCTCACGCATCTCAATGGTTTGAGGATGTTGCAGCACCTCCGCGAGGTAGGGATTGATGACCTTCTCGAAGAACTTGTCCTTGGGGGCGCTTGGAGACGTCATGGTGATCTAGATCTGTCAGAAAAACAGCTCTAAATGAAAACAGAGGATATTTGCGTGGTACGGTGGTCAAAACCTTCGGGAGATTATATAATGAATTTTTACCGACTAAAAGAAGTACCGTGCAAGAAAACGGAGTCCGGAGAGCACACGAGGTGCCCACGAGGCAGGGGGGCGCGCCCAGGGGGGTAGGGCGCGCCCTCCACCCTCGTGGAAGCCTCGTGTCCTTCCCGGACTACTTCTTAATTTCCTATTTTCTTAAATATTCCAAAACGGAGAAAAATTGCCATTAGAACTGTTTTGGAGTCGGTTCACTTACCGTACCTCATACCTATTCCTTTTCGGAGTCTGAAACATTCTGGAAAGTGTCCCTTATGTATTCCTCTGGGGTTACGGTTTCAATAACATTAGTTTCAACATTTATAGGATTACCTGAGATATCACTACAAAAAAATACACTTCCGTGATGATACGTGTTTGTCACAGTAGGTCGCATTTTTTGTCATGCATGTACATCCATGACAATTTTATGACAGAATCAAGATAGTCATACCTGTGCTGTCGTAGAAGTGTTCCATGACATTACCAAAATTATCATCACGGAAGTGTCCACTTCCATGACGATAAATCGCGCGTCACAGAAGTGCTTTTGTCAAGGGTGACCGACACGTGGCATCCACCGTAACGGAACGCCGTTAAGCTACTGGGTCCGATTTTGGATCCGATAACCCGCTAACAGCACCGACCAATGGGGATTTTCCACGTGTAAAATCATCATTGGCTGGAGGAAACACGTGTCGGCTCATCGTTGGGACAGATGTCATCCACTCATTGGACAGGAGGCGCCTATGATAGGTTGACACGTGGCACGGCCCAACAGTGGCCCATTCCGGTGAAAAGGCCGGCCCATTTGACTTGGTCAAAAGGTGGCGGGTCGGCCACGGCTAGCCTGTTAACGACCTATTCGCATATAGCCCATTTACATCCCGCTAACCCAGGGCCCGTTTACGGCCTATCCGAATTAGGCCCAGTAGCGTCATCTGGGCCGTCCAATATAATTCCAACACGTTTTAACTTCCGGCCCATGTATGGCCCATGACGTCTTTTGGCCCATATGAGGCCCTTAGTAAACCTCGGCCCATTAACGGCCCGTGATAAAACTGGCCCGTAATGAACGGTGTATCACTTTATACCCATTAACGACCCATTACTCCATTGGGCCATTTCCAGCCCATGTTATCTTTCGGCCTTCTCAGGGCCCATTTATTCTTGGGCTCATTTCCAGCATTCTTTTACTTTCGGCCCGTTACTGTCATTTTTTGCTTGTGGGCCAAATACAGCCCGTGGTTACATTCGGCCCGTTTGTGGCCCGTTAATACATTGGGTCTTTTTCATAGTGTCATCAAATACGGCCTATTAACGACGGCCCGTTATGGTCGGCCCATGAACGGACGATTTCAACTCTAGCCCATTTACGGCCATAATGTGGTTTGTTATTGGCCCATGTTTGGCCAACCGATCATACGACCCGTAGAAGGTCCATTGATGATACGGCCCGTAGAAGGCCCATTGTGTCTACGCCCCGTAGAAGGCCCATTGTTTCTACGACCCTTAGAAGGCCCATTGTTTCTACGGCCCGAAGGAGGCCCATGTTAACTACAGTAAATATGTAGCCCATTGTTAATGTGGCCTAGTTTTAAAAAATAGGTTATTCCGGCCACTAGCAAACCACGGAAAAAGAACTGCACTGAAATAAATAAACAAGACAACGGAAATAAATAAGCAAGCAACTTACGCTAGCCTATCACGGCTATTACACATATTACATCCACTGGGCATCAAAGTTCGCCACAAGTGCAAATATAGGGAACAAAGCAGCATATAAACGCCGCAGCAAAACAAGTCCAGAACTGAAACCACTTCAGAAGAGCTCAAGAAACAATATCCTGGGTACCCATAATGCTGGCAAGATGCTTAGCAAGCTTATTAACTTTCTCTTGTTTGGCGCTTAAATCCTCCAGCACTTGCTGTTGCACCAGAAAGTATGCATCTGAATTCTGCAGGGACTTCCTCAGTCCTTCGGCTTCCTATCGCATAACATCTGATTGATGTCTTTCAACTTGAAGTTGAGACTCAAGAAGCCGAACTGATTCAGGCAGCGAGTTCGAAGAGCTGGTGCCAGCAGTAGTAGCCAGTAACTCGAACACTACATCAAGACAGGACTTTGGGGTTTTTTCAGTGTCTTCAATATAGTTGTTATCAGCTTTCTTGGAGAACAACAGGGATGTCTCACTATCTTGATCCTGATCTGCATTACTTCCTTTACCATTGCATAACGGGTTACTCTTCTCCAATATTTTATCCGCGTTCTAAAGGAGAAACAAACAAACACATCACAGGTTTACAATGTAGTATATGAAACTCATTTTGGTAAACCAGTTCAGTAGTAAGGTGGACAGGATAACAGCATGAAACAAACATATATCTATGTAGTATGGTCACTGTATGGTCTATATCATTCTAGTTTATGTTGCCAAATCAAGATAGATACAGTTCGAATCATATCTATTTAAGACAAAGAAGCATAGACAGAATATAAGTTTGGGAAACTACACAGCAATAACAACACTTGTAATGTGCATGGCATGAGAACATAACTGTCTATTCAACTGAAACTGAAATCAACATAGAGCAAGTTACAACAGCAAACACGTTAAAGAAACGGGTTTAAAACATACCTGTTGCGCCATTGGAGTTTCAATTGCATCCTTCAAATTTGAAATTAGTTGGTATGAGTAAATACAGTGATGCAAGAGCAAAGTAGTATGAACCATAGCTACGGAACCTGACCTGAGAACAATTCTTCTTCTGCTTTAATCGTTGACTTGGGGTTCGGAGTGGTGGTCCTCGTGCTTTGGGCACTGCAGTTGCCTTACTAACTGCTTGTGTTTGGGTGCTCTGTGGTGGAGACGGTGTTGTGTCAACGGGAACTGGGTTACTATCTGCTGGGGTTGGGGTTAGAAGGGGTGTAGCTGGTTCTCTGTCCAACTGGGTAGGGGTACAATCTGCGTGAGTCTGGGTTATGTGTGGTGGGGCTGGTTCTTGGGCAAGTACAACCGTGGTTCTATCTCCGTCGACAGGTAGCACGATCTTTTCTGAAGACCGTGTTTTTACTCCCACAGATACTGCCATCACCCCCTCCAATTGAAATGGCTGATAAACAAGAAAAGTAATTGAATGTACAGACATTGTAAGATAGACAGGTGCAATGGATAGTAGGGAAGAAAACATGGCATGAAATAATTCACATTTATGTTGTCTAACCAAACAGAATAGCAGGACATAATTTCAAATATATGATGGCTAATTAAACAGGATAGCATGACACAATTTCACATGTATGATGGCTAACTAAACAGGATAGAATGACATACTTCAAAATATGATGACTATGTAAATAGGATGACATGATATAACTATACGATGTGTCTATTAAAGTGGTTGGCATGCCATAGATCACAAACATGCCATCGATGGAAACATGATGGCATGATATAATTCACGGATAGAATGACATAATTCAAAATATGATGACTATGTGAACAGGATGAGATGATATAATTATATTATGTCTTTAGAAAATGGGTTGGCATGCCATAATTCAGATACATGCTGTCTATGTAACATCATGGCATGATATAATTCAAATATATGATTTATATACTAAGGAAGTGAGCAGAGGGCAATCACATATATGATGTGTCAACTAAGGAGATGACATTCAATATCGTGTATATGATGTAAAAACTAAGCATTGCAATACAACATATGCATGATATGAGTAATATAACCCTGCCAAGTTTGAGCATACACCTCAGGGGGATAATAGGACTGGTCATCTGCCTCTGAATCCTCCTCTGAAGAGCTATCTGTAACCAGCAACATATCTGCTTCACCAGGTAGCATTGTCTGCTCTGAAGACCTTCTTTTCACTCCAGATTTCTCCATCACCAATTCAAATGGCTGATGCACAGGAAGAGCAGTTGAATATACAAACATTGTCGACAAAAGCGATGAGAAATACAAAAAAAAGGACGGCGTGATATAATTCACATATATGACGCTTGGCTAAACAGCATGGCATTCCATAGTTCACATATATAATGCCTTGCAACAAGATGGCATTGCATAATTCACATATATAATGTCTTGCAAAAAGATGGCATTGCATAATTCACATATATGGTAATTAGACACTAAACAGGTGGCATTCACACAAATCATGTCTAAACTAAGCAAATGACATAGCAATGCAAGATACCATACGCACGATATGAGCAACATAACCCTGCCAAGTTAGAGCATGCACCTCGGGGGGGGGGGGATAGGACTGGTCATCTGTCTCTGAATCCTCCTCTGAGGAGCTATCCGTAACCAGCGAGATCTGCGCTTCGTCAGATAGCATAGTCTGCTCTGAAGACCTTGTTTTCACTCTAGAATTTTCCATCACCGTGTCAAATGGCTGATGCACACGAAGAGTAGTTGAATGTACTAACATTGTTGACAAATGTAATACGTAACGAAAAAAAAGGATGGCCTGATATAATTCACATATAAGATGACTGGCTAAGCAGAGTGGCATTGCAAAATTCACATATATGATGCCTGGCTAAACAAGATGGCATTGCATCATTCACATAAACGATGAATAAACTAAACAGATGGCATTCACAAAAAGCATGTCTAAACTAAGCAGTTGACATATTTGATGTATAAAGTAAGCAATGCAAGGCACCATATGCATGATATAACCAACATCAGCATGCCAAGTTAGAGCGAAGACCTCATGGGGTAAAGAGGAGTGGTCTTCTGCTTCTGAATCCCCCTCAGAACAGTTGTCTTCTTCTTGATTACGATCCGGAATGGGTGGAGGGGGGCTGCCTTTGCACCCACCATGGAGCGACGTCTGCATGAAATTTTATTGCCACGCAAGGCTCGTCTCTTTTGCTCTACATGTTCAGTTCCATTGTGTACAATAACTGACATGCATAGGAATAAAACATAGTGAGATTATGTAAGGAGTGCATGCACAAATCCAGAGTGATGGTAGCAAACTGTGGATAGACCCAAAACCAATGATAGCAGACAGATAATATCTTTAGTTAAAAAATACAGATAATGGCTCCTTTAATGTTTGTTTGCACCCAACATGAAACTCATAGTAGACAGATAGTACTGATTGCTACCCCAATATGTACCCCACAACCATTTAAAAACTCAAGTTTCAGCATAAGTTTGGACCTGAGTCGGAGTCTAATAGGTGAACACGACGATAAAGTAGCATGTCATCATATTAAGCGATGCATAACGTAAGCAGACACGGAAGAGTGCGACCTCTCTTGCCGACCCGTGTAGTCCTCAAGGTCATCTGCTTAGTTGATGATGGTAATGCAGTTGTCGTGGCTGCCGGCGGCGGGGAAGAAGATCTGAGGCGGCGAAAGACAGTCTGGAGAGCGGATCCCTGCTGTGGTGAACCCTTCCGTCATTGGAGCAGCTGAGCTGAGTTGGAACACAGCACCGCAGGAGCAGGACAAACCACACAAGGTTTTCTTTGACACATATCTGTAACAGGTAATTGTGTAAGGACTTGTTTGAATTTGAGGATTCTAACAATGCAGGGATAGGAAATAGAAAGGAATAGGATAGGAATGCACGTGCAAAACAGAGAATTTAAAAACACAGGATTTCTACCAATCTGGGTGTTTGGTTCACAAGAATTGGAAGATCACAGGATGCAAAGAAGCATGGTGTGATTAAGTCAAACCACAAGAAGTGCACAACCTCTTTGGCGAAGCCATGTCGATCTCAGCGTGATTGGGTTGGCCGGTAAGGATGCTCCGGCTGACTTGGCTGTCGAAGGAGGGGAAGAAGATCTTAGGCGTCTGGAGATGGAGCCCGAGGTACTGCTCCACTGTGATGGAGGGTTTCGTCGTTGGAGCAGCTCCGGTGAGTTGTACGACGCCGAGGCTGAAGCAGGACAAGAGAGACAATGTTAACCTGAGTGGAATTCTAATAGCATCTCCAATAGATGACGTAAAATACATAACCACAAAGTGCTAGATGTATACATCAGCCGCTCATCTCTGAACTTAACTGTCGAAACTGAATTTAACTGTCGAAACTGAACTTAACTGTCGAAACTGAATTTTGCTGTCGAAACTGAACGCACTAGAGGTGAGGCTACACGTCAGTCGACTAACTTTTTCATCTCTGGTCAGTCGATTTTGCAGCCGTTGGATACGAAATCAAGGGCATGCAGTTCATCTTCAACCTCCACCCCCCTGAGCCGCCAGCCACCATCGGCCAAACAACCGCCCCCCGCCGCCGGCGGTGCGCCGCCCAGCCCGCCCCAAAAACACTCCCCACCGCCGCCCCAGCCATCCCTCTAGGCCCCCCGTGCTGAGCTTTTTCTCCGGCGATCCTCACGCCACCGCC